>NW_024373256.1:3093711-3465934 GCF_014805655.1 Passer montanus
TTGGGGTGATCTATTAATGCAGAAGGCTTGGGCTCATCTCTGACTTTGCTAAGAGCATGTTCCAGCTTACACAGGGTTAGAGAAGGGGCATGGCAGAAACAGGACTGCTCTGCACTGATGCAGATGTTCCCCTTCTCCTCCCTTGGGCTTGAGGAGGTTGGGTGATTTGCCCAGAGGCTGTTACAGTGGCAGCCTTTGATGGCCAAATCCTCCATTCTGGCACCATGATGCTGAGAGGATGCTCTTCCACTCCAGCTTGTTCCCTGCTTTTCCCCTGGGCCTGGTGGTGACCCCACTGGAACTCTCCAGACTGCAGCTGAGTAACTTTGTCAGCCACTGTTGGAGGGAAGGTGAACATGTTAATCTAAGTAACAGTGAGGAAACCCTCATTGTCCCCATTCCCTTGCTGTGTACTGAGCAAAATAGTTGCAGATCAGCTCTGCTGGGAACAAAATGGGAAGGACAGAAGGGAAGAGCGCTCAGCTCCATCCCTTCACACACACACACACACACACACACACACACTGTTCAGCTGGGCTGGCTGGCTGGAGCAGAGCAACAATACCTCAAACAAGGTGCTGCTGCCCTCCTGTAAGCTCTGGAGGTTCTGTGCCTGTGCTCCACCATGGCTCCAAACTCACTGGCAAGGCAGGGCTGTTGGACAAAGCAGGATCAAGTCCTGAGCTGGCAGCTCAGCCATCTGCTAGGCCTGCTGCCCTGTGGCAGCTGTGGATGCCAGCTCTGACTCTCAATAGCACATCTGTTCATTTTAAAAAAAACCACAGTGTGTTGTTTAAGGTCATTCTATATTCCCCAGAAACATGAGTCTGGGTTTAGCAGCTTTTCTAATCTCAGTGAACTGGCTGAACTCTTAGCACATTGGCATTGCCCTGGTTTGTGTCACCAAGTGTGAGATCTCAAGCCAGGTCCATGTTGTCCACCTCTGCCTGATCCTCCTTGACTTCTGCTTGGATTTCTCCATGACATCCTGAGACAGAAGACTTTTCTTCTGGACCAGAGCCCAGGACATCAAAGGACAGAAGGGACACAGACCCCCACAAGGGAATTCTTAATCTGCACCATAAGCTGGAAGCCAGGCCATGGTGTCAAACATCTAAAATAATTCTCCATCCCACTGAGATTTGAGCAGCCAGGTCCCATCAGACCAGCACTGTGCTTTGCTCTCCCATCCTGCCCAGAGCAGGGAGGGTGCATAACTCCAAACACACCAGATAATCTTGCAGTGTGTTACTTGTGAGCCATGATTTGGGACTGCCTGTCTTTGTGGACTATGAAAATCATATCTGCTTTGTACAAAAGGCTTGTTTGCAATGTATAAATCCTGGGAGCTGTAAAATACCAACAGCTGCTGGAAAGGGCACTGGAAGTTCAGCAGCTGGAGACTGTTTGATCTCTCTGTAGCTCAAGTCCTGCTTATAATAACAGTCTCAGAAGCCAGCAGATATTCTCAATAAGCTCTGCTCAGCAACAGATACTCTTCAAAATCATATTAAAAAGGAAAATATGTGTCAAAACTAGACAAAGGGTCAAGTCTTCTCCTGACAAAAGCTGCTCCTTGAGATTACACGTGTATGCGAAATGAGCAGGTTTTAACCTGTGGTCTCTGCCACAGCTTTCAGATCTGTCACTTTTCAGGCTTCAAACAAACCCTGTTACAGCTCATCTGAAGTCCTGCAAAGCCCGGGCCACTGAATGTTAACCAGACACTCCTACATCACGCTCCTTTGCTCTGGAGCTGATATTTTATCTCCAGGCTTCAGCTCACAGACAATTGAACAAATCTCCAGGCTGTCCCAGCTGCTCCTCAGTTGCTTATTTATCCTCAGGTTGAAGAAACTGAATTTTATCCCTACAGGAAGCTCAGGCCAGGGGGCGAGCATCCTGTTTGCTGTATTTTCACTTTCACTGATGTTCCTCGAGGCTTCCAGTGAGAAGTGGCTCTTCCCCACCATCTGTGGTTTTTTGCTGTGATCACACCTTGATGCAATGCTAAAAATTAGGATTGAACACAAGCAGAAGTTTCTGCAGCAAGAGGCAGACCAAGAGGTAATTACACAATCAGTCCAAACAAGGCATAACAAGCAGGTTTTGGACTGGAGACTGAATGTTCTTCTAGGTTTCAATTCCTGAGCACATTTTGAGTGTTTCACCAAAAAAAAGCCCTTCGTGGGACGAGTTGCTCAGGCTGCCCAGGAGATTTTGACATAGCAGCCACATTGAAGTAAGTGGGATTGAACACCCAAACCTTTTCAAAAGTATTGAAAAGCTTGTCCTGGCTGTCTCGCTGTCCTGAGGAGATCCAAGCAATTAGCATGAAGCAGCTCAACACTTCAGTTTGAAAATGATAATTTTTACCTTCATGGCAGCCCTGCCAGATCAAGGGGGACCTCACCATGCATTGATCAAGATAAGGGAAGACAGCTTTCCTTTCTCACTCTGGCCTGCCTCAGGAAAAGTCACTTGCAATCCTCTTCTTCCTGGATAATTAGTAACAACCCCCCACTGCAGAGAACCTATTTCAATCCCTGACCAAGCACAGTTCTGGTGAGTAGGTTTTTTATCCTAGAAACAGAGGATTGAGCAGGATGTGAGCATTAAAGGCAGTGAATAACACACACAAATGCTGTAACAGTAAGTTCAAGGAAGAAATTATAATATGTCTTGGCTCATCCCTGAGAAATGACGCATGACTTCTCCAGACATGGAACACAGAAGGGAACATATATATATGTCTGTATATGTATGCCAGAGGTATCCAGCAGCCAGAGATTGAAAAGTCACAGCCCTCTGGATGCCAGTGACAATTTTGCTTTGGATATCAGTGAAAGCAGAATTTCACCAATATCCTTTAGAAGTCCTGTGAGTGCTGCAAAAACCACAGCATCCTTCAGTGATGCTCTCAGAACACGCCTTTAACCTTCACGATGTTCCCACTGACACAAGTTTTAGTACAGATATTTTAGCAGCAAGTGAATGAGAGGCAGAAAATGCCATTGCTTGTCCAGTTATGTCATTGTTGGGTTCAGGAGCAGCTTTCCAGAGTAACTCATCCTGCTTCTGAGCATCCTCTGAATTGCCAGTGCATGGTTTGTAGGGTTTTCCTGTGCATTGTGCCCTTGCACTGCCCTTGGTTTCAGTGAAGAGCTCTGGAGAAGGTGGTTTGTACCCTGAAATCACTCTGTCCATGCCTTCTGCCAGGCTCTAACACAGTTTGGCTTTTGGTCTCTAAACCTGTCTGCATCAATTCACTCCAAAATCCCCAAAGGGATACCAAATCTCCAGGAGGTCCTGCCTGGGCATTTTCATCCCTCCCTCTCAGCTGGAGTCTTCTCTCCATGTAAATCTGCTCTGAGCTGCATTGTGTGAGTTCTTCAGGCGAGTTTAGGTTGACTCAAATCACCTTTATTGCCAATTTTGTTTAGTCCAAGTAACTTTGGGGAGGACTCACAATCCCTTCTGCCCACAGAGCTCCAGCCAAGGTGCAGGAGGACCTTGGACCTGCCCAGCAAAGGTCTGGCCATGCCAGGCAGGAGAAGGCTGAAAGCTGCCAGGAAAAAATCTCAACTTGCCTTGGCCTTGAACTGTCCACAGAGGCAAATCCAACATATGGTTGCTGGGTGTGATGCAAATCTGGGATGAGTTGAAAGTCAGAGGGATGCAGACAATCCCACATTAAAGAATGGCTGGTCCATATGTTTCCTCTCTCCTTTTTCTGTGTGTTGAAGGGCTTTAGTCAGGAAACGTGGTGGGTCTTTTCACCTTGAGAGCTGAGATTTGTGGCTCTCAATTTAGTGTTGGATGCACGTGTGCAAGCACAGAACAATGCACCTTCCCTGCAGAGCTATTTTTAGGGTCTTGGTTGCAAGGCAATTACAGTGTTGTGCTGATGAGTGTTAGTAATGGTTGCAATATAATCATGGAGTGAAAAATGTGCAGCTTTGGGGGAGGCATCATGTCCTTTTTGTGTGTACAGAGTCTCACAGGCATGTAAAGAAAGAGGAAATAAATTTGTCATCATCTAAAACATGTAACTTCACTGTAGAAGAAGAGACATGGTTTGGTTTCATTTACAGCAGTGCAAATCCCTCCAGTTCACAGAATTCATTTCAGATTTGCTCGTGTCTGATTTAATCAAAACAGGGTCCATTCAATGCAAGAAAAAATCTGAAGCGAAGTTAATATGGAGAATTATCTGCTTACTTACAACTCCCAGTGTCAGCCCCAGCCAGCCTCCCTGTGCCACCACAGTCAATTCAGATAAATTTGCCCTGGATGAGAAAATAAAAGATGAGTCTGTTAATCAAGATTGCAATATCTGTAGGAAAACAGAAAGTAGCTGAGAGGTTCTGAGTGTTCATCAGGGACAGACAGCGTTGCCTGTAGGGGCAAATTTGAAAGTCAGTGAGAGGAAATTTAATCTTTTCAAAGATCAGATCTATAAAAAACCGTCTTTCTTCTTAGATTCTGTATTAGAGCTTAAAGAAATCCTCCTTTCTCTGCAGCATATGGCAGAAGTATGTAGCACACAGAAACAGGAGTGAGGCTTCAGTTGAAATTCCCAATGTTTTACATGTTCACTGAGAACTCCAAAATTAAACTGCAGAAAATCTGCAAAATAATCTGAAAAAAAAATCGGTAAATTGAAAATAATCTGCATTTTGAATCTTTACAGCAGTGATCAGTTGAAAGGACATTGATGTGAGGGGTTGTTTAAAATTATTTTTTAATTTGACATATGAAAATGTGACATATAAAAACAGGAAGGCAAAACAAAAGTGACAAACTCAGTTCAAGAAAATAGGAACCAATAATGCTCAGGGGGAAGTGTTAGCAAATATAAATTAACTTTAATGTTTGAGGAAGCATTTTAAGATAGTTTTGGCTTTATTTTTTTCTGAGAGAAGATCTTTGTATGATCTACAGTGACCTACCAGTGAAAGACTGCTACTTACAAAGGGTAGGAATTGTTCTTCCTCCTATTTTTAGCATGATTAAGGGTCTCCAGAAGAAGATTCATCTGGATGATTTTCCAGGAATTCCTGCAAAATCCAGCAGGATGCTCAATGCAGAAACCTTGGGCTTTGAGCACAATGACCCCTCACCATCCAAACCATCCCGGGAAATAGATTTTCTGTCAGTCAGCTCCCACGAAAAGCTGAATTCATGCTGTGAGCAGGAATTCCATTCAGGTTCAGCCCTGCCAGAGGCTCTCCATGGGGGTCCAGCCGGGTGGATTTGGGGCAGTCTGGCTAATCCCAGCTCCAAGAAGGAGCACCAAACGCAAAGTGCACTGCAGGGTTTAGTTCTAGGAAAGAGGATTTGGGGTACTCCAGGACTGAGACACCCACAGGGAATGGTAGGGCAGCAGAAAGCTGGGAAAGAGAAATGAGGTTTGCTGCTTGGAGTAGGAGGAAGGTTATTCCAAGGATAGAGGGCAGCATAAGACAGGCTAGGAACGCGTGTGGGATAGGGAGAGCCTGGGGGGAGAAGTTGTGGAGGAGGAAACAGGCGCACAGGGACAAGCTGGGGCTTGGCAATCCAGAGGTCTGGCGGTGAGGAAGCTGGAAGGAGGAATAGGAAACCACCGAAGGAATCCCACGAGGCTTGAATAACAGGATTTCTGCTGCATGGCCAAATGTCGCTGCTATTTGTGTCTTTAAATTCAGAATTGTTTTACTGACCCCCACAGCAGAGTCTGAGGGGACATGAAAAAGAAAAATAAGAACAAAGAGGAAAGAAGGAAAAGGAAATGAGAAATGAGGAGAGGATGAGGAGAGGAGAGGAGAGGAGAGGAGAGGAGGAGAGGAGAGGAGAGGAGAGGAGCTGCCATCAGTATGGTGGAATTCTTTGTAGTTGAAAGCCAAACAACTTTCCTCGCTGTTATCATGACAAAAAAAGACTCGGTCTTCCTCCCTTCTTCACTCATGGCCTGCAGTGCAGGCTACAGAAGGAGGAGAGGAGAGGAGAGGAGAGGAGAGGAGAGGAGCTGCCATCAGTATGGTGGAATTCTTTGTAGTTGAAAGCCAAACAACTTTCCTCGCTGTTATCATGACAAAAAAAGACTGGGTCTTCCTCCCTGATTATTGATGCTTATGTCTCTTTTCTTATTTGAATAACCTGCTTTTCACAATATTTTACCCAGATAAAACACTTTTTACTATGCTTTGGTTGTGCAGGTGGCAGGAAATAAAGTGCTGGGAAATCCCACCTGGCTGAGGATCCCCGAGGCTGCTCTACAGCACTGTTCTCTCAGGAATCTCCATGCTCTCTGCAAACACTGTGATTATTCCTCCCACTGCTATTTATTCCCATTTCCAGACCACCTGGGGGCCCCCAGAGCTCGGTGTGAGTGTGGATTCATTGCAGCCACAGATCAAGATTCCCCTCTGGTTTATGAATGGGCAAAAAGAAGTGCAGGGAATTAATTTGTAGAGAGGGCAAAGGAATGCAGAGAACTCAAATATTCTGCTGTTTTGCCATTTGCTTTTAACAAGGAAACCCTTTCTCTTCACCCAGAAGGAAAAATCTGTCCCAGGGCTTGTTCATGGCCTCAGGTTTCTCTTTTTCAGGCAGTCAGGAGCTGGATGGGGTCAGTGTCATCCACACCCTCTTCCTTATAACCATCAGTCATTTTGGCTTCTCTTTTGGATAAAAGTTAAAACTAAAAGGAAAAGAGAAGGACAGAAGTGTTTCCCACATTGTTGAGAAGCAGACTGAAGGAACATGGAATTTCCTGTGGTGGTGTCCTCTTCACACCAGTGATACCTTCCAGTTCAATAAGAACCTGCAGCAGAAGGAAGATCCCAAATATGGGTGGGTAGCTCCTAAGAGGGGTCAGAAAACAAGAGATTGACTGGAGGAAAAATAGGGAGAATATTCCCACTTTCTCTTCGGCCATCCTCACTAGGCTCAGGCCACTGGGAATCTGCCTATGGCTGAGAACAGGGAGCTTTTCTCCAATCCTTTTTTCCTTGAAAACTCTCGGACCATTTCTGATGAGGGCAGTTTTTGCATGGGGGTTCAGAGGAAACCGAAACAGACAACCTGGTTCATCAGCTCCTGCTCTGAGCCACCAAAAACTCCAGGAGAGTCCACAGCACATCCATTTCCCATGGCCCGTGGTGGTTTTCACTCTTGTCACAACCTGAGTTGTGGCAAAGCCATTCCAGAGGAGGGAGCAGGGGAGTTCAAGGGCGTGACTCATGTCCCAAGGCTTTGCATTTTTTGGGACCTGTTCCGTGCTGGGAGCAGACTGTGTCCCACACTCCAGGCAGTTTTCCTTCCCCCACCCACACATCTGCACCAGCTTTAGAGCTGCCAAGGCAGCAGCTGATGGTGAGCACCATGTCCATGTCCAGCAGCCAAAGATGTGCCCCTGGGGACCAGCCCTACCTGCTCAGCTGCTGCTCCCTGCAGAGGCGAGGCTGATTTCATCATTGCTGTGATTAAAGGGAGCAGGGGCTGTGCTGTGGCTTTCCTTGGCAGCAGGCACACACTGCCCAGGCCCAGGGCTGCTCTCCGTCCCACCTCTGCAGCCCCAAGCAATGCTGGGCGCCAGCCTGGTGACTCAGCCGGCTCGGGAGTCAGGATGGGCACAGTGGGAGAAGCCCCTGGGCTGGGGAGGGGACTTGTGGCCACCAGGGTCTGGTTTAGAGGCCACTGCTTGGGCTGCAGTCAGGACAGCTTGGCACTGGTCGGAGGCAGCAGTGGCCCTGGCTGTCCTGGTGATCTCATTTCCCCACCATCCTCCTGAAAACCTTGATGGGCTAAAAATATATGTGTGCAAGGACTCCAAGGCAGCAGGGCTGTGCCCTTGGAAACCAGTTTCTCAGCTCTGAAAGATCCTGGTGTGACACCCTCAGCTGCAATCTGCTGCTCTGGGGTGAATTTCACCCGCAAAGCAGGAAGGAGAAATTTCCTCCGTCCATTTCCGCTTTGATCAGGCAGAGATAAGGAATGTAACAGCTCAGCAGTCATTTCCCCTCTCAATCTACACAGCTAAATCTGTAGGCTGGCTGGGCTGAGATGCCTGGATTTGCAATGTATATTTGAGCCCTGGCTCAGGTCTGCACTTAATCCATCACCTCCCTGAAACACAGGGACTAAAAACTAATGTGGTCCTTGGAACAGATCAATGAAATGCTACACCAAACACCTACAGAGGATAAGTGTATGGCCCAAAATAGCTCATACTTGCATCAAACAGAGTTTCTTGGGTGTAGGGCTCAGACTCTTCTGGAACTTTAAATTCTTTATATGTCACCCTTTCACAGCTGGGGAAACTGAGGCAGGGCATGACAACAACTTACACCTTCAGAGTTGTCCACCCAGTGCCAGCCCATTTTTTGGCAGACAATCTACCTACAAAAAGTCTATTTTGTTCTGAGCTTTCAGTCTGAAGCCAGAAGGAGTGACTTTTTTAAAAGCTTAGGTGTAAATGTAGACCCAAAATCATGGAAGGGTAAGGCCATGCCAACAGCTGGGAGTGAGTTAAAACCCTGAGATTTCATTTCCTCAAGATCATGTGGAATTTAATAAACTTATGGTTAAAATACCTGTGAATTCAAGTCTACCTGATATAAAACAGTGAATATAAACCCAGATGGGCTCCACACATACCTGCAGACACCATCCTTTTCTCTCTCTGCCTCTGCCTCCCATCACTGCTCTCCATCTCACACCTCCTCCCAGCCACCACACACAGCAGGTTAAACCCAAGGTCCTGGAAGGTGTGTGTTTGCAAGGGCTGGCCAGGCTCTTTCAGAGCTATCCAGAGGGCCTGAACCAGAAATTACATTTTAAAAGAGACAACACATTCCCTATCTGTAAATCCAGGGGGGTGGTAATGCTGGGAGCCTGCTTTGGAAGCTTTAATCCCTCAGGAGACATCAAATAATGCTTTGTTTTGTGGCAATTTCTTCTTGTCTTACCTTGTAGGGTGTTCTATAAACTCAGCTGCTGGGAGGTAAGGGACAAGAGGCTGAAATAGAAAGATCATCTAAAGAAACTTCCATGCAAAGTCACATCCTTGGCTGCACTTTCTTGCCAAGGTGGAAAGCAGATTTCATCAGACCTGATCTTTGACAGGCAAACCTCAGGCTGAACCCTTGGCAGGAGCAGCCACTCTGGTGATGGAACTGAAGTTTCATTTTAAAATAATGTCTGTGTCCCGAGAATAAGCCCTGTGTGTTTGCTGCAAGCAGAGAGGATAAAGCTGTTGTTGTGTTAGCATCCTGCATGTTTCAGTCACTCAGTGGGTATGAGCTGCCCTGAAAGACATGAAAGACAACAGCTCCTGTATCAGCCCTAAGTATTTCTCTGCTATATTTGCCTCAGCTGGAGCGTTTGGGATGTGGTTACCCTGCCAGGATTGCCATTGTGGGTGTTGTGGGTGAACACGCTTGGGATTGAGTTTCCAAGCAGGAAGATTCAGATAAACAACTGCTTTGAGGTGAAAATTAGAGAGTTCATGTTACACCCACCTCTTGAATTTGTAACTGACTATTCACCCTGAAAATCTGATTCTAGGAACTCAGCATGTCCCGTCAGGAGCAGAATAATACCACAGAAACCATGGCCAGCCGGAATCCTGAATGCTGAGAACTGTGATTAACTCCTCAGGAATCTCTCTGGAGCAAGTAATATTTTCTGGGCTTTTTTAGGTAATTATTTCAAACCTTGAATCTGTGAATGGAGATTGTAAACAGTTCTCAACCCAGCATCTTAGAGAAGGATGTGAAATGCATCAAATAAGTGATGGGTTCTGACCTGTTTGCTCATGTGTAACTCGAAAAAATAAATGTTTTAACCACACAGGAGGAGAGAGCTGCAAAGGCAGCTATTGGATCTCTGCACACAGTGATCCGAGGCAGAATGGTAAACCTGAAACAGCTGCTGGCCCACTCAGCTCACAGACACACCAACAAGGGCCAGGGCTCAGCCAAGCTGCTTTCTGCTCCCAAGGGTGCCTCTTGCTGAGTTTAATGATTTGTTGTAGCCGTGTCCACAGCCCAGGCCCCGTCCTGTGTCTTGCTGGCCACGCTCTGCTCCAGCACATCACCACACTCAAAACCTGCTGGGACAGCCTGGGCTGGGCTGCAGCTGCTTCCCCAGCGTGTCCCCTGATGATTGCATTATCTGGGAAGGGGGTGGAAGGTTCCTCAGAGAACAGAGGAGAGATTGTGCAGTGACGTGTCCCGATAGCAGCGCGCTGCAAGCCCTGCACACACGGCTTGTGCAGGGAGGTGTCTGCTGGGCAGGATGTTTGCCTTTGGTGTGGGCTCAGTTTCTTGCCCTGACACAGATTCCTTCGTCGTGTTAAAGTGAGACTGAGAGTCCAGCCCTCTTGCCTGAAGGGATGTGGAGCATAATTCTGTTTCAGGTTGGAAAATGGCCTTCAGATAAAGGCAGGTCAGCCCATGTAGAGTCCCAGAATGGTTTGGGTTGGAGGAAACTTAAAGCTCATCTTGTTCCACCCCCTGCTGCGGGCAGGGACACCTTCCACTATCCCAGGCTGCTCCAAGCCCCATCCAGCCTGGTCTTGGACACTTCCAGGGATCCAGGGGCAGCCACAGCTGCTCTGGGAATCTGTGCCAGGGCCTCACCTCCCTCACAGGGAGAATTTCCTGCATGTACCCTGCCTGCATTCCACCTGCCCAATACAGACCACACATAAGGAAGGCTCTTCTCTTCCTCAGTGCTGCCAGGGATCCCAGGCTAAACACAGCAGCCCAGGTGTCCACAGTGACATTCCCAATTAAAAAGAAGGAGGGTGGAAATGGAGGAGGACAAGGTGAGGAACAGGGAGTACAAAGCCATTTATAACTTCTTGTATAGAGCCTCAGCCTTTGTCTGTTATGACAAGCTTTGGAATAACAAGGAGCTCAGCTTGGGTGCTGCATTTTGGGTTGCATTTCAGCAGCAGAAGCAAACTGATCTCTGGTGGTTTGGGGAGGAATGGAATCCTCCCCAGAGGATGCCAGAAAGCCCTGCTGAAGGATCACAGGGTTATATAAAGATCTGCCTCAGGAGGCTGCAAGAAGTTTTTGCATTTATTAGTAATTTAGAAAATAATGAAAGCTGCAACCTCATTCTCAGCTGTTGTCTGTGCTTGCTTGGGGAGGATCAGTGTATTCCTGTGAGGGCTGCAGGGATGTTGTCTCTACGGAGACACGAGCAGGCTCTATCCAAACAAGGGCAGATCACTGCTCGTGGGGCACAGAGGGTCTGATGGGGACAATGCCAAGGCCTTTCAAATCCCACCAGGTGCTCAGTGAGTCACAGATCCTGCAGGAGACAGTCTGTGCATTGGGATCAAAAGCTTCAGGGAAGGGTACACACAGGAAAGCAAAGTTCAAGTCTGTCTTCCTGGTATCCAACTTTTTGGTGTCACATTTCAATTGTAGCATTCAATGCAAGGAATTAGAGAATCATGGAATGGTTTGGTTGGAAGGACACCTAAAGCTCATCTCTTTCTACCCCCTGCCATGGGCAGGGACATTTTCCACTATCCCAGATTGCTCCAAGCCCTATCCAGCCTGGCCTTGGGCACCTCCAGGCATGGGGGACTCACAGCTTCTCTGGGCAACCTGTGCCAGGGCCTGCCCACCCTCACAGAGAAAATTTCCTTCCCAGTGTCTCATCAAACCCTGCCCTCTGAGAGTGGGAAGCCATTCCCTGTGTCCTGTCCATCCATCCCTTGTCCCAAGCCCTTTTCCAGCTCTCTTGGAGCCCTTTTAGGCACTGGAAGGGGCTCTGAGCTCTCCCAGAGTCTTCTCCTTTCCAGGTGAATACCCCCAGCTTTCCCAGCCTGGCTCCAGAGCAGCCCTTGGAGCATCTCTGTGGCATCCTCTGGGCTCACTGCAGCAGCTCCTCATCCTTGTGATGAGGGACACTCCAGAGCTGGAATCACTGTTCCAGGTGGGGTTTCAGAAAGTGCAGCTGAGGTGCAGAATCCCCCTCCCTGCTGCCCAGGCTGTGGGATCAGCCCAGGACACCGGTGGGTCCTGCAGAATTTGGTTTACATTTTTACATACAATTTGTTACACTGCCACATTTCCAGGACAGGACTGGAGCAGTGGAGTGGCAGGAAGGAGGTGGCACAAGGAGATGGAATTAGCAGGGGGGTTCCCCAAAAGCTCATTCCCAAATCAGAGTGTGTGAGATGTGAAGCAGTTGCAACAGAGAAGAACATCACCTCTGGGCTTAGCAAAATTACCTGCAGCTCTTGGATCAGGTGAAATATGCATGTCCAATCCTCTCTTTAGCATTTCCTAAGCATGGCTTTCAAAGGAAAGCCCCTAAATACACATTTTAAACAAAGACACTAATTTCTGTTGAAATACTGAGATAATTGGAGGCGCTGGAGCAAGGTGAGCAGCGTCTGGCAGCAGGAAAGCTCATCCCCTCCTCTAATTAAGCTGCACATGGACTCCCTGACAGCAAAGAGGCATCCAGAGGCTCAAGACCCCATGATTTATATGGATATCCCGGTGTTTTCATGGAGTTTCTCTTTCCTGCATAATTTACAAGGCACTCCACTCCTTTGGAGAGCACCTTAGCCTTTCTCCTGGTAGGTGCTGTGGAGCAAGGCCATGCATGATTTATACAAAATTATGTGGGTTTTTGATTAATGACAAGGTTTCTTCATCAGTCCATTGTGCCTCATCCCCAAATGCACTATAGATTTCTCTGTTTCAGTTCCTTGAGTTACAGAGTCAGGGACTAAAGGAGTAATTATTGCTGGGCCCTGCTAAGGAAAAAAAAGTAAGATTTTGGCCATAGGTGATTATAATTTCTGCAGCTGAATCAGTGTCCCATAACTGACAGAGGATAATGGATTTAATAAATAACTCTGATTAAGTCTGATGTTATTTTTAAATAATTTCAAAAACTGTTACTCTAATCCCTCTGTGGCTGGCAGAAAGGAGGATGCTCAGAAGTTAAAATTAGTTCCTTCACGTTCAGCCTGGTGTGGAGTTACAGGCACTCCAGGGCTGTCTTGGTTTTCTGGGGCATCCACTTACAGTGGAGCCAAATGGACACAAACAGCTGCCTTGGAAAGTGGGAATGAGCTCTCACAGCTCCCTCAGCCCTGCTGCTCTTCTCCTTCCCCATGCTCTGATAGCTCAGCAGGAGCTCCAGCCCAGCTGATGGGACAATCAGCTGGTGTTATCCACAAGCTGTCTGCCTGCACACAAATCCTCTTTCCTTTGATTCACAGGGAATTCCCAACTCTCTCAGGCCTCTTTACCAGCAAATATAGATTTCTTCTGTACAAAGTCAATATGATTCATTTCCTTTTTGGTCTTCAGTGCCTACATTTCAGAGTGATCCCATTTCTTGGCTGGGAAGAGGACCTGAAGAACACTTTGCCTTGAAAAGCCCCACAGCCACAGCAGGAGCTGTTTCAACTGAAATGGTGGAAAACCAAACTTCTTTCCTCCTCCTCCTCTTTTTCCTCCTCCTTCTTTTCTCTCCCATAGAGATGGGCTGACAGAGCTGTTCAGCCTGGAGAAAATAAAACTCCAGGGAGAGCTGAGAGACCCTTCCAGTGCATAAAGGGGCTCCAAGAGAGCTGGAGAGGGGCTTGAGACAGGGGGTGGTTGGACAGGACAAGGGGGAATGGCTTCCCACTGCCAGAGGGCAGGGTTAGATGAGATATTGGGAAGGAATTTTCCCTGTGAGGAGGCCCTGGCACAGGTTGCCCAGAGAAGCTGTGGCTGCCCCTGGATCCTTGGAACTGTTCAAGGCCAGGCTGGATGGGGCTTGGATCAACCTGGGATAGTGGAAGGTGTCCCTGCCCATGGCAGGGGGTTGGAATGAGATCAGCTTTAAGGTCCTTTCCAACCCAAACAATTTCATGATTCTGTGAACTGACACATGCCCATGGCTCCCTGGCTGCAGAGGAACAGAAAAGCAGGACCACCTTTTTGAGGCTGCTCCACTAAATTAAAGGAAAGCCCAAACTGAACCTTCAGCCTCAGAAAATCCAGCTGCAGTGCTCAGCTCTGCCTCCAGCTCAGCAGCAAGGCAGAGATAACAATAAATCCCTTCTCCCACCTTCTGCATGTCCTGATTAGACAGCCTGCAGCAGATGGGGGCTGTCATTGTTCCGTGCCTGCTCCTGCCTGGCACAAAGCGGCTCCGAGCCCGAGGTGGCTGCACCACAACAGCTCTGACAAGAAACTGCTGGCTGCAATGGGGAGGTCACAAGCTGCCCAACTCCTGTCACCTCAGGAGGGACCTGTCAGGGCAGCCTGTGGAGTTAGGACTGCCTTCCTTGCAGATTGTGTGCCAGGAGGATGGATCCTGACTGAGCAAGGAGGAATTTCCAGGCTCCATCCCTGCCATGCTTAGGAATGCTGCACATCCATGAAGGCATGAGCTGTGTCAGGGAGGTTTAGGCTGCATATCAGTGAAAAGTTCTGCACCCAGTGGGTGGCCAGACTCCCCAGGGAATGGTCCCAGCCCCAAGGTTTCCACAGCTCCAGGAGGGTTTGGACACTGCTCTCCGGCACGGGGTGGGATTGTTGGGGTGTCCTGGGCAGGGCCAGGAGTTGGACTCTCATCCTTGTGGGTCCCTTCCAGTTCAGGACACATCATGATTTTATAATCCACCAGCAGTTACATCATCACCTCTTTCAGGTACCCATATGGACATTTCCTTGGTGTTAGTGCAACTAATAAGCACAATTAATTTGTTGATGTTCATTGAATGGAACTGCACTGCTGCTGACAGAGAGGACGTTGTGTGACAGCAGCGTTCAGGGGCTGGCAGGGACCCCCCCTCTGCTGCCCTCCATCCAGCTGGGGCTCTCCTCTCTCAGAGGTGATGTTTCCACCAGCTGCTGTGCCTGTGCAGCACCCCAGGATGGACCCAGCGTGTCCCTGCCTCATCTCTCCCACCACAGAGATGCCACACGCTGACAGCTTCCCTGGCCAGTACCTTTCTCCACATGCAGTGAAGGTAAATCATGCAAGAAACATGAAAAACACAGGAGAGGAAATCAGGGCTTTCCTCTCAGGGCTTAAAATGAGTGTTTTCAACTCTCCCCCAGTCAGAGCCTCACTGAGGTGCAGTGTGGGGTGAAGGGTGGCAGAGTGGGGGAGAACAGCCTCAAAAAAACCCCTGCACTGGAACCACAGCTTCTCATACCTGTCACAATGTGGATTTTCAGCTTGAGCACACAAGGCTGAGCTCAGGGGACACTGTCATGTAGATTTAGGGTTTTATCTCTTTTCCTCTCCATTAGCTGTGATACTTTCTTATTATGCTGAAACCCAAAACTTTTCTTTCCTCCTGTGGTTATTCCCTTCCCCATTTGGCAAATATTGATCTCTCCATGTCCTCAGCACAGGTTCAAATCCTCCCCCCTCATCCTCAGCCTGCTCTGGGGTCGATTGTGTGGCAGTGCCACCTCTCATGACATCAGGGACCAGAGTGAAGGACAAGGAGAGGGATGTTCACCCATTACACGTGTTTTTCTCTCCCCATCCTCTCCCTCTGTGTGCTGGAAGTGACAGGGAACTGAACAGGATGGGGCTGATTGTGCTTGGCAGGTGGAGAGGGAACGGAAGGAGCAGGGAGAAAAGGAGCAGCCTGGGATAACCACGAACTTCTCCCAGCCTTGTTTCACATTCTCTCCCTGCAGCACCTTGGGAGAGCTCTCCAGGCAGGGGACCAAAGTCTGGGGCCTGGCCTGTGCAGGAGGCTGCCCCCACTTACCTTGGGGTGTGATTTTAAGCCAATTTAATTAAATTGCTTGGCAAGGTTGCGAGGACTCATCCATTTCAGCTTGAGCCAGGCCTGTTTTGATTTAGTGTTGGCTGATTAGGAATTAGTGGAAACAAACCGCTCAGAAAACAAAATTAGAGGGTGCACGCTAACTTTTGCACCAGATTAAGTTGAATTAAAAAGCAATTGAAATGTAATTTTCCTGTCTCAAGCAGCCAAGAAACAAGATAATGCAACCAGTGGCACTTGAAGCTTAAAATCACAGCAGCCAGGATTAGCACAACTGGCTTTTTAATGCCTACAAACAACAGATTTATCTGAAGGTCTTTTCTCAAACCTCCCTATCACCTTCCACATAAGGCTGTGTGCAACTCATTTTATTTGCCTTGAAATGCAGAATTGGTGTGACCCCAGGATTTGAATCCAGGACTTTGAGCAGCCAGGGTATGTCAAGGTGTGTCCATAGGTATTTCCATGCTGGGCAGTACCAGTTGTTCCCTGAATTCCTACAATTTGGATTGGGATGGTTCTGTGTGCACAGCTGGAAGGTGCACACCCCCTCCAGGTGGAGAGAGGGTGCAGTTCCCATCTGCATCCCAGCATCACCTTCCTGCAGCTCTGAGTGTCTTTGTTCCCCATCTCCCTCATACAAAAAGATGTCAAGTAATTGCAAGTCAGGTTTTAATTAAATATTTTAATTGCTGTTTTCCCTGCCCATTTGGGAAACACTGCTCCTCCCTTCCCCATCAGCTGGACCAGGCTGGCACCCCTGCACACACCAAAAGGGTTTTTCTTTTGCTAAAAAGGGTGATGGCATGGAAGGGGTGCCAAGCCAGGATGCTTCAGCCCCTCAGAGTCCCCAGAAGTGCCCACAGTGCTGCAGTGGTTATTTGGGGGTCAGGGAGCTGCTGTCCCTGTTGGCCAGAGCAGCAAGAGCAGGACTGGGGCTCCATAAATGAAAATATCTCCTGACTGATGGACACTGTCATGGGCACAGAACACAGCACTTTGTGAGCTGCCCAGCAGCTCCTGGCCAAAACCTAAAGGGCTCATGGAGATAATGGGTTCCTGCTGGGTTTCTCTCCTTGCCACCTCCCCGCTGTGCCAGCCAGCAGCTCAGAGCCTGATGATGCTCCAAGTTGTTTTTTAATCCTGTCTTGGCTCACTTGCAACCTCTGTGCAGCTGATTCCACCCGGCTCCCTGGTCCTGGGCCCCTCTGACTGGAGGAGAGGCTCTCCTGGCCTGCAGCACCAGACAAAAAAGGGTCACCTCAGACTGCCTGTGCCCTTGCCCTGGCAGTGATGGGGTGGCAGAGCCCAAACTGTCCCCCACAGCCCAGACACTGTCAGGTACAGGCTGGCATCACCCACATCTTAGCCAAAAACAAAGCCAGAGCTGGCAAAGCATAAATGGAGGAAGGAGATCTGAGGGTTGAGTGGTGGCCCAGACAAGAAGACAACCATCCATCCTCCCCAGGTGCATCCAGGTGAGGGAGCAGGTGCAGATAACGGGGGGCTGTCCTGGGAAGAGCCAATCCTGCAGGGGAACTGGGGGTGTGTGGCCCTGTGGGGGGAATAAAAGAGGGAGCTGAGGGCAGTGGGGTATGAGGCAGAGCTAGAGTAAGTGATTTTTCCCCCCTTTTGGGGTGCTGGGTGGGTGTCTATTCTTTTATACCCCACTATGAGGTCCCTGGCTGTTGGGGGCTTGTCTGGGGTCAGTGGGTGGGCTGTGGTGCCCTTCTGCTGGGATGGGATGGAGAAAGCTTCCCCCAAAAGAAGAAGCTTTCTGGGGTGTTGGGCTCTTTTGGGGGAACAGGGAGGGGAAGCTGGAGCAGACCTTGGTGTTTGGGTGTTGGGATTAAGGCTGTGGGGATGGTGGATTGAGCCAAAGGGTGGCTCAGCCTGGCCCTTCTGGAAGCTGGAGGAGGTCTGCAGCTGGCTGCACGGGAAAGGAGCTGATGCTGCTGGTGCCTGACCTTGGTTACTGGGACAGGAAACAGGGAGAGAGAATGAGGAAAACACCAAAACCTTGAACTTAAAAGGGTGGTGTGAGGGAGTCCTTGGAAGCTGCTCTGAGCTGCAGGTGTTGGCTGTAAGCCTGGAGGGGAGGAGAGGAGGCACCATCTGTGTGGGATCAGCCCTGGGAGTGTTGATGCACAACCTGGGTGTAGGGGTCCCATGATGGTGTCTGCTCTGAAAACATCTCCTTTAATGCTGGCTGGAAGCCCTGTTTTTCTGACAAAATCTGTCTGAAGGCCAGGTCTTGCTTTATTTGTGTGTATATCTCTGGCTTTTGCTAGGAGATGCTTAGAAATTATTTTGACCTGTCCTTATTTCATGATGTTCCCCTGGCAGCCTGTACTAGTTGCTGAGTTTCCAGAACTTTTTTATTTTTATGAGCTGCACTTGGTCCTTTTGTGTCCCTGCATGTGACTGTGGGCCTTTCCTAGTTGGGGTGCAGGTGGAAGAAACCAGGTTGGGCTCTGTGGTGGAGTGAGAGAGGCTTAGATGTGGCTGTATGTTCTTAAATCAGACCTTGAGCTGCTCCTTTTGGAGGCAAGAGGCTTTCCAGGCTTGTGTGCCACAGTAAATGGAAAAGCCCCAGGATGAGGGCTGGGGAAGAGGGTGTTCCTGTCACCATGGGGTGCCTGTGTCTGGCTTCCTCCTGGGACTGCAGCAGCTGTAATTTTTGCAGCCTGATATTAAGTGGTAGTTTGTGCTTGTATTTAGCTCAGTGGCTCAGCTGCAGCGCGTGAGGATCCTACCAAGCCCTGCTTGGGGCACGGGACCTCCAGTGGCTCCCTGGCTGGGAGTGTGGGGTGGAAATGTGTGGCCCAGGCTGCTGGTGGGACTGGAGGGTGCCAGCCCCCTCAGTGGCTGGCAGGGGATGGTTCTGGGCAGCTGTGACCTGACCCTGCTCTGTGCTGACCCCCAAGAGCACGTGAAGGTTCCAGCGCCTCTCAGCTCTGCCAAGATGCCAGTCAGGAAGCATGGCCAGCACATGAACCTGTTCAAGAACAAGGGCAAGGATGAAACTGTGAGTACCCCCTGCCTGTGCCAGCATTTTGGACCCCAGCAGAGCCCACTGTTGGCAGAGATTATGGAGGGGCTTCTCAAGGTCCATGGCCCCATATCTACCTGTGTGAGGGAATGGGGAATGGCTCTGCATGCCTTCAGCTGGGATGTTGGGTGGCTTTTGGGATGTGGTGTGGGGCTGGTTGGGCTGCAATGGGTGTGGTGGCACAGGGGGATGTGAGTTGTGGGTGTGAGGCTGGGGAAGGGAGATGGCTCAGCCCCAGCCAGCTGAGCTCTCTGAGTTATCCCTGTGGAGCTGGGGCTGGTATGGGATGGCAGATGCAGGATCTGTCAGCTTGATTTAAGCTGGTAGAGGAGACGAGGGTTTGCCTTTCAGGTTCAGAGAATCTACTTTTAAAAACACCCACTGGTGGCTGGATCATCCAGCAGCCCATGTCCTTGGGAGGCACTGAGGGAGAGCCTTCCTCTGTCCCATCTCCTACATCACCCCCCAGGCCACAGAGAGGGGTGCTGGCTCTGCTCTCCTCCTGTGGGAAGCGTGGGGCAGAGGGCTGCAGGGCTGCACTCCCTGGGGAATGGGGCAATGCAGGAATGAGTGGGATGGTGTTCTTCTTCCCCCCAGACCCTGCGGAGGCAGAGGGTGGAGATGAGCGTTGAGCTGAGAAAGGCCAAGAAGGATGAGCAGATCCTGAAGCGCAGAAACATTTCCATTAATCTGAAGGAGGAGAATCCCTCTCCGGGAAAAGCAGCTGAGGTGGTGAGTGCTTGGTGCCCTGCAGCTGGGTAGGATCAGTGCAGCAGGAATCACCCCCTACTTGGGCCACTGCCTGGGTTAAGTAGTTGGTGCCATTCCTGATCTCCATGCCCAGTGCTGGGGAGTGTTTCACACTGCCTGGCCTTTGTCTGTGCAGTTTCTCATGGTGATGATGTCCTGCTGGCCTCTCTTGATGGCAGGTAGAACAGGCTGGTGCTCTGGGGGCTGGGAGCTGCTCCTGTCTGGCTCCCTGCACAGCCAGGGGTAATTACTGAGCTCGCAGCCCATTATGGTGTCAGTGACTCTTTCACTGCTTGATTACAAGCATTAGTCGCCTTGAAGGCTTTTGTGGATTGTCTTCCTCTGCCTCATCTCGAAACTGTGTTGCATAAAGAATAGACACTGCTTAGATATGAAGTGGTGACTGAGCTGGGTCTAGACAGCTGATTGACTGCTGAGATTAAACCGGAGGGAGTCCCAGCTCCCCGGCTGACTCTGAATCATTCCCTGTGACACAGATTATCCAGCCGTCCTTGGAGGAGATCCTGGAAGCTGTGAATGGGGAAGACACCCAGCTGCAGCTGCTCGCCACCCAGGCCACCAGGTATGTGCCCAGCTG
Organism: Passer montanus; assembly: GCF_014805655.1. NCBI lineage: Eukaryota > Metazoa > Chordata > Aves > Passeriformes > Passeridae > Passer > Passer montanus. Next base: position 3,113,878 of record NW_024373256.1, read on the forward strand.
CTGGAGCTGTGCTGGGGCCTGGGGGCAAAAGGCTGCAAGTTCCTGTTTGAGGAGCTCTCTAGTGAGGTGGCAAAGGGAGAAGGAGCCTGGTAACCCAAACTGCCCATGGGAATCTCAGCTGGTGCCTGTTCTGTGGCCTCTGTGCTGTGCTTGGCTCGCAGTCCTGCAGGAATCCAACCAAGGGGCTGGCTGTGCTGCCCCTTCCTGTGCCAGGAATTATGTTGGATCCCACAAGAAATCGACTGCCAGATGCTTGGGCAGGACAAGGACTGGAGAGCCTAGCTGTAGGAAAGGGTCAGTGCTGAGCAGGGCTGTCCCCATAGGGGTGGGGACACAAGACCACAGGGTGCTATCATCACCCAGCTGGCAGCAGGGCTGTCTCCTGAGGGTCCAGGAGAGGCTGCATCCCTGCTGGTGCTTCCTTGGCTGGCTCAAACCATTGTACCAGTGCTCTGAGACCAGCACCATTCCCTGTGAGCATGGCTGTGAGCATGTCAGGGCTTCCAACAGACACCCTGCTCCTGCTTCAGCATCTCTAGCTGTGTCTTCCCTCTGTATGGCAGCCCCTCTGCTGAGGGTTTGTTGTGGTGGGATGCTGAACCATTGCTGCTTCCCCTGCAAGCCACAGCCTTGTGCCTGGTCACAGGGCTATGGGCTGTGGTGGCACCACACAGGGTTGCTCATGGCTGGCTGTGCTGTTCTCTCTCACAGGAGACTTCTGTCCAGGCACAAGGACCCCCCCATCAATCAGATCATCGAGCTGGGGATCATCCCCAGGATGGTGGAGTTCCTGGGCCGTGCTGACAATGCTGCCCTGCAGTTTGAGGCAGCCTGGGCACTGACCAACATTGCCTCTGGCACCTCGGAGCACACCAGGGCCGTGGTGGAGGGAGGAGCCATCCCAGCCTTCATCTCCCTGCTGTCCTCCCCACACATGCACATCAGCGAGCAGTCAGTGTGGGCCCTGGGCAACATTGCAGGTGAGGGGACCTGAAAGGACATTTGGAGGCCCCTGACTGAGCCAGGGACTCGATGATCCTTGTGGGCCTTTTCCAACTTGGAATATTCTGTGATTCTGCTGGAGAGATAAAGCATTGCTGCTCCTCTCCCTGTAGCTTGGTCTCCAAGCTGCTGCCCCTACTGAACCCCATAACCCTGAAGGTTGTCTGGCAGCTTTTGAGATCCTGTGTTGGCTCTGCAAGAGGATTTTGGCCAAAGCCAAGGGCAAGCCTCTGTCCTGCTGGGGTGGTTGAAGCCACTAATGTCACCAAAGGGAGAACAGAATGGAGTGCCAGCAGGCCAACCAGCCATGACCCAATCTGCCCAGTAAATCCTTCCCTCCTGGAAATGCCTAATGCTGTGTGGCTGGTGGGTCAGCCAGCCCTGGCCCTGCAGGTCTGATTGCTGTTTGATGTTGACTGTCTTGTGGCTTGGGCAGATGCAATGACCAACCCTTTTTACCTGTCCAGGGGATGGCCCCATCTACAGGGATGCTCTTATTGCTCGTGATGTGATTCCTCCCTTGCTGGCTCTGGTGTCACCTGCAACTCCAGTAAATAACCTTCATTTTCTTGATTTAACATCTCTTCATGCTTTGGGTGGTGGGTGAGTCCACTGTCTGCCTTGTACACAACAAACTGTTTGTGTAATTGAATAAGACCCTGTTCTGAACTGCTTTTGCACAAAGCTGGGGGTGCTGAGCAGACACTAAGTCAATATGATCTCTTCCATCCTGGCCTTTCTTATCCAGCTCTATCTCAGGCTAGGAATAAGGTGAAACTGGTGCAAGGTAGGCTTGCATATGCATGTGGAAAGGCTGAACTTGCCCTTCAAGCTTCCTGCTGCTGCTCTGTGGTTTGTCTCTGCCCTTCTGCAATGGTGCCTGTCCCACTGTTGTGTCTCTGATGTGAGAACCTTCAGAGGATAACACAGACTGCTCTTGGGGACAGTGAGGATCTCACACCTGCCTTGTGTTTCAGGTTGGGTTCCTGAGGAACATCACCTGGACACTGTCAAACCTGTGCAGGAACAAGAACCCCTGCCCTCCCTTGGATGCTGTGCAGAAGATTCTGCCAGTCCTCGTCATCCTCCTGCAGCATGAGGACAAGGATGTCATCTCTGACTCCTGCTGGGCTGTTTCCTACCTGACTGATGGCTGCAATGATCGCATCCAGGTTGTGGTGGAGACAGGGATTCTCCCAAGGCTTGTGGAACTCATGGACAGCCCAGATTTGATTGTTATGGTAGGGAACAATCAGAATCTCCACTCTGTGGTCCCTTAACGTAGAAAGGTCTGAGGAGAGGGATGGGAGGTGCCCTTGTTCTGTGTGGCAGCTGTGGTGTGCTGTCCCCTCAGCCTGTGGAACTGACTGCCTGCTTGTCAAGCCACTGCTCTGTTCTGCTGGCTGGGGCTGGAGGCTGGACTGAGGCTCTAAAGCTGCTTAGAGCAAACGGGGGATGTCAGAGCTGTTAATAAACAGCCATCACCCACAATGCTCTCCTTGTGTGATAAAGCACTTGGGGAGGGATCTTGCTGGGCTTTCTGACATCCCTCGAGGTAAGGACTCTCCTCACCTTCTCTAATCTCTGTCTAGACTCCAGCTCTGCGTGCCATCGGGAATGTGGTCACAGGCACAGACCAGCAGACCCAGGAAGCCATCGACGCCGGGGCCCTGGCTGTCCTGCCCCGGCTGCTCAGGCACTCCAAGTCAGTCATCCAGAAGGAAGCAGCATGGACCCTCAGCAACATTGCAGCAGGGCCTTCCCACCAGATCCAGCAGATCATCACCTGTGGGTTGTTGCCACCTGTGGTGGAGCTGCTTGACAAGGTAAGGGATGGGCACAGGGCTGCTGAGGGAGGGGTGTGAGGTTCAGGAGGTTGGGATGGCTCATTTGTGAAGCACTTGGCCCCAGAGCCACCTGAGCCGGCTGTTTCAGAGCTGTTGAGATCCCAGTTTGTCAGTACACCTGCATGGAAACACATCCTGGAGCTGCCCTTGGCACCTCTGCCAGGTGTCCATGCATCACCCAAAGGGGCTGGGAAAGCTGCAGATAAGGGAAATGGTTATCCTGGCCTCACCCTCATCCTAGAGGATACTAAAGCTTGGGCATGCCTTTTCTGTGCTGCTCTTCCAGGGTGATTTCAAGGCTCAGAAGGAGGCTGTGTGGGTGGTGGCCAACTTCACCACTGGAGCAACAGTGCATCAGGTGGTGGAGCTCGTCCGTTCCGGGGTCCTCAAACCTCTGCTCAACCTGCTCTTGGTCAAAGACAGCAAAACCATCCTGATCATCCTGGACACCATTTCAAATCTCTTCCTGGTGAGATCTGCTCATCCTGGATGCCATTTTTTACTCTCGTCCTGATAAGGTCTCATCTTTTCACTTCCTCCTCCCAAAGAGCAGCAAGGAGTGAGCCAAATGCTCACATTGTGAACAATGGCTGTTGATTTTTTAGAGTAAGAGACTTCATGTTGTCTAAATTTGTCTTGGATACCCTTGGGCTCTCTAAAGGGCTTGGCAAGATTGAGTCCCCAGCGTGCTGCTCTTCATCCCCAGCTCCCTGGTTTGGCTGGCAGCCCCCAGCAGGGACTGGTATTCCACAGGCACCACAGGCACATCCCTGGCATCAGGAAGAGACCATAAATTCTGGGACTGTGAGCCTTTGACTTGTAGATCAGGGTTGTAATTACAGAAAAGACCATCTCAGGCCCATTACTGATGTTCTGTTTTCCTGCCTGACTTTCCAATGCTACAGGCAGCTGAGAAGTTGGGAGAGACTGAGAAGCTGTGTCTGCTGGTGGAAGAACTCGATGGTCTGGAGAAAATTGAGAACTTGCAGAACCATGAGAATGACATGGTCTACAGAGCTGCCCTGGACATCATAGAGAAATACTTTTCTGGTGAGGTATGTGAGCCCTTGCTGTTTCTCAGGTGAAAATGTGATGCTATTACATTCCAGAATGAAGCACAGAGTTTCAGGATACTGGAAGAGGATTTTGGAGGAGACTTCCACATGACCAGAGTAGTCCTTGTAGCTTCTTTCAGGTGCTTTTAAAGGTCTGTAAAAGCTCTGAGTTGTCAGCCAATGAGCTGGACAAGAGACATGGATGCCTTGATAGCATCTTGCTGCTGGAATTTAAACTGGCATCAGCTGGAGTTACTGCAGTTACTGATATGAATACCAAATGTGGAGAAGTTTCCTCCTTCAGAGCTGAGCTGGCTTGTCACTATGAATGGCAGCCTCCTACTCAGCTGATAACAGTGCTCAGGTTGCATTTGGATTACTTGACCCTTCTCATGGTAAGGAATCCATGGAAAAAGAGGACAGGACACCAGCTAGGAGCTGCAAGGGTCCAATGACTGTCACAGATGCCATGTTTGGTCCTAGCCTTAGACTTGCAGATGGGAAAACATCAGGGAAGAGGCTTAGAGGTCTGGCAGACCTTGGAGCTGTGGCTCAGTTTGGGTGTGAGCTGCAGCAGGGGGCAAAGGTCTGGTTTAGTCCTTTGCCAGAGCAGGGTCTGGGGTTCCCTGTGAGAGGTGTGGAGGAAGTTCACAGCAGCTCTGGCTGGAGGGGCTGGATGCCAGGAGAACATCCCCCTGAGCAGTCCTGGCTCGTTGCTGTTCCAAGCAGGCCATTTAATTTCAGTGAGCTCTACCACTGCAGCCACTTTTATTTCCTTTTGCTTCTGGAGTCTGAGCCCAAAGGCTTGGCTGCTTTAGTGTGGGCTGCAGGGACACTGCAGCTTCAGGGAGCTGCAAGGAGCAGGAGGGCTTGGCCTGGTCTCCAGGAGTTCTGCTACAGTCAAGCTGAGCTTAACAGGATTTTTAAAACAAGAATAAACCAGAGTTGCTGTAAAAAGCTTAGGTTTATTCAAATGCAGACCTTGCAAGTGATTTCTATCACTTTCCTCCTAGGAGAATATTAACCTGGAGCCCCAGGCTGGCCAAGATGGGCTGTATGATTTCTCAGTAGAGAAGCAAGACTTCAACTTCTGAAGATGAAGCATGACACAGCTCTAAACTGGTGGGTGGAGGTACCTTGGAAGAGCTCAGACATCCAAACCATGAGGAGCAGAGATGCTGAGCCTTTTTACTTCTGAAATTTGTCAATAAAGTTGCACTTTTGGCTTTGTACCCTTTGCCTTTAATTATTTCCCCCTTCTTTAAGCTGCTGTTACAAATGACATGGCTTTTTTTCCAATAGCATCTCAAGGCCTTGCAGGAGTGGGTTGGAGCCCCTGGACAAGTTTTCTAGGTGGAATCTTGCTTCTAAGTACATTAAACTGCAGGAGAGCAGCATCCTGATACCAAATCCTTGAGCTGAAACTCCTGGGCTTGATTTGGAGTGTCTGAAGGAACTCTGAATAACTGTTTGAGAGGTGTTCCACCCTTCTGCAGGCACCATCCTTGCTGTGGGGAAGGAGCTGAGCCAGGCCCAGGTGGGTCAGTGGCCTGGCTGTGTGCTGTTTCACCTGGGAGAGCTGAGCTGGATGTGGGAGCTGTGTGCAAATGCTGCTCCTTTGGAAGGAAAGCTGTTGGAGGCAGAGCAGGGGCAGTGATTCACCTCTGCTGCAGCTCCCTGGTGCCATCCAGCAGCCTGCAGCCCATCCACCTGCCTCTGCCCTTTCATTCCAAGGACCTGAATTTCAGGTTTCCATGCTGTGTCCCTGGCTCTTGCTCTCCTTCTCTCCAAGCCCTCCAAGTGTGGTCTCCAGCAGAAGGTGAGGGTGAAGTTGACACAAAGGTTTTTTTGTTTTGTGCTGTGGGTTCTCTACAAGCTGCTGGCCTCTGCTCCAGACTCAATGTTGATGGTTCCCAGCAGACCCTGCCCCAATCCTTTGCTCCCCAGGGCCTGAAGCACCTCCAAGGCTTGGCTGAAGGCAGGAGGAGGGAGCAGCTTTCCCTCCCTGCTTTGGGGGTTTGGCTCTTCAAAATGACCCTGGGTGGGCTCAGGGCTCTGCTGCCTCGGGTGCAGTGGGAGGTGATGTGACAGGCAGCTTAATCTGGAGGGAAAATCTCCTCTTCAGGAAACGGAGACTCTTCCTCTTCCCTGGATCTGTTCATCAGAGCATTTATGCATTTCTCATGCAGGCCACCCAGGGAAGAGGGAGGTGGGAGTGAATGTGCTCTCTGGGAGGAGCTGGGCAGCCTCAGTTATGGGTAGCAGGGCTGAGTATCACTTATTTAATATTCAAATACTGGGATCTGATGAAATGCAAAGTGCTTCTTGCATCCAGAACTATGGACTTAAAAACATGCTGCAGCACTGCCTGAACATGCACCTGAGCCAGGGCTGGTGCTGCCAGGGGCACCTGGGAATGGCCACAGCTCCTGGGCCAAAGGAATGTGAGGAAGCTGAGCTGGCACCAGGGACACAGAGCAGGGCCTGTGTGCCTGCCCTCACTCTGGACTGTGCTCCTGTTGCTTTTTCCCATGGCCAGGCAGGGCTGCCCCTTCCAGCTGCTCTTTGCTGATGCTCTGATGAAAAGAGAAGTAGGAAATCTCTTGGATTCTTTTTGCTGCGTGTGCTGGACACAAACGGTGGTGGGTGGTGTTACACAGAGCTGCTCCTGTCCATCCTTGTGGCTGTAGCTCAACAGAGCCCTGTCCTGCAGGCAGGGGCCAGGACACTGTGCCTCTCTTGAGCAGAGTGCTGGCATGTGGCTGCTGGGCCCGGTGCCTGCAGGATCACCCAGGCTCTGTGTGGGTGTGAGAGCTGCAGGCAGCTGCCTGCCTGGCCCGGGGAGCTGCCCTCCCCTGCTCCTGCCAGCAGGGCCATTCCAGCTCTGGGGCAGTGCAGGCATCATTCCCTCCTCCCAGGGGCTGGGATGGGGCAGCCAGGGGTGCCAGGGGAGGGAGATGCTGCTGTGCTTCCTCAGGGCAGCTCAGTCTCTCTCCAGTGCTGCACAAAAAGTTAGTTTTTCTAATTAAAACCTCCCCTGTCCTGGCCCCAGAGGAGCAGGTGGAGTGTCACTGAGGCTGGAAAAGACCTCCAAGCTCAGCCACTGACTTCCATCAGCCCCCTGCCCCTTTAGTGCCAGCTCCACTCCTCTGAACATGCTCAGGAGTGGGACTGCACTGCTCCCTGGGCACCTGTCAGTGCCTGAGCAAAGGGAATCTTCCCCAAAATCCCACCCTGGCACAACCTGGCGCTGTTTCCTTTGTGCTGTCACCTGGTAGAGTCCCTTCCCCTCCTGGCACCCTCCCAGCAGGGAGCTGTAGACAGGGAGAAGGTGCTGCTGCATTGCTGCAGATGGAACAGGCACTGCCTGTAGTGGTGTCTGCCCCACATTAAGACCCCTTTACATTCCTGTGCCACCTCCAATGCCACCTGCAGGCACCCCTGTGCTCCCTCCATGTCTCCCCCCACATCCTCCATGAGAGCCCCTATTCACCCCCTGTCACCCTCCTGCTGCCCTAAATGTCCCCCCTGAGACCCCCTCTCCACCCCTAGGCATCCCTGTTTGCCCCTTTTCATCCCAAGACAGCCCTAGGCACCCCTATTCCACCTCAATTCCCCCCAGGCATCTCCAGTCCCCTTTATTTCCCACATCCCACTCCTCCTCTGCTCTATTCCCCCACTGCCCACTATTCACTTCTATTCCCCTGTTGCCCCTCTCCTGTTCCTTTACCCCTATTCCCCCATCCCACTCCTATTCTTCCCATTCCTATTCCCCTATTCCCTTTCTTTACCCTCATTCCCATGCCATTCCTTTACTCCTATTCCCCCTCTATCCTCCCAATTCCCTCATCCCATTCCTTTACCCTCATTCCCCCTCTATTTCTCCCATTCCTTTACTGCCATTCCTATTTCCCCATCCCATGCCTATGGCCCCCATTCCCCCATGCCATTCCTTTACCCCAATTCCCCCATCCCATTCCTATTGCTCCCATTCCTCTATCCCATTCCTTTACCCCTGTTCCCCCTCTATTCCCCCCATTCCCCTCTCCCATTTCTTTACCCCCATATTCCCATTCCCCTATCTATTCCTTTACCCCCGTTCCTATTCCCCCATCCCATTCCTTTACCCCCGTTCCCCCTCCATTCCCCCCAATTCCCATTCCCCAATTCCCTCTATTGCCCCCTCTCTCTCCCCTCGCCAGGGGGCGCCCCCCCGCCCCTTCCCGCGCATGCGCCACATCCCGACCTTCCCCTCTCCGACCTTCTCCTCATGGCGCCGGGACGCGGCCAAGCCGCCCTGCGCGCTGACGTCACCGCCCTCCGCCGTGCGCGGGGGCGTGGCGGGGGCGTGGCCTCGGTTCTCCGCGGCCGGGCCGGGCCGGGCTGAGGCGGCGGCTGGGGCAGGGGCTGAGGGCACCGAGCCCGCGGCGGCCGCCGGAACGCGGGCCCGGGCATTCCCGGCAGCGTCAGGAGCGGGCGGGCTCGCATGGCGGGGCTGCGCGGGGCCGCCGGTTGAGCTCGGCGCCGCCGCCTCCTCGTTCTCCTCCTCCTCCTCCTCCCGGCGCGATGTCGAATCCCGGTACCCGCCGGAACGGCTCCAGCATCAAGATCCGCCTCACAGGTAACGGGGCGGCGGCGGCAGCGCGTGTGTGCGGCCGCACATGCCCGGCTGGGCCCGGGTCCCCTCCCCTGCCCGGCCTGCCCGTGAGGGAGGGGCGGCCGGGCCCGAGCTCCAGCCTTGCTCAACTTTTATTCGCCGTTTTTCTGTTCCGCTTCCACCCCTGTGGCCCGGCCGAGGCTCTCTGCGCTTTTGTGCGTTTCTGTTTTTTCCCGCCCCTCCGGCGTGGGGTGCCTGAGCCCCCTCGGGGTGACGGGGATTAGAGGAGGGCCGGGGTTGTCCCTGCTCTGTCCCCCTCGCTTCTCCTGCCCGGGGTCTTTCCTGCGCCCTCCCCGTGGAAGGTGACACTCAGCCCCGCTCCAGCACCCTGACCCTACACGGGGTCCCTCCTGCACTTCCCTTTGGGGTCCCTGTTGATAACTCTCCCCTGCGTTCTGCCCGTTTGTGGGGTCTGTTCTGCACCCTCCCAGTCTGGGGGTCCCTGTGACACCCCTGCCCCTCTCAGCCCCTTCCTGGGGTCTGTTCTGCACCCTCCCAGTCTGGGGGTCCCTGTGACACCCCTGCCCCTCTCAGCCCCTTCCTGGGGTCTGTTCTGCACCTTCCCTGTCTGTGGGCATCCTTGTGACACCTTTCCCCCTTCCCAGGGATTCTGCTGTTCCCTCTTCCATAGGGTATCCCTGTGTTCTCCCTTCCACCCCTGCAGATCAGGGGTCTCCTCTCCACCTCTCCCAGACTGGCTTTCAGCAAAGCCTTTCATAATTTGCCTTTCTTCACTTTAATTAACAACCCCCTCAGCCTCCTGTGTGCCGAGGAGGATAACTCAGTTGCTAATGAGAAAATATCCACTTAGTTGCTTTTAGCTGAGGTTTTTTTTTTTAGCATGTTTTTTTTTTAATTTTCCCTCCTTCCTCTCAACTTGTTCTCACCTGGCACATTGTGGCATTCAGCTTGGGAAGTTCCTTCCCTGTGCAGGGGCTGGCACCCAGAGCTGTGTCTGTCCTGCCTCTGTGTGAGCCTCTGGAGGGTTCCAGGATGGATAAACCACTTTATGTTGGACCCTGAAAGATGTGGATTAAGTCTTTTGGAAGCTGCTCTGGTCGATGCCGAGCCTGCTTCTGCAATGAGAAGAGAGACAGTTCCTGCTTGTTGAGACTGCTGTGTGAATTATTAAAAAATAAGGTCCAGTCCATTCTTTCAAAGGCAACAAGTGGATGCTTGGAGGTCACTTGGGCTGGAGAAGCCACAGTGCTGCTCTGGGTGACCAGAATTGATCCCTGGAGAGGAATCTTTGTGTGTGGGTGCATAAAACATTGGCAAATAATGAGAGAACGGTGCTGGTGGAACTGCAGTTACAGGTTAACTTGCTCCTGGCACATAACACACTCAGAGGCAGATCATCAAAAAACAAAAATCCTGGTGTTCTTTTAATCCTTTGATTCTGCACTGCTTGTGCTTCAGAAGACCAAAGTTTGTGAGGATAATGTAAATCTGAAAATCCTTTTCTTGGACGGGAGAAGGCTGGAAATATTTTTAGGTTGTATGAATGATGTTTGATCTGAAATGAGTTTTGTGGTGATGTATACCAAATGTCAGCTCAGTCCTTAATGTGGCTTATTTTTATGCAAGTCAGTCAATAAAAATGTGAGTTAAGTAACTTAGGCCATGGTCATAGCCCTTCTGAGCTGGAGGAGATAATTTAAATAACAGAGAGAAGCTGTTGGGTTTAATTTTAAAGGCTGAATGCTGCAGCAAAATGCTTTTTTACTTTTAGCATACACTAGTCTTCTCTCTGAGCTGGGAATGTTTCCTGGAACAGACTGAAGTTTCAGTTTATTGAGCAACTTGGTAGATATATTTTTTATTACTCCCCATTTTTTAACTGTATTGAAGAAATCTCCTGCTTGCTCAAACACATCTTCTGTTTTTACAAGCAGGAAACCTGGGTGATGTGACAAAAACTGCTGTATTTAATCAACAAATAAATTGCTCTGGGAGAGGTTTAGCTCTGGAATTGTTGGGCAATGCTGAGTTCTTGGCTGGGACTGGGGTGCTGACTTACCTGTTTCAAATAGCTGCAGCCAGCCTGGCTGTTGTTTTCTCATCTCCTTGGCTCTCGGGAGATTTGAGCACATTTAAATCAAGACAGAGGACCTCGTTTGTTATGATTTACTACCTGCATTGTGTTTCCTGTGATTAGGCACCATTGAAGTTTTGCAGTACTGAAAATAGCAGTGTAAATACCACTTAGTCTGCCTGTGAGTGTCACTGGGTGAATGGCAAGGCAACAGTGGTTGAGCCTCCTGTGATTTTTTTAAAGACATCATTTTTTCCTCACCTGTTGTAAAGGTATTTGTGGTAGCAGAGTGTTGGGGTTATTTCTGTGAATATAAGCAAAAGTTCTCAATCCTCTGATGCTTAGCAGAAGTGATCTCCCAGCTTATACAGAATGATGTCAGTCCTAGCCTGATGCAAATTGTAGTGAAGTAAAATGGCAAATAATGCACCCTGTGCAGAAATGCTAAAAACCTCAGTGTAACCCTGAGTTGCATGACAGGTTAAAATGACTTTGGGTCTCAAATATGCTAATCTCCTGTCATATCTCAGTTTCTCCTCTTCTTTCCACTAAAGCCTTTACCCCAGCTGGTGATGCAAGAGCCACAGATACTCTGGCCTTGTCTCTTGTCCCTTGGAACAGTTCTAGGCAAAGTAAGAGAACTTCCTGTCCAATCTGTGGTCTCTTCCTGTCCGTGCTGTCACCAGGGCGGAATTGCCAGACAGGGATGGAAAAATGAAGTGATCCTGGGAGTGCATGTCCTTGCCAAATATGCTCAGGGTCTGCTGGGTCAAGGAGGAACACAATCCACAGAGCACGTGTCCTTTTTTTACCCTTGTGCTTCTCTGAAACCTTTGTTTGCTGCTGCTCCCTGGGGAAGTTCCAAAGGGTTCATCATCTCCAAGGCTTCCACGGCCTTGCTCACACTTGTATCACCCACAAGCACTGGTGAAAACTGCACTCTCATCGTGCTGGCTATGGCAGACACCCTGATCCAGGTAGTTTGTAGGCAAAGGTGGCAGATGGAACTGGAAAGGCCATGAAGAAATGGACTAAACATGGAACTTTACCAAAAGAACTGCAAGTTGGGTTCTGGTTTTGTTGGTTCTGGCTTTTTCAGCAGGGTCTCAGCTGAGGTGTTAAAAGCTGGCTGGTTTCTGGGGCCATCATGGAACTGAGGAAAGTTAAACTTTAAGGATCACTTCCTAGCTGGATCTTGCACAGTTGGATGGCTGTGTTGAGGACTGATGGCAAAACAGTTCCTTTAACAGAGAGGCCAGAGTTGGTGTAACTGGAGCATCCAAATTATCTTCTCCAAGCACCTCACTTTGCTGTGGTTCAGAGTCCTCCGTTCCTCCTTGGAAAACCTGGCCTGGGAAGGTTTGCTGCTCATGGGGGCAGTTTTGGAAGGCAGGTGTAGGTGAGAATCCTCCTAAGTGTGAGGGGTAAGACAGTGCAGTGTCAGAAGCATCAAGGGAGGAGTGAGGAAGATGATGATGAAGCAGGTGGTTGCTGTGAGGTGAGAAAGCCAGAGGGGATTTGTAGGTGACAAATCTGATTCCTGTAAGGAAAATGGTTGTGCTTAGCGGTGGCAAAGAAAGGGGAAGAGGGAAGAAGTGACACAGATGAGTATCCTGCACACACTTCCAGCTCAGTGTAGTCAGCCAGCTCAGGAAAGCCCCAGCCGTGAAGTCTGGCCAGTTGGTAGCTGGTAAATGGCTGGCTTTGGGACTTTCTGCGTTTGTGATTCAAGGAATCCATAAAAGAATACAACTAGAAGGTAAAACATTGTGTTGCCATTAGAGCAATGTTCACTTAGGATTGCTACAAAGGCACAGACTAAAGCATGTCCCAAATGTCAGGATGTTTTACTTCCCTTTCACGACTAATGTATCGACCAGTGCAGCAGAGTTAACTGACTGATCAATAGCAACACTAATATTGGTGACCTGGACACTTTCCTGTCCTGTGTTCAGGAACAGTGAATATCTGTGTGGGGATCTCTCAGTCAGACATGATGAATACATCATGGGCTGGCTGTAGTTGTATGGTTGAGCATCAGGACCGTTGGTTCCAGGTGAAGAGCACTGGGGCAGGAAGGCAGGAAGAGCTGGCTGCTCATCCCAGCCTCCCTGGTAGTTGGCATTTAACATCCAGCCAGCTTTGTGCCATGGGGGACACGGTGGGAAGCAGCAGTTGGGGAGCTCCAAATTTATTTAGTGTGGTCACCTGGGAGTGTGTTGAAATCCGTGTCTCGTTCTTTTCCTCTCGTGAGGATTTTCTCTTCCCCAGCCTGCTGGGAGCAGGGCCCGGCTGCACTGGAGCTGCAGGTTTCCTGTGTGGTGCTGTGGAGGCACTTCATCTCCCTCTGCCTCCCTTCCCCATTTGCCTTGGGAAGCTGCAGCTTTTTTTTGTGAAGGTAAATTCGTGGCTGTTCAGAGCCCTATGGATAGGAGTGGCAAAGAGGCTCAGGTCGTGTAACTCTGGGGACATTACAGAAAATAAAATTTTGCTTTCAGGGGAGGAAGTGGAGAGCACAGCGTTTGCAGTTGGCCAGCTGACATTTTTGGGCTGCCAAAGTGAGAATCCAAAGAGCAGCCTTTTCCTCTGGGCAGGCTATGGGGAGCAAGTCTCCTTTTGTTGCTTCTCCCAGTAAGTCAAAGCTGTGCCAGCACCATTGTCCTGGTGGAAGTAAATTAAATCACCAAAAGGAGTTTGTTTGAATATCCCCCTCAGGCGGGGAAAGTAGAAACAATAACTACTTTATTCCTGACTTGAAACTTTCTTTTGTCAAATTGAATGTCTTCGTATAAAGAAATGCAATTTGGGATGTAGTTGTGTAGTTCATGATTTCTTTTTTATGCCATACTGCCCACCAGTCTAAGAACAGTTTTCTCATCCATTTCTTGAAACAGCTTTATCACATTTCTAAGATTCTGTAGCATCATCCTTTCTGTTTGTGTTTCAAAATTAATCATCAGTTCCAGGGAAATACAAGAAGTGTTGAATTTCTCAGTGAGGAGGTTGCTCTTATACCACGATTTCTGTGTGCTGGGTAGAGGCACTTTACTGACAGCTGCTCCAAGGCTGCTAAAATTGCCACTGTAAATAAAGATCAGCGAGCCCCCTCAGTTTTTCCTGAGCTGGCTGGAGGCTTGCTTGATGGGTCACAGAATGGAGAAGTACATCATGGAAATACCATCCCTGTGTGTGGTTTTTGGAGGTTTACCTGGATTACTGCCCACCTTGAAGCCAGTCCAGTTGCCATGCTTAGAGCTGGATTAATCTGGTTGGATTACTTGCTGCTATTTATGGTTCTTGAGTCAACTACTCACTATCGTGTTGGTTTGGGCTGTCTTGGTAGAGGCAGTGGGATAGAGCAGAAGGGTTTGGATAAGATGTGGATAAATCACTTGGGTGTGAAGTTTAGGTATGTACCCAGCAGAGCAATTCGTGTAAGAATTGAGTGAGGAGAAAATTTTTTTAAAAGGGCTGGAAGAGATGTTCCATCTGCCACCTTTTTCCCTAAGTTTGGAGTGGAATCTTTGTTGTTGTTGTTACATTTCTCTATTATTATTCCTCTGAAAATAGTCAAAGTACTACTATGAGAAGGACTAAAATCTGGAATATCACTGAAAGCTTTGATATTTTTCATGGAAGCAGATGATGATTTATTCCTCCAGAGTGAAATAACCCGTTACTGCAAATGGTTTGTTCTTTCCTGTACCAGCAGTTGTTGTGACAGAGAGGAGTCAATGCAACCTCGAGGCTGACAACCACTGTGTTGGGATTAGGGAATGTCTTCACTGGGGTCTTACTGTGGTCCTTGATGCTCTGCCATCCCTCAGTGAGGACAGCACTTGCAGTTTTTTTCACCTGGATATCATCTCACGTTGTCTGCTATGTCTGTTGGCAGGCTGCAGTTAAGCCTGCGGGCAGCTGACATGGAGCACTTGTGTTATGGCTGGTGGTGAGGAAGCTGCTGCTCTGACACTGGGATGTTTCAGGTGCTTGCAAGTGAGTTCCTGCAATGCTGCTGCAGTAACTCAAGGTGTTATCTCCTTCCTGGTCTGCTGACCCTCATTGCCAAAAATTTGTCACCTGCCAGGAGAAAGCTGGCAGAAGAAAACCTGTGCTCGCACTTCAGCTGCTTCAGTGCAAATTCAGCTTCCCTGTGGAAGTCTGGCTCTAGGATTTAGACTAAGCTGCTGAACATGGAAAAGCTCAGGTGTGTGCAAGTCATGTGTTGGAAGCTTTTAGGAGGGAAAATCAGAAGACGCATTAGTGATTTTGTAAACCACGCAGCAAGTGTATATATCTCAATTTAAAATTATTTGTGTAAGTATTAATGTAATTAAAGAAGAAAGCTGCATATATGTTTGCTAAGTGAGGCAGTAGGTCAATTAACATTAAGATGCTGTGTGTTTTTAAATTTTGTTTCACATGTGTTTAAGGGGAAATCCAGTAATTTGTGAAAGGGGATCCCTGGGGATATTTTACAGTTTTCCATGTCTGGGAAAGTCATAAAATATAATTGGAGAACATAGCAGAAATGATGGAACTTCTTCTTTGTCATACTCTTTATCTGGCAGCTGCATGGTGAATATTTGGGGGTGTAGGATGATAAATCTGATGATGCTCTAGTTGAATTGGCAGAGTAAGCATCCATGCTGTTTCAGAAAGAATCTCTCCACAGGGCTGTAATAGCTTGATGCCTTCCTCTTCAGTAAGTCATTTTTGTCAAGTTAAAGGCCAAAATTCAAACTGGCTTGTTGTCAGGGACACTAAGCACAGCAGGCAAAAATCCCCAAGGCTACCCAATTCCCAGCACAGATAGATAAAGCTGGCAGAGCCTGCTTTACTCGTCTTCCCCTCCCCCAGAAAAATCCTCTTCCCTGGGTTTTTTTTTGGAGGATATGGGCACTATTCTGCATACTAATACAATTTAACAGAAAGTATTTAAATGGAAGGTTTGTTCATCTGTTTGTGGGTAAAACAATCCATTATTGTTTGGGAGTAATGGCAAAATAATGCACAATCCCTGCAGTGAGCTGGCCGTGCTGCAGGCAGCTGTTCCAGCTGTGCTCACCTCGCCACAGCTGGAGGGGATTGTCCTTGGCACAGCAGCTCCGGTGAGCACCTTGTGTCATGGAGCACCTCAAAGGGGTAAAGCTCATAATCCTAAACCCTAAGAAACGATGGAAAATCCTGTGGAAGTGGGCTTTGTACCAGCTTCCCTTTTTACACCTGGGGTCCTGAGGCTGTCCAGCAGTTTAGGAACGAAGGGCAGTGTTAAACCACACTACTGACTTCAGGGGTTATTGACCACTGCACTGCCTGTGGTGCCCCAGGAGTGCTGAGTGTCCCTGAATGTCCTCACTAAGAGCAGTTTTACCCGTGGTTGGTTTGCTTGAATGGTGGATGTTTCTTTCCCAACTCATTATGGAGATGGTCTGCTGAAGAAAATAAAATAGTTTTCTTTTTCTTTCATAGGTAACCTACTATTATCCTTCTCTTGCAGGAATTTTTGCCTTTATAGGTAATCAGTGTCAGGAAAATAAATATTTTTGATAGGATTCAATCTTTTTTCCTCTAGATGAGATACATTTCATTATTTGGAGCAAAATGGCATTTTTGGATGAGTGAATTAGGAAAAATAGCATTTTTGTTGACCTTTTAATATGTTTACAATTTTGTCTTCCTTAAATATCTGCCTATTTCCTCAAATAATTAGACTAAAACAAAATGGTTATGTATTTATCAATTTAAAGTTTCCATATCTTATTTTCATCCCAAGATAGCAAATTAAATTTGCATGTGTTAAATTCTAGGCTTCTAATTTGTCTTCCTGATGTTTCCAGGACAATATTAAAAGCTCTTCTTTGTATTTTTCTCCTGAAAATAAAGGTTAAAACACCGAAGATAGTTGCCTTTCTTATTTATACTGGAAAATAATTTATTTATTTTGGCAACTCCTCACATCAGTCGGGACTTTCTTTTTTCATGGCCCTGACCTTTCTTCTTCACATGCCAGATTTGGGCTGTGTTGAACCCCCAAAGCCAACTGGACATTGCACAGAAAACTCAATCCCTGTGGTCAGTGTTTTCACATTCTTTAGTACATGGGGTGTATGACATGAAAAGTTTATTGGAAAGAAAACATCTTTAGGAATACATGTACTCTGTTTTCCTGAAGAGCAAAAGAAAAAAAAACCCCAAAACTCTAGGCTGAAAATTAACTGAGTATGTGGATTGTACTGTTGCTTTAACAAAATTTTTTTGACTACACAAGTGCAGAATTTAGAAAAATGAGGAATTTCAGTTTGATTCAGATTTGCTGTGATTGATGCATTTCCCAGGGAATCTGTGTTCTTTGTCTTTGTAGCTGATGTGTTTTGGTTCCTTTCCCATGTGCAGACATTTTTATAAGCATGTGGGAACTTCACTTTAATTCAGAATTAAAATATCAAATTTTATAAGTGTAAGTCTAATTAGCAGATACCTCATTGTTGCTCCTTTAATGTTAATGGGGAGAATCCATTACGTTTGGTAAACTTTGGGTTTGCAGTTGAGTGGGTGAGCATAAGCTAAAGATCTGATGTCAGCCTTTGGAAGAGAAATTGGGTGAATTTTCTGGGCTCTTGAAGTGATGCTTACTTCAGTGCTTTAGATTGCAAGGAATTCCGAGCAGTGTCTCTCATATCTCTTTCTTAAAAACATCTGCAGACAGGTAATGGCCACATTAAGTGCTGCAGTGGGCATGTTCATATCTCATGTGTCTGTAAATACCCTGCTGAGCAGATCAGATAGAGCAGAAATGGCTTGGTGGAAAAAAAAAAAGCCTGAAATGTTGTGGGGTTTGGAACTGGCAGGGAGTTGCTGTGTATCTAATTTTTCATCTCCCAGCTATCCCTTACGTGAAGCGTTTTTGTGCTGTGGTCGGCTGATGCATTTAACCCACCCCTGAAATTGTTTTTAACCACAGTGAAAATACTTCTGCTGAGGTCCCCCTTGCACAGATGAGTGGTGGAATAAGGTGAGATGAGGTTAAAAGGCAGAAGTGAAGTTAGGGAAGCCAGAAAGTGCCACAGAGTGGTTCAGCTGTGAAACTCAGCATGGTCCATCAGCCTCTGAATGTTCTGGAGTCAGAGAAGGGCTTCAGTGCTGAACTCAGGCTTTAATGACTTTATACAACTTGGTAATTGTGTGATATAACCAAGTTCTGTGATGTAACCACACTCAGATTTAAATCTGTGCATCTTTTCCCAGAGATCCTGTCATTCATTCATAATCCAACATTCAATTTACCTCTAGAAAAGCCCAGGGTGTAGGAATAACTGTCTGGCTCTTTATAAGAGTGACTTCTGCATATTGGGCAATAATTAAGTAAAAATAGTACGCTATGTGTACAGCTAATGTGCCATAATAGGCACACCTACATCTTTTGTTCCTTCTTTCCAAGAATTTTAGGGAATTTCATGTTAATAGACTTCTTTCAAGATTTATTAATTAATGTGTCTGTGCTCATTTATCGAGCTCTATGTGAGAGAGCCAGGCAGCCTGACACTGGTCTGCAGCCCCTGGATCTGCTCAGGGTGATGGAATCAGCTCCAGTAATTGTGCTGTCACCAGCCCTAGAAGGAGACTTTGGCAAACAGAAGAAACATGTACGTAGGTGCTTTTCTGTGTTGTGTTCTTCAATTTAAAATTAAATACCTCCTTGAAGTTCCAGGTCTGTCTGGTAACAGGATAAATAACACTTCAGTATAACCCAGCAGCTTGGCTTGGACTTCTAGTCGCAGTCGTTTCTTTTGTAATTTTTTTATTTTATTTGTGCAATCACAGAAGTAATTTGACTTGTTACAAATAATGTTTTGATAAGCTTCAATAGAAATTAGCAAACCAGCCATCAAATGGGATTTATAAAAAGTTGCTTGGGAAAATATGTTGTAAGTAGTCTGCAATTCAAGGCATTTCCTTTGCAGGATGCTTATCAAGTCTGCATGTGCTACTTCCAAATTGAACTAGAACGTAGATGAGAGCTATTTTTGCTAGAAAGGGGTGGGGGAGAAAGAAAATAAAGCCCAGTTGGAAAGTAGTAACAGGTTTTTTTCTCATTGCCTTAGGATGTAAATCCTGCAAGTGTGCAGAGAGAAAACAGACTTTGAAACAGCCGAAGAAAACAGATTTATCTGTGATGTTTGAGATGATGCTGGTAGTGTAAACGTGATTGAAATAGTCATTGTAGGAGTGGTGAGTAAATATACCAGAAGCTTGTGGATAAACTGACTTCTCTTTGCTGCTCCATATGCCAAGTAAAGGCAAAATCCCCTTCTTGTTCTGGGATGTTCCTTCCCTGGGGAGGCTGGATCAGGAGGAGCAGCCACTGGTTTTAGGGATTGTCCTGCTCCCAGATGCCAGTGCACAGCTCTTCTTTCATGCTCTGGGTGTGCTTGCTGGCCTCTTCTGGGCTGTTGGAATTAAGATGTTGCAAGACTGAGAGGGAAATGATCCAGCAAATATTTTTGTGAGGATTTCTTGTAGATTAATCAGTTTTTTAGCCTTTTGGTGTTTCACAAATCAGCAGTGAAACCTGGAATGTGGAAGCTGTCTACACTTTTCAGGACAAAGTGCTGCCTTATTTGACCATCAGGCTGATGGATAAACTTACAGGACAAGCTTAATCTTTTTTTCCAGACTGAAAAATTACCAGGCTGAAAAGGGATCTCACCTGTCATTCTCCTCTAACTAATTTTTGGCTTTTCATCTGGCTTCAGTCAAATTTCATAAAGGCAGAGCCATTAAGCAGACCAGGGCTCAAGATTCATGGAGATGAGGAGCTTGGGAGAGCAAATCCACCCTCCCATGGTCTGGCACAGTGGTCCTGGTCCCAGCCCTAAAATTCTTGGAAAGAAGGAATAAAGGAGATGTGGAAGGAGCAATGTGGGAAAGTGAGAGGTAGAAAGGGGAGAGACATACTGGAATTAAGTCCAACACACCTATAGGTAAACCACGATTCATGAACCATAGTGAGAGTGTTTGGGGTTTTTCTTGGCTTTTTTTTCCCCCCAGAATTTAACATTCTCTGAGACAAACATCCAGATGACTTGATCAAGCACCTGTAATAACACTCCCTATATGTTTGTTTGGATTTTGGGGTTTTGTTTTGCCTTTTCACCCAGCTGAAACTGTGCCTTAATTCCTCACACAAAGCTTCAGCTGCGAGCACGTCGCTTCCAGCACCAGCCACTGCATCAACCTCCTACTGGCATTTTTTAATTAAAAGAACAGCACTATCACTTCAAATTAGTGCCACATAGCTTATTGGAGTGAGAAGTGAAATGGTGTTTAAAGGTTTTTCTCTCGTGGAAATGTTTTATTAAAATTTGCTCTCTTTTGGGTTTATCAGTAGTTTGTCATTCAGTGCTTGGACAATATCCGATTCCGAGGTGTGCAAGCCCTCTGTGATATGAATGCAAATAAAAGGCTGGCTTTAATATCTCAACTATTTGATAAACAAGAAGCACCTTCTTCATAAAAACAAAGCAACCAACATTATATTATTTTATGATTCCCACAAAGCAAGTGTCAGCCTGTTTTTCAAGTGCATTCCCTGTGTGGAGAAGGTAGTGAAGAAATAGATATTTCTGGGAGCTTCTGTGCCATGAACTGTGAAGAGCTGTTTGTGTAATCCTGTTCAGTGAAATTGTTAGGGCTCCGTTATACTCGATTACTGTGAGAGCAAGGAATATATCCAGGGGGAGGTAGCCCTAGTGAGAATTTTCCTCATACAGCATTTCATTTTGTCTGGAATATTAGCACCGTTAACCATCCATGCGAAATGCAATGTATTCAATCTATTTAATCAATTTAAACTGGAAAGCAAATGTCTTAGGCTTTGAGTGAACCAGCTATTCTCATGTACTGGGTTTTTTAGATATTAAGTTCTGGGCTTTGGATGTGCTAATATAGTAGCTTGATAAAGAGCTTGTTGTTCAAGAGAACTTTCTTCTTTTTTTTTTTTGCCGAGTCCTGTGACCGAGTGGTGTCACTTGTATAAAATCCTGTGTCTGAATATGCATTAAGGTTGAATAGGAAGAGGCATCATATTTTTTCCTTCAAGCTCCAGTTTATGTTATACCTTTGATCAAGGTATCTCAGAGCAGTAGTGAGATTGTAATTTACTGATGTAATGGACACTGACATTTTGTACAAGGAAAATGGCAATCAGGTGCTATTGACAGACAAAATGATAAATGTATAATGTTGAAAAAACTGACCAAACATCCTGGTCAGAATAATGCGCTAAAACATTTTCACCCAGATCCTAGGGCTGCAGATTCACTTGGGATTTGAAAGGGGGGTTTCTTTAGGGAGGAGCTTGCAAGTTGTTAATAAAAATTGCCAATGGGAGGAAGGTCCACATATATTGTTGTTAAGTCACTGTTGAGAAACTGATTTTGCAATGAAAATGTTTATTTGTTTTGAAAGAAAAATCTGTGCTAGAATGCTACGCATGCTCTTCTTATGTGTTTTCATTCTAAACTCTATTTTTATTTTGCTCTCTGCAGCCAGTCTGTAACTAAAACATTCCTAGCATCCTTTGGCTGGAGATTCAGTCAAGGACTTTTTTTTGTCCTGCTTTCAAGAAGATGATTCCAGTCTTTCTTGAAGCTTCTCCAAAGGAAATTTCCTTCTGTAGTGGATAAGGTGACAACGAGGGAAGTCACTGCCTATGGTCCAAAGCCTTAGTGACATCCTCTTATTGTTGGTCATGTCCTTACAACAAATGGAAATATTTTAGCATAGCTACAATAGCACATGATAAGAGTTGGAGCCACTCTGATGTTAATTCTGCTTGAGTTCACTGAGCTCACGAGCTGGCTGTTAGCAGAATAATGTGGATAAATGTTCTGTGGGCACAGAGGAGAGGGGCTGTGTCTGTGTCCGTGGGCATCAGGCCTCCCTCCCCACCTCCCCATCCAATCGAAGGGTGTTTGCCACCACAGATTGGATTTGCTTGCTCAACCAGGGATTGGCTCTGACCAGTGTGTTTGTTTTGTTCTTCATCCCTGGTGACTGTCAGTAGCACTTGGCTGAATAAACAGAGACTATTGATCAAATTTGAAGTCATTAGCTTGGCAGTTTAAATAGATGCTGGCCTATATGATTAGAACAAGGGAATAACACAGGCTGATACAGCTTTATTTGGAATAAAAGCCTTCTTTTCAGAGAGTCCTGTTTGGTGCCATTCAGCTCCTAGTTTGGTGCCTCCCTTAGGTCATGCAAGAATGAGACATTTTGCTTAAAATACCTAAAGTGAGGAGGGTGGCTTTGCTTGTGTAAGACAGCGATAACACAGACATAACAGGGAGCTGCTGAACTTTGGTGCTAGTTGGAGATAGATTTGGGAGAAGGAGATGCTGCCATGAGGTTATTGGTTAACCACATCCAGCCAGGGCATGTCCTGGGAGGAATCCTGCTCCAGCTCCCACGCAGCAGCAGTGTTGGATTGTCCATCTCGCTGCTGCTCAGCTGAGACATGGCCGTGAGGGCTGGCTGTTTACACCAGACACCACGGGTGATTAATCACTCCTGAAGGAAGTAGCTTCCTTTTAGTGGCTGCTGTCATGCCATGTGCCTGACAGCCTTCTCCATCATCTGAGCATGTTGGATGGAGCGTTTTGCTGAGGGAGCTCTGGAGTGCGCCGAGATGCCATTCCAGAGGATGGGCAGTGCTGTGTGCACACCCTGGCACGGAGCAGCAGTCATTCCTTCCTGCCAGCCCGCTGCTCCTGAGTCACAGGGCTGTGTGTCCCTCGAGAGCGAGGGACACACACGGATTGACCCACATTTCCTCGGGCACTGCAGCAGTCACGTGCAGCTCACTGCCAGGAAATCAGATGAGAACTGATGTAACTCAGTTCATCCAGCGTTTGCATGGCCTGGCCCAAAGTGCTTTTGGGGATTTACCACTTGTGTGACTAATAGGTGATTAGGTAGATTGGAAGGAGTGTGTCTACGTGCTTCATGTAGACAAGACTTGTCCTGTAACAATGGCAGCACCAAAAAAAGTCTCTTACACATCATTCTCTCATTGTAGTTTTTAAATGAAACTGGTTATTAAATCAGATTTTCTTCCTCTACGTAAAAGCTTTCATACTAATCCCTTGGAAAGTTTGTTGCTTAGGGGTGTTTTTCCTGTGACAGCTGGACAATTGTCCTGTGGAAGAAAACAATAATTCAGTCCTGGGGTTAATAAAAGAACAAAAGTAGGTGAATGAATGATAAAAATTTGGCTTCACAAAGCTATTAATACCTCTGTAATTGCAGTCTTTTTTTGGAACAAGCCTCATTTCTGTCCCGTTCTCCTTCGCCTCTACCACAGCTTGCTTATTCCTGCACATCCACTTGCAGTCCCCTCCTTCCCCAGTGCCACCACTGTCACCTCCCCACATCCCTCCCAAGCTCAGCAGGGCTGGCACAAGGCCCAGGCTAATAAGCCCAGACAAGCTGATTCCCTGGCAGGTGTCCAGGTGGCTGCTCACCTTTTAGCATCAGTGCCCTCCACAAACACGGCTCTTTGGGGCTGCCTTGGGTTTTTCATTTGTAAACAAAGAAAGTTTGAGCTGAGTTCTCTGAACAAATGAAAGAACAGACATAAAGACAGTGGTCAGCTATTTGTAACCTCTTGGGCGGGTGTTGTAAGGGATTATAACGGGCAGAATAGTCACAAAACAAGTACTGGAGATTGAAAAGAATTCCAGGAGTTAAAAACAATATTGTAAAACAGCTAATGTACCTGATTCAAAATGAGAAAGGATGCCAAGAATTTAATTTGGGTGAACACGATTTTTCTTCGCTCTTCCTGTTTTTAAATTTTGCACCTTTATTTTAGCTTTTGTATAGGAAATTAAAGCAATTGTTCTATTTTGTAGCTCAGCACTTAATCAGCCTGAATTATTTTTTTAAATTTTACCTGGATGGTCAGGGTGTCATTTTTTCCTTCTTTTTTTGCACATGCCTCTTGAATGGTCTGGAATCTGATGGCTATAATTTGAATATGGAATGGTAATGAAGACAAAAATAGATGTGTGCAAGAGCTGCTAACAGGGAAACCATCAAGAAGAGAAGTCAGTGGAATGTTTAATTCCATCTAGTGTGGGCAGTTTTCCCCCTAAGACATTAGAAGCATTTATACCTCAGTACTAAGATCCAAGTTAGGATCAAGACTTCATTTATTATGGGCCATTAGGCTCTGCCACTTCTTTCCAGCACCAGCTCCATCTTGATGATCCATATGTTTGTTATCCTCAGGTTGATAACGACAGCCCAGGGAGCTCTGGGAAGAAAGAAGTACTTGGGAATGAATTCCAGCTGGTTCAGTTTTTGGCTGGCCACTCTGAACAGCCTAGAACAAAATGAACTCATGGCTCTGGGCTTTTGTGCTCCCTTAACTCTTCCCTGAATGTGGACTTTCACTGCCCTGATTTTTAAGTCAGAGCTCACTCAGGGTCAGGTCAGAAAGGGCTGCTGGAGCTCATGTGTTTGTTACCATCTGACCAAAAAGCAAACAGCAGCTCTGAGAATAAGGAAGGCAAAAGCTGTAAGAGCATGAAAATGGTTTTTTTTTGGCAGCAAGGCCCATGGCTTTGAAAAGCTTTACATGACAAGACTTGAGACTTTTTATGTTTCTATCCAAACATGCCAAAAAGCACTCAGCATACCTCAGTTAAAATCCAAGCGTGGAAAACAGTGAGATGTGCTGGAAATCAGGGAAAGTTTCTGAGGCATTTGCTAACCTGAGGTATGTGGTGGTAAAGCAGTGATACGGTGCTGATGCCTTACTTGAAAGAAAGAATGCTTTTCATTTACTTGCAAAAAAAAAAATTTGGGGTGTTGACTGTGCCTCTTGAGAAGTCATCCAGTTCCTGCTGGAATTTGTCCTGGTAGCAGTTGCTGAAGTTAGTAGTGCCAGAAGAGGTGCTTGGTAAGTGTTACTCTTTGCAGTAGATTTTGAGCAACTTCTTGTTACAAGATTTCCAGTTACTGAAGAAATTCCAAATGAGTCTTGATTATTCTAAAGTAAGTTGGGCCCTGTGCATTGTTCTGAGGTTTCTTCTTTCTATGTGCTTAGTAGCCTGTAGGCCAAATTTTCCTGTGGAATTTCTGTATTGAAAATTCTTCATTCACTGTTTCCATATGAATGAAGAAATGTGGATTCTTGAACATTGTGACCGCAGTGGTCATCAGTGTTTTCATACTTGTATTTATGAACTTCTAAAAATTACTCTGGCAAAATTTGTTGGTTTGTATTTTCAGTGTTTTTAAAACAGGGATTTTTTTTTTTCTTCTCCCTTCATTTTGCTGAAAGTTAATCTCAACATCAGCAGCTTCCTGGGTCACTGAAGTGATTCCCGTGCCAGCTTCCTGCTCTTGGTTCACAAGGAAGCCTCAGTGTAACACTGAGTTGAGCAGTGCAGAGCCAAAGCTGTATACTGAGCACTAAGGCAACGTTCCATGTGGATTGTTTAACTACAGCTCTTTTACTGATACATTTAAGCCCCATGGGATGAACTAATAGTTTACATAGTTTACAACTTACACGTAACACCATCAATTTTTTGAATAACAATGTTCTTACTTTTGAGCAATCTACTTAGCACTTGATGAAAACCAGACATTAATTTTGTACTGTTTATTATATACCCCAACTGGAAACTTTTGTTCCTGTAAAGTTGATTTTATACCTTATTTAATTGCAGTAAGATATCAAAGAAGTCAAATACTGGTTTTGTCTGGAAAAACAAATCTTGGTTTTAAATTGAGATTGAGAATGTGTTAAATTACATTTTTTTCCTCCTTTGCAATAGTGCTTAACATTCAAATTGCTTTGTTGAAATACTGACACTACCTGTATCTGAAGGAATGTAAATACCAGCCACTCTTTGGAGATACAAAACATATGTTTTATGTTTTAAACTGAGAAATCTGCTTCGTTTTAGCTTGGAAGTTGTAGACCTTTTGCTGTTAGACAAAAATTCAGTGTTTCTATTGAACTGTTGCTTGGCTTGGTATCTACTCGAACTTTGCCAAGATTTTGTGTCCCAAGGTTTCTTCTTTCACAGGTTTCCCGTGTTCTGCAGCAGCAGGTCAGACTCCTTTCTGCCTCCTGCATAACAGCAGCGATTCTGAGGCAAGGCAATACTTACATACTGAGCTGGAGATAGTACTGGCTTGGAAAGTACAAAAGTTGTGTTGTGTTCCTGACATTTCAAGTTTTTTTGCTCAGTGGACAGGACCCCAAGGCTGGCTCTGGTTTAATTGGTGTGAGCGCTTCTGCATTCTGCTAATTGTGGTGCTCAGTTAAGTACCCGCAAATGTGTTGCTTCTGGTTTTGGTCTCTTGTTCTGCACTTTCTCCCCTTTATAAAGCAGCAGAGAGCAGTTGTGCAGGTTTTCCTCACGGAATTAGGAAATGAATGGCTTGTAAAAGCTCGAAGTCCATTAATTGGATGGTGTTTTGTGGGGGAAAAAAAAAGGTGCTGTTAGTACAGAAACATACCTGTAACTTGAATCTCACAAACTGCTTATAAAACATGCAGTGGTAGCAGTGGTCTGGGCAGCCCCAGAGAGAATATCTGGGAAGCAGGAGAATCTTAATTTCTGTGTTTTATAGTGAACATAATATTTATTGGAAAAGCCTTTTATGTACTGAATTAGTAAGCAAATGATCAGCTGCACAGGAGAGTCCTTCTAGGCTTCCTTTTGGTAATGAAAATAAGGTGTTCAGGGCTTTATACCTTGAACTTATGAAAGTGAAGATCAGAGACACTTTAAATGAAACACACCTCTCTGAAATGCTGACTGAGCACAGGCACTGTTCTCCACTACAGGAGTGTCAGCTATTTCATACCTAATTTATGCCTCAGCAATATCTAAAGCATTCAGGGTTTCTTTTCTGTATTTGATTTTTAATTTACCATTGTTCACCTCACATATTCCAGAGAAACAAATTCATATATCTGAACATTTGGATAGGATTTCTAGAAAGGACCTTTTGTTCCTGGGACTCTGGGATTGGGGCTGGGTTTGAGCTGGGTTCAATCCCCAGCTCTGCCTGGGACCTGTTGTGAGCAATGTTGGGATGAGAACAGGGTCCCGTTAGGTGCTGACAATTTTAGGGATTGGAAAAAGATGCTTTGAAACCTCCTTGGTGTTGAAAGTACAAAATATTTTTGGCCATCTTAGTAAAATTCAGTTTGGAATCTGAGTTATGAGTGCATGTGGGTGGAGGAACATGTTTTTCATGCTTTAGGAATTTTTTTCCAGATGCTTTTGCGGTGCTTGGGTAACTGTAAAAGCAAAGCATTGAGATTTCAGCATGGATTTATTCCTTAGTTTGAATGCAATTTAAGGGAATTGAGCCACATAGTTTCCTGGTGTGTTTTTAGCTTCATTTTGGTGATGATGTTGCACAGCTCACGTTGTGTCTGATCCAAAGTGTGAGCACAAGAATGTGCAAGGCGTGCAGATAAGTCTGTCTGGATAGACACCACTTGCTTGGAAATATGAATTATTCAATGCAAGTGCACGTGGTTAGAGATGCAAAAGATTGAATAAGGGAAGAATTCCAGAGCTGTGTTGATCCCAGTAACTGTAACTTGCATAGTGAAGTGTGGAGTAAATGAAAAGTCCATTTTGTATTTCCAGCAGGATTTTTTTCTGTTGAAATTGTTTTGTTTAGCTCTCAGCTAAGAAGTTGTATTTGCCCTGAGAACAGCATATTATTCTGTGTGGTTTTAACAGCAATTTTGAGGCTTTTACATATATTCCTATATCTTACTAGTGTATACTATACAGAAAGTGATGCAGTAGATGAAGCCTGAGTGTATCCTTTGTTTTCAGGGAATCTTAACTGAATTTGGGAAATCTCTTCTTACAAAATTATTGTCCCACTTGGCTGTGGTCCTGGCAGAATTATTGGTGGGGGTGGATGACTGAGTTTTAGAAACCATACAGTGGGTATAAATTACATTTCCTGGTAAAGCTGTGTAAATGATGGGCTGTTCTTGAGAATGGCTGTAAAATGGTGATGGCAATAACTGACTTAGCCCTTAAATTCCAGTTCTCACAGAAACTGGTTGTGCTTTGGACACGTTTGGAGACAGCAAAGAGAAAGTGGAAGGGATGTGAGGGAAGACAGAGCTTCAAGGACATCTTGGTGACAGAGGAGGTGTCACCAGTTAGGGTCTCACTCTTGCCCCAGCATCTCTGGCTGTATTTCCTGCATCTGAGCAACCACTGCAGGGCCAAGAAGAACAATTAGCTGATGAAACAGAGGTCTACGAAAGGTTTGCCCTAAAAAATAAACTTTAAGAGAAAAAGCACCCATGGAAGTACAATTTGAGTGGCACATGGGCCAGATAAACCCCATGGGCAGCTTCTGCTTTCAGAGCTGAGGGTGTGTCTGTAAGGCTCATGCATTCAGGGATATTTGGGGGAAATGGGCAACTCTGTGCAGAGTATGACAATGCTCTTGGCCTGGATTAGAGGGAGGCATTGCAAAGTCATAAGAAAACTGAGGCAATAGCTGGGATTTAATGAAAGATTTAATCTGAGAGCTAACCTTTATCTCAGGTATCTGTTAGGGGTGATCAAGGGGAAAGAAGAGAGAGAAAAGTTGGTATGAGGAATAATTGATAAGCTTATTCCCACTTCTGATTTGTGTGCCTTTCTTGGATTCTGTACATCAACATTAATTCAGCTTCCTATTGATCTCCCTTTTTTATCCCTGCAAAGTTCTTCAGCTGATTCCATAACTCTTCAGAGTTTCTCCAGTTTTACATCTCAGTCAGTTAATTTTTAAACTTGCTTTACTGGTCTTGTGCTGCACACAGTTTCAGTTAAAAGGGAATTTAATGAGTCTTGTTCTTCCAATAGCCCTGTGCTGGGTTTTTCAATGATTTATATTACTGAGGGTTAAGTCAGCCCTTGCTGGTTGTATGTGAAGACTTATTGTTGTAGAATTTTTCGGTTTCAGTAATTCTTAGGAGCAGAGATGAAGCTCTTGTGTTTTGTCAACTTGATTTTTTTTGCAGTAGGAGAACTGCCTCTCATTCGTGACTGCTTTCTGCTTAGGTAGGATGGAATTTTGATTCCTGACTAAGTAGATACTTTAATGACATGTTAATGGACTAATAAAAATGGCTTTTTCTGGGTGTGTGGTTTTTTGAAGATCTCTTCAAAGTTGTCTAGTGTTTGCAACTGGCTACACGAAGCCAAGTTCCAACCCACGAGGAGATCATGCCTTGAAAAGAGGCTTTGATTTTTACAGCAGCCTACACAAAAGGGCCACAAAAAGGGTTCGTGTATCAACTCTAGCGACTCTTTAAGAATTGAGGGTTTTATAATGAAGCTTTGCTTTAATCTGGTAGTCAGGGTCTGGTTTAGCATGAGTTCGGGCAGAGCCTTCCAGTGTCAGGGCATGAATGCAGGGCCTGAAGTCAGAGGGGTCTGGGGGGTTTTTGGTTGGTTTGTGTCTCAGATTGCAAATCTCATTGGCACCACAATGCTGAGATCGTTAGTGAAGGCCACTCAGGGTGCATGTCAGGATGAAATTAGTTCCATACAGCTAATTGGCTTATTTGGCAGATGTAAGGAAGGCTGTGGGTTTGTTTACCTCTCGGTGCTCGCCGGCGCTGCAGCGGTTCGGGTTCGGTTACTGAGAAGTTAAAGCAGTCTGGATTTATGCATTTCAGTCTCGAGCAGACAAAGAGAAAGACCAAAAGTATTCCTAAAGCAAACAAAAAAATGACTAGAATAGAAACCTTGGCCTTTGTGGTGACAATTTAAAGTGCAATTTGTGAATAAAGTGGTGTATTTCAGCTCAGTGATGTGGCTAGCTGTAGAGAAACTGCATTTTTACACACTTCAGCCATCTTTCCTTTCCCATAAAACCATTTTTTTGTATCCCACCAAATATAAATGATTGCCATCCTTAAAAAAACCAGACGTGAAACCTTTGCGGGTTGTCTGGTAGGAGAAATAAAAGCAGACCTTATCTGCAGTGAAGTCTCATTTAAGGTTATGTGCAGAGAACACAACTGTAAGCAGAGTCATTCCTCAGGGCAGTTCAGAAGGGGTGGCATGTGGTATTCAGAGTATTTTCCACAAAATCCACTGTTTGGATGAGACATGATTTCACATAAGAGATTCAGCAAAGATTTTAATTGTGGGCCATGAGTTTTAGGGTGTTGGAGCAGCATGTGGTGAATAGCTGATGTTCGCGTTTTTCTCCTTTTTTGGGGGAGGCTTTTTTCACTTTATGTACATTATTTTTGCCATGCAGCCTTCCCAGAGCTGTTTTTCAGAATGGGATTTCAGCTGTGGAAACCAGGCTGTGAGCTGGCACACACAGGGGACTGTCCTGCTGGGGCATCTCCAGCACAGGCTACCAAGTTCACAAGTCAAAACCTACACAGGCTTTGAAGCATTAGCAGAGATATTTCCATTACTTGGATGTCTCAAATTTGAACCTGCTTTGCAGCCATTTTCATTTTCCAATTGTGTGCAGTAACTTTAGTTTCATTTTATGTCAAGATCTTTATTACTTTGTATTCCAAAGCCTCATTGTTCTTCTCTGCTTCTATCTTAGAACAAACCAGCCAGCCTTGGTGCTTGTAATGATTATGCTGCATATCTCTATGATTAAAGATGGTCTATACAGAAGGAAATATTGAGTGAAGTCCTTTGTATGCCATCGGCCTGCTGGCCTGTGTTTGTCTTCTGTCACAAAGTAAAACGAATATATCCTGGAATCTGGCTGCCTGTTTGTACAAGCATAAATAATTAACCTGAAATATCCAAGGGAAGGCCAGAGATGGCTGAAAGTGGTATTTGCCAGCATGGTTCCCTGTGACCTCTCCCCACCTTTCCTGAGGAAGATGTGGACACACTGCTGGTTTGTCCTGTCTTGTCTCCAGAATTAACTTGGACACTGAGTTGAAGGCCGTGGTTAGCTCAGATAATATCCCATGTAAAGGTCCTTAATTTGAGCATGGAGGCTCCTACCTTTAACTTGCAAAGTGTGAATGAATGCACTCCCAGGTGCACATTTGCCTGCTGTTTTGCATTGGTACAGGCTGGGCCTATGGAATATTTTCATCACTTGCCTTATTTACTTTACTTTTCCCCTCAGGAAACTGTGTCATTTGTACACTGTGCAGCTGGAAACACTTGTAACATCTTAGCAGTGTGCAGTGGGATGGGGTGTGTTGGGAGCTGGACTCTGATCATTATGGGTCCCTTCCAAACTGAGACATTCTGTGGTGTATGGGAATAAATCTGGTGCTGATGCAGAGTCAGGCTCTGTTTACTTGGGAGTGTTTGAAATGGTTCCTCTCCCAGACTGTTTTTCTGTGCCTCCCTGCGAGTGCTGCTCTTGCTGCAGGATGGTGGCTCAGGGTGAGTGAGGAGCTTTCTGATGCAATTCTCAGCTGCCTTGTTCAGACGCTGGTGCCACTCTGTGCTCTCCTCACTGTACCAGTCCTGCTCCTGCAGCACCTCCTGAACCACAGCAATGATTCATTTCTGTTTGGAGGCAGGCTGGACAACCCGGGCCTGGCAGAGGAACCTCTCAGCTCACTCAAGCTACATCCCCAGGGTGAACACTGACTTTGTCTAAGGCTCGTCCTTTCTTCACCTCCTGCCAAATGTGCTTTCACACTAGCACTTCACCCAGCTGGCTAATTTGGCCTTTGAAATTATCTCAATAATGTCAGGTACTTAAAAAAACATTCCCATCCCTTTATAAATATTATAATCTAGATGTAAAGACATTGTTTCGGTGTTGTTTGGGATCTGTTGTATTAAAAAAAGAAGTTTTTCAGAGCTGTGCAACAATTGGGAGCGGAGCATAAACAAATCCTGTTTCAGGCTGAAACAAGTTGGTTGACTTTGAGGAGGCAGAATGTAAATACCCAAGTCAGGAGAATTAATACCTTTTGTAGTGTTGCAACAAATGCAGGGAGATCACTCCTGCTGACAAGCCCAGAACCTTTCTTGTTTAAGAGAAAGAAAAAGCACTTTGGAAAATGGGCAAAGAGGGGATTTGGGCAAAACCTGGGCAAAGACCTAAGGGTCTGTCTCATTCTCCTAAACACCCTCTGAATCGGGGATAAAATTAATAACTTTTTAAGCCTTTGTAGCTAAATCTACTCAAGTCCATGAACTTGGGGCTTCATGTAGCAGCTATCAGGTCCTTCCTCTGCTGTTGGGACGATGTGTTTAAGAAGGAAATGTGGCCCAGTCCCAGCTTTGCACAGCAGGGAGGGGCTGTCTGCTCTGCTGCTGGCATGCTTTCACATCCAAGTCTCCCGTTGCTGACCTTTGCCACCTGTTTTTTTACTGGAATTTAGAAATCTGTGGCTTTTA
The DNA here is from genome assembly GCF_014805655.1 of Passer montanus. NCBI lineage: Eukaryota > Metazoa > Chordata > Aves > Passeriformes > Passeridae > Passer > Passer montanus. The sequence goes on from NW_024373256.1 coordinate 3,145,887, forward strand.
AGTGATACAGCTCTTGCAAATATTTTTTTGCTCTAGTGGGTTTAACATGCAAATAGTGGAACAGAGCCAATGGTCCATCTCGGGCAGCCTGATTCTGGAGATTGCTCCATAAAGGTTTATTTCAGCTATTAGCTTTTGTGCCAATATTTTTCTTACAAGAAAGAGTAATAATTTTTGCAACCGAAAATTGAGGGTTTCACAGGCTGTGAGTGGAAAATTGGCAGCTGTGCTCATCTACTGTAGACTGAAAGGCTGGGGCAGAGGGAAAAGAATTACATGAAAAATATAATTCTTCAATAATAGCTTCAGAAATTTATGCTGCTGTTTTGAAAGCACACCTGAAATATGGAATAAAGGTAATAATTATATGGACAAACCATATGGAGAAAGTTACAGATTTCATCCTTCTCCAGCTCAGTAAAATATTCTTAAAACTGGGGATGGCAAAGTAGAGTTGATTTTAAAAATCTCACAGAATTCCTTTTGGCTGGTACTAGCATGCTAAAGTTCTTATTTTACTTGTACTTAGTCTGTTTCTTGAGTAGTTTTTCCTCTGAAACACTCTCAACAGGAAAAGGAAATTAGAGGTTGCTCTGGTGCTTCCACAGGCAGCGGATGGTGATTCTCTAACCCTGTGTTCTTTCAGATTGAATTGCCATAGTCTGGCACACTTCTCTTTTTGGTCAGTTGTTTAAAAAAAATGCAAGAGAAGCTTTCTCTGATTATGGTTTACCAGTGTAAGAAATAAGTAATTTTTAATCCCTTCTAAAAATACTTTCCTGGTGTGGCTGCTTTAATTATTACTAAGAGGGAGGATTTCTGTATTTTTTTCCATGAGCTTCTGGGTTAAATAGTGGATTTCTTTGGTCTGTTGGCTTGACATGTGAGGTGAGGCAGTTTTTTCTCTGCTGCCTGTGTTACGTAGGGAATGTTTCCCTGGAGCTGAGAGGTGGAATTCCAGTAGAAGTATATAAAAATAAATAAATAAAGGATTTGTTCCTTTGCACCTTCCCTTTCCCCAGTATAAAATTACAGTGAGACTGAGGGTAATTCAGGAAGAAGGGGAGATGGAGATGAGAAGGGGAAATGGTCCATACCTGGGGAATTGGCCATTGATTATCTTCTGAGCCTTCATTCTCATGCTGAAAGATTTCTTTTTTTCCCACTGGGGAAAGAGACTCCCTCAACAGTAATTAGGTCTTTTATAGTTACCTTCCTTTCTTGGATCTTAGTTTGAGATAAGTTGAGCTCCAATATTTTCCTCTTTGGCTCTGGAGTTGTTTTTCCTGGCCTGTTAGAACAGTTTAATGGATACTAAACAACTTGGATTGCTGAGATCCTACTGAGCAGTCCTTATGGAAAAGCAAAATTAGACTTGTAGCTGGTAATAGACTGGTAGAAATGGAGATTGATGTGAGTTTCCTGATGTAATTTTTTCTTCAACTGCTGTGCTGGTGAGTAGAATTGGAGAGAGGGAAACGATGTCTCATTTGTGGCCCTTTCAAAGGAAAACATCTTGATGCAGATTTTTTGTTCAGTATATTTATTTTTCTCCAGAGTGAGGCCCTGTCATACTTATCCCCAAACCTTTGTGTATTTACAGATTGCTTGTGCTGTTGCAGAATCCCTGCCATGCTTTGTTTCACCATGTAGCCACACTTGGTGTGCAAGGAGCAGGAGGTTGCACTGCATTTGATGGGATTTAGTGAAGAAGATCTCTTCCAGGAATCCCAGAACTGTTCTTTGTGCAGAAAATGATTAGCCCTTGTTCTAAAATGGATGGATTCTGAAACAACAACAAAAAGCTGATTTAGCATTTGTCTAAACATGAAGTAAAGAAAATTAGGAGGTTTTAATGCAAAGGGATGTTCATTAAATCTTCTGTGTGTTGTAACAATAGAATTAAAGCAGCAAATATAAAGCCAAATTTATATGTAAATATTCCAATCCCAGATAAAGAAAACAATGTTCACATTTAATATTTAGGTGGCTTTTATTAATTATGATCAGGTATTATTTTAGCTGATTTGATTACCAGAAAGCTTTCTTTTTTTAAACAGTTTTAAGATTTCTTTATCTGCTTTTTTGTTTTGCAGTATTGTGTGCCAAGAATCTCGCAAAGAAAGATTTCTTCAGTAAGTATGTCCTAATTGTGTAACTTTCTGCTCTGGATTAATCAGATTTATCTGGAGATGGTGCATTACTGTGGAGGCTCATCTCTGTGTGTCATATGCACTGCATTACTACAGGAGTACACGTTACTCGGGGTTGTAGATTGTGTGCACTTCAGGGTTGGAAACACTCAGGGCTCACAAATTCCAGCTGGAAATCTGACTGATGGAAGCACAGGCAGGCTGCTGCTCACAGCTCTGTGCTGAGGGGTACCAGGAGCATCCACCTCAAACACAGGATTTACTAAAATATTTCCAGGATAATGACAACTGTTCTTTCTTGAGGGGGGAGCTTCTAATGGCATTGTCTTGGAAGCAGCAGAACAAAGGACTGTGTTTAACAGCACCTTTTCCTTTTCACAGGACTTCCTGACCCATTTGCTAAAATAGTTGTGGATGGGTCAGGTCAGTGCCATTCCACTGACACTGTGAAGAACACGTTGGACCCCAAGTGGAACCAGCATTATGATCTGTGAGTTGGTTGGAAGGTCATAAGTAATCAGTATCCCAGAGATTTGTCTAGTGAAAAAATGTGCAGGGTTGGCACTGCAACTTCATTTTGTGTTAGCAAGAAGAGTCACATTTCATAGAATCTCAGAACAGCTTGGTTGGAAGGGACCTTAAGGATCATCCAGTTCCACCCCCTGCCATGGTCAGGGACACCTTCCACTAGATCAGGTTGCTCCCAGCCTAGCCTTGGACTTTTCCAGGGATGGGGCAGGCACAGCTTCTCTGGGCACCCTGTGCCAGGGCCTCAGCACCCTCACAGGGAAGAATTTCTTCACGATATCCCATCTAACCCTGTCCTCTCAGGGACTGATTTTTTTTCAAGAAGAAAATCCCTGTTAATAAAGGAGTGGTACTTTGCTTTTAGGTATTTGAATTTGGAGGTACACAGCACAAGGGCTTAGTGAGCTCTCCTGGAGCAGTGCCATCCAGCTTTTACAGAAAATTGTCCTTGTTGGAATGATTTATTTTCCTCAAATTATTAGAACCATAAATTCTGCAGTTTTCTATGTTAATCGACTTGTTGTTTAGCTTTTAATGAGGCTGGCTGTAGTTAAATTCATGCTGCAGCAATATCAATTTCCCATGCTGTGTGAAATCACTGTGCAGTAATTCATTAATAACAGCATTTTGGGCATAAGCACTTGTGTACTTATAATGAAGAGGCATGACCAATGTACTAAAATGTGTCAGAATTTGTACCAATTACAGCATCAGTTCTGTGGAGTAAAAAGAGGTTATTATTTCTAAAATTACTCTTTTAATATGTATCTTTCTAGATACGTTGGGAAAACAGATTCCATAACCATCAGTGTATGGAACCATAAAAAAATCCATAAGAAACAGGGAGCTGGCTTCCTGGGGTGTGTCCGACTCCTCTCCAATGCCATCAGCAGGCTAAAAGATACTGGATGTAAGAGCACTTCCTCCCTGGTGTGACCAAGAACCCTCCATACCTTGTACTGAGTAGTGGATAGTGTTCCCACCCAGCCCTTCCCAGGGTTGATTTTTCCAATTCTCCTTTGCAGACCAGCGTTTGGATCTATGCAAACTCAACCCCACAGACACCGATGCTGTCCGAGGCCAAATAGTGGGTAAGAATGATCCCAGCTAAATTCCATCTGCTTGGTAAATATCCATAGGGAAAAACTCCTCTAGTCACTGCTTCTGTGCCTGTTCTGTGCTGGTTTTTCTTATTTTTCTGGGATTAAATTACATAACCTGAAAATTTTCATTACACTCCTATGCAGGAGTTTGTTTCCTCTCAGTTGATGCTGGGAAACAGAATTAAAAACAGGGAATGCATCTGGCAAGGCTTCTGCTGCATCTCTGGAAGGGTGAATGTCACTGGGAAATGATGCATTTGGGCAAGGTGACAGGCAAAGTGAATCTTCAGTGTTAAAAAAGGATCTGGAGGAGTTAAAAGACATTTTACGAGTTGCTGGTTTGACACCTTTGACTCATGCAAGCCATTTCCAAATTTCAACAAGGCCATGCTCATTTTACAGCAAATTTACCCCACGTTTTACTGCCCCCAACCAACCCCAGGTTTCAGTGATATATAAATGTATTGGGCAAGCTCCAAATTCTCACCCTAAGATGACATCTAGTGGTGAGCAATATTTTTCCAGCTTCCCTTTCTAGATCCTCATGAAACCCAGATGTAGAACTTGACATGTTTGATATTTACAGAAATAAACTCAAGTTTTGAGGGGATGGCCCTCTGGTTTCTCTTCTGCTTTTTAAAAAATTAGTGATGCTTTAAGAGAATGGAGGGAATTTTGATAAGTGATGTGTTCTTGTGCATAGGATAGGGCTTTCCTTAATATTTTTCCCTGTATAAATGTGGATTTTTTTGCTGTTTTTAAGAATGCAGTTTTTCTTTTATTGACCTGAGTTTGTGTTTTTTTCTTTCAGTCAGTTTACAGACACGGGACAGAATAGGCACAGGAGGTTCTGTAGTAGACTGCAGAGGGCTTTTGGAGAATGAAGGGTAAGGATTATTTCTTTACACTTAATTAGAAAAATGGTCTATGTGTGGAAAGACTGTAACTAACACTAGAAACTTAAGTATCAATGTGACTACTAAATTTTCTGGGAATGTGTATCAGGTTATTAGGCCAAACTCGGTAAGGCTTGATTTTTTTTTTGTTACGAGCGCTGAGAAATTTTGGTATAAAAACATCAATAAAATGGCACCTCTTGGCTTAAAAGCCACAATACTTAAAGTTGTGTGGGGAGAGCAACAGTTATTTCTGCATTCACTTCCCTTGTGATGGAAACTCTCGAAGTTTCCCCATTTTCAGGACGGTTTATGAGGACTCGGGGCCGGGGCGGCCGCTGAGCTGCTTCATGGAGGAGCCGGCGCCGTACACGGACACGACGGGAGCGGCCGGGGGGGGCGGCTGCCGCTTCCTCGAGTCCCCCAGCCAGGACCAGAGGCTCCAGGCCCAGCGGCTCCGCACCCCCGAGGTCAGAGCTCACACACAGACACCTCAGAACAGGCCCCACGGCCACCAGTCGCCTGAGCTACCTGAAGGCTACGGTGAGTGTCCCACAAAAGGGTTTCGTTCATCCAAAAACGTCACAAATCTTTTTTTCCCTTTCAATGCATGGAGGGGTTTTGCTTGTTGGAACAAGCAGAGTCCACGTGCGTCTCATTCTGCCTTTTGGAAAAGGAACTAAGTGCAGATGGGAGTTTGAGATTGGCTAATTAGCAGTTGGCTACGCCAGGATACACTGAGGGGTTGATGGTAAATTAAACATGAGGTTGTGGTGTGATGCTGTTACAGAAAATTCACTGCTAATCTTGGCTGTGTATCTAGGGAGAACGAATGTAAAGAGCTCTTTAAACTAGAGCAGTAATGCTATTTTTTCCTTCCCCCTTGGCATGTTGTGTAGGTTTGAGCCCACATTTGAGAAAAGATCAGGAAAATATATAAAAGCAATAAAGAAACCAATAGTACAGAAGATTTGGGAGGGTAGGATTAAGGAGAATTTAAACCTCAGAAAAGAGCACACCAAATCTAGGAGTAAAGAAATCTAGTTTGGGGGTTTGGTTTGTCTCAAAATCTAACACTAAAAATGCAAACTAAAACATGCTGGTGCATGGATCTGTGAGTTTCAAAAGAATGTTGAAATGTGTAGTCAGAGTAAATTTGTCAAGGACAAAACAGTCCATGCTGCAAAAGATCAGTATAATGGCTCCAGTAATTTCTCCTAGGAGGAAAATATTCTAATGTCTTTAAACTATTTTTTTTTTAATAATTGTAATTTAGAACAGTGTTCCTTCCATTTTTATAGAGCAAAGAACAACGGTACAGGGACAGGTTTATTTTTTGCACACACAGACTGGAGTGAGCACGTGGCACGACCCAAGGATACCAAGGTATGTATTTATGGTTAAAAGTCAGGGGGTTTGGTGTGTATTTGTGTGGCAGGATGCTGGATTTAAAAGAGCAAAAATCTATTAAATGGTCTGTCTGAATTTAAAGGGAGAGCTCCCAGCAGAAGAACTGTTTGGGATGTTTCTAGCTACCTTTTCACCAAACATTAAGGATTATTCTTTTTCAAAGAAAGAATTGTTTACTTGTGAATCATGTAAAAAAGCAAAAAAATACATAGCCCTTCAAGAATTCCTGTTTGACAAATTCTTTCTAAAATGTTGATGTGGCTGTTTTTGGTGAAGCTATAAATTTCTGAATCTTACCTACAATTTTTTTTTGTACGAAAACAGTTTGGACTGCAAATTGAAGAAAAAACTGACTTATTTCTTAAAGTAATTGTTTCATGAATCTTCAATTTGTAACTTTTGTTTTATTAGTGCTCACTTGTTTATAACTGAAGGAAAGATTACTTGTTATCTTTAAACTTGAAATAGTTTGAGGTTTTTATGCTTTAGGCCAGTAATTTGCAGCTAGAAAATTTGAATCCTTCACATGATTAATTTAGTAAAGCCTCTTTAAACCTTAACCTGCAGTTAATCCAGGTCTTTGTGAGTGAGGTCTGGTGCTCTTCCTGAGTAGCTCTGAATCTGGGCTGTTTCAAGGGCCACCTGCACACCAGATTCAAGAGTGAAGTTTGTAACTCTCAGCTGCTGCCCTGCCTGGATAATAGAGGAATGTGGTACAGGATATTAGAAAAATGATAGAGTAGTGCAGGCAAAAGGGGTGATAAAAGCTCAGTGTATGGAAGGAAATGAAAAACAAAGCTGAGAGACAGAGAAAAGAGCTGATTTTAGATTAGCTGGTATTGTTGGAAGAAGAAATGACAGTGATTGTTCATTTGTGTCAGTCAGGTCAGGTTTGTGTGCCCAAGGCCTTGTGTCTTCTTCAAGTGATGCTGCTCACCCTAAAGGAAGGTGCTGCTGCTCCTCTCCCCAAATCCTTGAGCCAGGGTTTCAGGAGCAGCAGTGGACACAGCAGTGTCTTGTGAGTCACAGGTCACACCTATTTTAGTTAAAGGTGACTTTTGTGCTACCAGCTTGAGGTGCAAAAACCTAACCTTGGCATGAGCAGAGCTGTAGGTTAGAACTTGCTGTAATCAGATCTCTGCAGGACTTTCAGATGCACAGCTGATCACAGCAAATGGTCCCAACCATAATCTCCTTTAAGGAGCCTAACAAGGGCTTGTCTGTCTGCCTGTGTGTCCCCTTGGCTTATACTCACTGTGACACTAAGGCACCTTCAGGGTACAAGCATTTCTACCTTTCTAAAGCCTCTCAATTAACTCATTTATACAAGTGTTGCATGGTTAGATTTAGGTGAGGAATTGCATAGAGTGGTGTCTTCAACCCTGAATCCATGCCAACTGTCTAAAGAATACTTTACTTAACAATAGGTTTTCTGTCTAAAAATAATCTTCATGTTTCCTTCCTTCCTTTTCTTGCCACTCTTGGTGTTTTCCTGAGTTAGGTGGCTGGAGCCTTAGGTATTTTCAATCTTTTTAGCTGTAAATAAAATCTATGTATTGAATTCAGACACTGGCTGGAAGTGAGTGACTGCCTTTAGCAGCACTTAGAGTGATACCTGAAATTTATCCAGGATGAAAGGGCTGAGTGAATGTGTTAAAAGACTTACTCTCAGTGGTTTTTCAGTCAGGATTCTAACCTTAACCTAATTAAAGAGGTGATGTTAATTTTTTTAATGATCTTAGTATTTGGTTGCTTAACTTCAAATGTGCATTAACGTCTTGTTTGTTTTTCACTTTAGAGACCTTAACAGTGTGAATTGTGATGAACTGGGACCTTTGCCTCCAGGCTGGGAAGTCAGAAGTACAGTTTCAGGAAGAATATATTTTGTAGATCATAACAACAGAACCACACAATTCACAGATCCACGACTACATCACATCATGAAGTAAGAGCTTTGCCTGATAAATAATTCCTGTTAGGTCTGGGAGACATGAGAGGCTGAAACCCTGAATGATAATTAGGGAACAGATGCAGCCAGTGCTGTAGTCAGGGTCCAAGCATTGGGGGATCTCAGTGCTGGTTTTATCTCAATTTTTTGCTGAGACTCTTCAGAAGGGTTTTTACTCTGCTCTGAACAGTTCTGGAATTGCTGGGGTGTGGGGTAAAGAGTCTGCCAGGGCTTCCCCAGCAGTCAGCTCATGTCTCTCTGGATGAGCAGTTCTAGCTCTGTGCTGGCTGTTCTGGTTCTGGACTAACTTCATGCTCCCTTGAGCTCCAGACAATGGGAATGTGAAGCCAGCTGGAGTCTGGTCAATGGGTGCTGTGCCCAGCCAGTTTGGATTTAGCAGGATTTAGTAAGCTCAGGTTCTGCATCATGGAAAGGCAGCTGAACTGTTGTGGAACTGACCCTGGAAGCAGCCTGGCAGTGCTGCTTGTGCCCAAGGCCAGACTTTTTCCTGTGCTTGAAGCCAGCCAGGGAATCTCTGCATCTAAGAAATAATTGCTCTACAACCCAAATAAAGCATTGATGGATAAGGATAGTTGAGTGTATGAAGCTGCAACTATTTGGGACAAGTGTATCTTTCTCTCTTAAAAACCATAGGTGCAGCATTTTTACTGTGTCAGGAATCCCCAACCTCATTCTGCTTGAAGCTGGAATAAAATCAGTTGCAGTTGTTAGACAGTTCCCTTTATAAAGCTGTTGTTGGTTCCATTAGAGATCTCTTTCCATGCTGCACTCTTGAAAGTTCTCTGTGTGTGGGAGAATACCACACAAACTTTAATTACTGCTCAATCAGCAATCATGCTCCTGAGCCTTCTGCAGTGCTTTGCCATATAAAAACAGTTCAAAAATGCTGAAATCCTTTAAGTGTCTGTATTCCTTACACCCTGAATTTAATGTAAAGATGGTACAGATGCATGCAGCTGAATACACATTCCACTCCATGTTCCTCTTAGAGAAGCTTCTTCCATCATTGTTTTACATATTCTTTATTGTTGTGTGTCCAGAGTAAGTATTGTCCTTTTTGTCTCCAAGCCATCAATGCCAGCTAAAAGAGCCCAGCCAGCAGCCTCTACCAGCTCCAAATGAGGGCTCATTGGAAGAGGGTGAGGAGTTGCCTGCACAGAGATATGAAAGAGACTTGGTACAAAAGTTGAAAGTTCTTAGACATGAGCTCTCTCTTCAGCAACCTCAGGCTGGTCACTGTCGCATTGAAGTATCCAGAGAGGAAATATTTGAGGTATTTGATTTTTTTTTTTTTTACTGCTAACAGCAGCTTTTGTCACTGAAGAGTTAAGTAAAACTGATCACTGATTACAAGTTTGCTTGACAAGCACCCACCACATTACACAGTTGTCATTGAAATTTGCTTCAGGTTAGCACTTGAACAGAGTCATGTTTTCTGTAGTTCAGTAGCAATCTGTGTATTACAGAAATGCAGAGATCTCAATTATGGTATTAGAGAAATCTTAATAGACTTAATTATAGGAAATGAAACAGCTAATTGTACAAATGCACATACAGGAATCCTATCGTCAGATAATGAAGATGAGGCCAAAGGACTTGAAAAAGAGGCTTATGGTGAAATTCCGAGGAGAGGAGGGCCTGGACTATGGAGGAGTAGCAAGGTGAGATTTTGGGGGTTTTCTGTCACCTCTTAACTGTAAAGCTGCCCTTTAAGTGCCCTATGGTTGCTACCATCCCCTTTCAAGTTACCTGTTAATGTCATATGTTAATTATTTGTGGTCTAATTTGTAGCCAGTGAAGCTGTCTTCACTCTTTATATGGTAGATTGGAAAGTGGAAGTTTGTGATTTAACAGTTGTGTCACTGCAAGTTATGAAAGTCTCTCAGGGAGTGTATAGACCCTGAAGTCAGATCCAGATCACAGGAATGGTTTTGTTAAACACACCTCTCTGATTTCCCACAAATGGATTGCAGGAGGGTTCCTTTTTGTTATGTCTCAGCTGCATTCAGAAGAGTTCTCTGATCTATTGGAGCAGGAGTGGAGATGAACTAATCCTAAACAAAAGCTAAAATTTCAGCGAGGACTTGCCTCTCTCTTAAAAATGACAATAACTCCCTGCAGGTCACATCACATCTGAAATTCAGGAGCTGATTTAGCATCACTGAAAAAACGCTCACCTGGTGGCTGAGAGTTGTGTAAATTCACAGAGAAATTTCTCAAATCCACAAAAAAAGCTTCCCACTTAGGTGTCTTTCAGTGATCAGTCCCTGGACAAAGGAAAGAAGCTGGAACATTCTGAGCTGCCTTACCCAGGGCAACCTTGGGTGTCTCCACTGTTGACATCCTGTTACCCCGATGCCTTTCATAATTGCCCATTAGTTGCAACTGACTCTTCCAGATCAGTACAGCTCCTCTTCTAAGCATTACAATTGATAGTTCTCTCCGAATATTTTGGACCTGGGAAGGGTGTCCAAATTTAACAACAAAGGACTATTTGTCGTGGTAACTTGGGAGGTCAGAAATAGCTTTAGTTTTGCTCCTGTACTTGTGTGTTACCGAGGTGAGAGAATTTACCCAACCCCTCCTTTTACTGCACTTGGTCTCTGTCCCTTCTGGCCTCTGCTGAAAGCAGTCACCAAGCTGGCAGAAAAACAGCTTTTCTAAAGATCCCTAGCAATTGAGCTGATTCTAATCAGCAGATTTTTTTAATATTTCCTTATACTGTACAGGTTGCAGGGAGCAGATCTTTGAGGCTCCAGCTGAACTATGTACAGAGGCAGGATTTTTTTGGAAGTGTGGCCTGTTCAGACTCAATTAGTTGATGGCATTGTCTAACAGCTTGCTGTAGCTTCTTTAATTGATGTTAATCCCTTCAATGCTTCTAAACGAAACCAAGTCTGCTCTGAGTGGAGTAGAACATTGTGGGGTTTTAATCACACCCTTTTGGTCTGCAAATGGAGGGCAGCAAAAGAGGATCTGATTTTGAAATAAGCATTCAATAACTGATCAATTACAATAACAGTGTTGTGTAAAACTTAAGTGCAAGTTGCACTTGTCTAAATTTGTTGTTGTTTTCTTTTTTTGTTTTGTTTCTTTTTTTTTTTTTTTGGCAGAGAGTGGTTGTATTTACTGTGCCATGAAATGTTGAATCCCTACTATGGACTCTTCCAGTACTCCACAGATAATATTTACATGCTGCAAATCAATCCAGACTCTTCTATCAATCCTGTAAGTACTAATTTCTCAGCAATATTCCTACTTTAAGAGATGTCCTCTGCAATTTCTTACAGCTGTTCTTTCACAAGAAGTGTCTAAACTGCAGAGTAAATTGGCATAAGAAGGTGTTAATGTCTTATATTTATACAGTAAGAAGCAGAGGGGTTTTGTTCAGAAATTAAAAGCATGACAGCCTTTGATAAATATCTGATTTCTATGAGACTCCTCAGTACTGATTGGTTTGCACAGTGATTCTGAGAAGACAAGACAGATGAAATTCATCTTTACTGTGAGCACAGGTGGTTGTGCACACAGCACAATTACATTACATTCCCAGCAGTCCCACCCCATGATTTCTAGGCATGTATCCCTTGCTTGCCCTTTCTCATCACCCTCCTGTGCTTGCTTTTTATCTTACTGGAGGATTTGTATTGATGCAGACCCTAAAAGGAGCAGCAGTTCTGTATTAGTAGAGGGAATTCTGCCTGACATGACATTTCCTGACATTTGCACTGCAAGATGAGGGAGGTGGATTGGAAGAATGTTAACCATAGGTCTTACACCTCAGCTTTCAAGAGTTAGTTTCAAAGGAACGTAAAAGAAATGAAGGAAACAAGCACACTGATTCCTCAAGAGTAGATACATTTGGATGGCTAAATAAAGAATAAACTAATTTGTTTGGAATGCTCATCTTGGATTCTGGAGGTTTTACAGGGATTTTCTTTATCCAAGTTTTTCCCTTTGAGAGGTCTAGAGACTTGAATCCAATTTATTAATCAGGTAATGCACAGAGACTTCTCAAGGTTTTTAATCATTAAGTGCTTTGGTTTTGGTTATGTTGTGAGGAAAAGTGGTGGCTGCTCTTGCCCAGAGGGCTGCAGGTAACTCACACAGAACAAACCACTGAGGGTGCCACAAGATGTCAGTGTCTTCCCAAGCCTGATTCTCCTCTCTCCCTGCAGGACCACTTGTCTTATTTCCATTTTGTTGGTCGGATAATGGGTTTGGCTGTGTTCCATGGACACTATATCAACGGGGGGTTCACAGTTCCCTTTTACAAGCAGCTGCTGGGGAAGCCCATCCAGCTCTCCGATCTGGAATCTGTGGACCCAGAATTACACAAAAGTTTAGTCTGGATCTTGTAAGTACTGAATTTAGCAATTGTCTCAGTGTAGAGAAAATGGGGTAGAGTTCGTTGGCAGTAGTGAGATGCTTTAGACAAAGAGTTTGCAAAAATCTTTTTATGGTGGCTGTCTGTACAAAGTCATTAAACTATTCTTAATTTATCAAAGGTACTTGAGGGAAAGTTCTCATTACAAACTCTCCTTGTAATGAAGTAGATACTAAATCATTAAAGGTTGCATGGATATGGTAGAATATCACTATCAAAATCCAAACTCAGGACAGAGGTCTGAAGGGAAGTACAGCCTTCTTCAAAAGAAAGCCAACTCTGATTAAAATGAAAAAAAAATTGAAGTAATTTGGGCTTCTGTATGCTTACAGAACAAGATCCAGCATTCAGTGTAGCTTTGGGACTCTTTGGAACTGCTTTGCATTATCTCAATTTCTTTTCCTAAAAGCAGTTTTGAATTTTGTATTTAAAGAAGTTACTGACGATGAAGTTCTCTATGTATGATCTCTTCTGTGCTTCAGATATGTGACAGCAGATCAGATTCTTGCTGGGTGTATATATATTAGTGTGTGTGTGTGTATTTCTGTATGTAAGGTTTTATCCAGTATCCTGAGTTCTGTTAGAATTAGATGAATATCCCATATCTGATCAGGCTCTTCAGCATGCACTAAACCATACAGAAATTGGAGATGGTGGCAATATTCCTCTGGTGTGTGAAATGCAGGTGGTAACTAAGATTTAGCCTGAAGGCTACCTAGGTGCTAAAATAACTCTCAGCATCATCACTGAGAGTTAGCAAAATGCCAGAAATGCTGAGTTTACCCTGTGTGCCTTGGCAGAGAGAATGATATCACACCAGTCCTGGACCATACGTTCTGTGTGGAGCACAACGCCTTCGGGAGGATTTTACAGCATGAACTCAAACCAAATGGCAAGAATATTCCAGTGACAGAAGAGAACAAGAAGGAGTATGTCAGGTATTGCAAACAGAAATATGTCCTGCAAATGGAGTTGGAAGAGGGTAGGAAACAGAATTTTTGTATATAGTGAAACAAAGGAGATAAGTATTTTGGGTGGGAACTCCTGAGTCATAAATGACATGAATGTTTTCACCTGGGAAGATGAAGTTCTGAATGGAATTTTGGTTTTTCTGTTGATGATGCAATAATTATTTGTTGATGGAAAAAGGAATGGATAAGCACTTCTTTCATAATACAGAATGTGTGTATTAATGCTCTGTAAAATGAGCATTTTCTAAGTCTGCTGTGAAAATCCCAGTGCTGTCCAGCTCATCACCCCTGGCTTCCTCCTTCCTCCCCCCAGGTTGTATGTGAACTGGAGGTTCATGAGGGGAATAGAGGCACAGTTCCTGGCTCTGCAGAAAGGTTTTAATGAACTTATTCCTCAACATCTCCTTAAGCCTTTTGACCAGAAGGAACTTGAGGTATGTTTCATCCACATGGATTATTGTTCTGTAATTTGTTTGATCCACGGTAAAGCAATGATTTAAAAAACCAACATAAAACAAACAAACCACAAAACTTATTCCATTCTATGTACCAGAAAGCTGAGTATTTGTTTAACCAAACCCTTTTAGATTTATTCTAGACATTCTTTGGGTTGATATTATTGAGAGGGCTACTTAAACAGGGAAAGACAAATATACCATGGTTTCTGTCCAAGGACTAATGCTCAAGGCAGGTGGTCTGAGAAGGAGAAAACACTGCAAGTTTGAGGAATTCTTGGCAAGACCAGACGCGTTATTTACCCCAGAACCTCTTTTGTCCAGTAACTTTTCATGCGTGGCTGTTTCTGTTTGCACACAGGAATTGGTTTGCAGAAGTAGAAGAGTTGAGCATATAGAAAAGAAATTAATTTGTCTTCTTATCAAATCCTGAGGTGCAGAAAGCTACTTCTTAAAATAGTTCCTGTTGCAGCAATTTTTCCTCTGGTTTTGCTTCCTAGAAAAAATAAGACAACCTGTGGAATATTCATCATTTGTGGTTTAGAAAGCACTAGCTTTGTGCTAGTCAGTCATGCATTTTGGTTAATCCCCAAAGTTCTTGCATTCCATTTGCTTAAAAAGGTAGATTAAAAATCCATTAAATATTTCAATACTCTCCATGTCAGCACAGTCTCAACCCCCCTAATGATGTGAGCAGGTGTAAGTGGTGCTGTGGTGGTGGCACAACAAGGCAGCTGCTAAAGGGCAGCTCTCAGCAATGGGATCCTTACTGTGGAATATTATGGGAAATATAAAATACAATGCAGATTTTGTTTTGAGGGGTGAAGTTTACTCTGTGCCGTTTATTTGTTGTTGCCAGAGGAGGTGGTTAAATGCATGGCCAGCAGCAACTTCCTTTTTGCAACCTGGTGTCACAAGAAAAAGAAGTGATCTGTCTGGTCTGTGTCAGAGATTGTCTACAAATGGTGTCAAAAAACAGATTTAAAGTTTCACTAGTTTGTTGTGGAACAACAAAGCAGCTCAGATGTTCCCCTAAGCTGAGCAGGTTTCCATTGTTGCTGATATTGGCACCTCTAGGACAATCCTGCAGCAGGACAATGGTGCTGTGCTACAGCCTTATTCCAAATCAGTGCTGTGCCCTCATAAAGACAGGCTGTACCTTCCAGGGAGCACAGATTTAATAAAGCAGATTTTGAATGGGCTTCTGACTCGTAGTTGCTTGTGAAAGTTCTGATGCTGGTAAAGCACTGCTTGGGGTCAGTTTCACTGCAGTCAAACTGGAGAGATTTACTGCCAGTTCTGTACTGGTTTGGAAGGTTACCTTGCACCAAAATGGTGGGTGAAGCACCTAAACAATGCCAGGCTTCATGACGTGGTTGGATGTGTTTTTATAACTGCAAACCTGAAATTACTCTGGGCTTTGAAGCGCTTCCTAATCTTTTAACAGCTGATCATAGGAGGCCTGGATAAGATAGACCTGAATGACTGGAAGTCCAACACCCGCCTAAAGCACTGCATGGCTGACAGCAACATTGTCAAGTGGTTCTGGCAAGCAGTGGAAACGTTTGATGAGGAAAGAAGGGCAAGGCTGCTGCAGTTTGTGACGGGCTCGACACGTGTCCCACTTCAAGGTTTCAAGGCTTTACAAGGTGACTGATGTGGAGGCTGAGTTAATCTGTGGTTGGAGAAAGATAAAAGTGGTGTAGTACTTACAGGCCCCTTGTAAAATATCAGCATATTACTGGATAAGTCAAGCACTTGCAAACTTCAGAGCCTGAGAGCAGTTTTACATTTGTCAGCAGCTCAGCTGCTGCTGAACACTTTGGCAGTTGCTGATAGTGATGGAAGCTGGTGAATCTGTTACTGTGCATGCTTTGACTGCTGTCAATTCTGGCTCGTCAGTCTCCTCCAGCTCTGTGCTCTGAGGTTCAAATCGTTCCATGCAAATATGCACAGGGATATATGGCTGACTAAAGAACTTTTTCATGTGAGAATTGTATGCCCCTCCAGTGTTCAGCAACAAACCATTAGGCTTTAAAGCAAATTTCTGAAAATTGCAGGTTTTTATAAAAAATGGCAGTGTCCTTGGCTGTTCTGATCTCCTGATCATATTCCATTTGTTGGCTGACAGTAAATTGATGTTCAAACTTAAAATACTAGTTCTGTTTTGCAAGGAAAACCTTCATGCACTTAAGTATTTTCATTTTTGTTGGTGCAGCTTCATTAATATCAAATTTAGCAGCTTTCCAAAATACCAGTCTGTAAAACGATTGTCACAAACAGCCCTATCTCTTCTGCCATCTCTTCATCAGCTGCAAATATCTCTACAGATTTAGCCTAGGACATACTTAGGCTTGCAGCTGGAACTGTAATTTCCTCTCTTGCCTTTTTATGTGCAGCAAAATGTGTGTGTGTGAATGATGCTTTGTTGAAGTGCATTAACTAGAATGTCTGTCTAAGGTTCTACAGGCGCTGCAGGACCCAGACTGTTTACCATCCATTTAATAGATGCAAACACAGACAACCTTCCAAAAGCCCACACTTGGTAAGATGGAAACACTCTGCTTCCTCTCCCTTTGTCTTGATTTAAAGGAGTCATCTCTGTCCTGGGCTTGGCAGGGGTTAGGCATGTGATACACATGGGTGACTCCGGGAGTGCTCTGTTAGCTTGGATATATCTGTGCTCTGCAGCCAGCAAAATAATTTCTGATTTAAAGGAGTCATCTCTGTCCTGGGCTTGGCATGTGATACACATGGGTGACTCCTAGAGTGCTCTGTTAGCTTGGATATATCTGTACTCTGCAGCCAGCAAAATCATTTGCCTTTCTTAAAGCTTGTTTTCTATACTATCTGTGGTTTTCATTTATTCCAGAGGTGATTATTCTGGGTAGTGAGACGTTTGTAAGTTTATTTCTTTATTTCTTTATTACAATTTATTATTGTCAGATGTCGAATGTTGGAAGCTCGTGCTGTTGGTGCAGTATAGGCATAGCCTGAGCCCTTGCACGGAAATCTCACTCCATCACAGGCAGGAAATGGTGTCAGCAGCAGCAGACTGTCTGCAGGCAGGGCAGGGAGTGGGCCTGCCTGATGTGTTGCTTTTTCTTTGCAAGTCTCCTGCATCTTCCTCTTCCTCCTCCTCATCCCAAACGCTGCCCTGTTAAGCTGTGCATTCCTGCTGTAGAAATAGTTGTTTTTCATCTTGTCTCCTTTGGCCACTGAGACAGCTGAGAGTTTTTACAACTTCTATCTGTATGTAGCCTCTTTACATTTTCCCCCAATAAGCACTTCAGATCCATCAGTGTTTTGTTACTTTCCCTGCAGCTTTAACCGGATCGACATTCCGCCTTATGAGTCATACGAGAAGCTTTATGAGAAGCTGTTGACAGCTGTGGAAGAGACGTGTGGGTTTGCTGTGGAATGAAAAAGCAACCAAAGGAAACAGATGCTAGCTCATGGACCACCAAATCAAAAGCTAGAAGAAGCTTGCTGTGAACTTCCTGCTAAGCTGTCTGATACATCTGAACTCTGACAACTTAGAGATGGGGCTGTTTCCCTTAGGTCGCTGGTGGATTTGGGGGGGAGGGTCGGGGCTTTTCTTGGTGGTTCCCAACTCTATTTTCTCCCCTTTGTTACAATAACCCCTTCCCTCTTCTTCTATCCCCCCTGAAATGCAGCCAAATTCAGCATTTGGCTTCGGTTACACAGGATATTCTGCTAGATTTGTAACACATATTGTGATAGGGTCAGCGACCTGTGGGGCTTTTTTAATAGGAGAATCAAAGTGTATTTGAAAATGAGCTTAATTTGCTGAGGACTTGGGACTGGTAGGTCTGTCTTAAATCAAGGTTGAGCCTTTGTAGAATCCAGCAGGTGCAGAGTGTCTGACTGGCACCAGAATTTGCATTGCACATTTTAAACATCTGTTTGAAAAGCAAACTTCTAGCAGAAAATACCTCCATATGAACACTTAACTGAAAGGTAAAGAAATCCAAGTTCTGCCTTAGCAGGAAGCTCCCAGTGGAAGCTGTGGCTCACCTTAAGAAAAGTGAAGGAATCTGGGACAGCTTAAATGGTATTGTATGATTTCTTTTTGGTTGTCCTGGCTAAAATCTAATTGTTTTGCACGTGAAAACAATTCTTCCCTCCAGCAGAATTACTTTCCATCATTTGTTCAGACGTAAGTACCTTGCAGAGAAGCCTTGTGAGGAGCAGACAGAGGATAAAAATCCATTCAATCCCAAAGCTGTGATTTCTGTGCCACTGTTTTACCCAAGATGTGTTTGTGTGATTTCAAATTCTAAGACTCACATGGAAATCACTAAAAGTCAAGTTAACAGAACAAACTCCTGCTTCAAATTTTTTGGCCTTGGGAAAGGTTTATTTGGAGATTGAGGTAAAAGGGGAACTATATAGTGAATACATTCTAAATGTTACAGAAAGCTATTGGAACAATTTATTACTTCAGTTACGTAGGGATGAAAATTTCTCCAGAGAGCCATAAGGCTATTTTTTCCAATATCTGAAACTAATATTAAAAGCTTTGTTCTCTAACACAGGGGAAACAAAAGCAAATCCAATACCTGAATGTCTTGATTTGTAACATGGGTGTCTGCTAAGGAAGGCAGGAGCCTCCCTTGGAATGGAAAATGTAACCCGCTTCCCTCCAAATTTATTATAATTGTGAAATTAAGGCAGAGATATGAGAAATAGGAATAATGGCTCTTTACTATGTATAACAAGGCAATAATACAGAAACACTGGCTTAAAGTGACAGAGTCAGGCTAGGAGCTGTCCCCTGTTGGTCAGGGTGGAGGTGGCAGCCCGAGCTAGTGGTGGCTGCAGTCCTGTTGGAATGGTAGATGTGGTTCTGTTGGAGCAGTGATCCTGCAGAGGGTCTGGTCTTCCTCTGAAGGTCCAGTGTGGTTATGTAGCTCTTGTCCTCTGGGAATGCAGTAGGTAAGGGCTGCTGTGGTGTTCCAAATCTCAGATTATATCCAGGTAGGAATGCTTGGTTCCTCCCCCTGGGTGGAGCATCTCACCTGTGATTTTATGAGTGGTGCATTGAGGCTCGATGGCCCATTGACAGCAGATAATTCCCCCAGAGGGAGTTACCAGGGATGTGTCATGGAAGAGATAAACAGCACTGCCCCTCTTGGTTTTAACAGATTGTGATGGAATACATACTTCTGGTTACATCTTACATTGTAGCCTAAGACACTGAACCACTAACATTTTTCCAGTTGGCACACCAAGATGAGGCCGTATTTTAACGAGTAACATGGCTTCAGAGAGACCCAGTTATCTATCAGACATGTCTAAACTTAAGCAGACTTGCTTGTATAGGGTTTTTTTTCTTTGGCAAGCCTGATTTTTTAGAGAGATTCATGACTGAACCACTTAACAGATGTTACATTAATGGAATAGTGCATTGAAATTCAGCTGTGGGTAAGACACTGTCCTTAGGAAATGTCTACTGGAATACTTCTATTTTGTCTTTTTATTTCATTGCATTTGGTAATAGCTTTAAACTGTGATAGGACAGAAAGTAGACACTTGTCAAAACCTGGCATCTTCTCTGTTTTGTTTGTTTGTGGTTTTCTTTTTGCCATTGACCATAATTCTTGTGATTTGTTGTTGGGAGTCGCATCGGAGGTGTAAAATTAAACCATGTTGTGAGATTTGCACAGGGTGGCTAAAGATGCTCATCCTGCAGGACTGTACAGGAGAGGCATGTTCAGCCCCCTGTTCTGTAGGGATCTTTTGGCACTTGGAGACCAGTTTCTGCAGTTCTGGTTGTTGGGATGTGCAGCAGTTGGCAGACAGCATCCCTACGGTCCCAGGCTGAGTAGCAGAGTCCCCACAACCCTGGATTTTCCAAATTGCTTTGAAGTCAAACCTGTTCATAGAGTGTATTTAATCCTTTCAGTACGTTTGAATGTGCAATAAACCAGTCAGATAGGAAAAATGCAAAACAGATTATTGCCCAAAAGCTTTGCATGCAGTCTCATGTGGAATTTTCACTAAAAGAAGTGTAAGAAATACCCCAAAACCCCAGATACTAAAGCCCACCCCTGATAAAAATCCTGTCACACCTGCAGCACAACTGGCTCAGTACAAACCAAGTGAGGTGAAGGGAAAGGCCCCTGATTTGGAGATCTATAGGTCAAGTAGCTTTATGTCAACGACCCAGTTGGCATAAGATAGTTCCTAATGTCTTTGCTAGGTCAGTGTTTTATTGAATGCACAAAATAAGAATAGGCAAGGATTGTTGTTTCGAAAAGTCCGTCTGTTTTTTGCTGTATTTAAAAGCCCTTGTCAAGGTACCTCCTCCGTGCTGACAGTAACAAGAATAGGGCACTGTCTTTTAAATTATTTCAGTTCTCTTTTCAACAGCTTCACCACCTCTCCCGTCGTGTTGTCTTTGCAATTTTGTGCCACTTCAGTGACGACAGAGACATTTTTTGTCTTGTTCTGTACATGCATTTGAGGCAGGCCTTAAAGCTGGTTGGGTGGATGGAGGAACAGCAAGAAGTGAGGCAGAATGGCTTTGGAGCCACGGCCTGTTCTTCCTGGCCAGGGAAGGACAAAATGCCAACAGGAGTTAGCATGGCTTGAGCCAGTGGCTCCCAGAGGTCTGGGATAACCTCAGCTGTCTGAAGTTGTGTCCATTCCCACTCGGCCTGCCAGCACTTGAACTTGGTTGTTACTCCTCAAAGTTGCCCAAAGAAAAGCGCGGAGTCGCGTGTTCCCGTTGCCATCCCACGTCCCACCGTGTGCACGGACACCCTGGGAGGTGACCCCAAGGAGGGACCAGGTACAGCGTGCGTGTGTGTGTCACCGCTGCGCCACAGCAACCCCGCAGCCCTGCCTGGCACTGCTCCTCAGCCTCTACTCTACGCTCAGGGATGTAGGAGAGCACCACTCTGCTCGTGCGTTCCAGCAGGAGGGAGCCGGGCTGGAGGGCTGTGAGCGTTCTCTTGGGCATTACCTTGGGCAAGACCCTGCTCCAGAAAGGCTGCTCCAGACGGTGCCAGCAGCTCAGCAGTTTGTCCTCAGTTCAAGTCGAGGTGGTTGTAAAACCCAGCAGATTTTGTAAATTACTGATCCAGCCGCCAGGCCCTCTGCAGCCAGTGCCCAGCTTCGGGGCTGTGTGGCACAGCAAATTCCCAGAAACACAGTATGGATCTGGTTTTAATCTTAATTTTTTTTTTTCTGTTGTTGTTGTTGTTGTTCCTCAACCACTTTATAATGTATTTTTTTAATTTATTATTTTGTAATGTCATGTTTAAGTATTGCTGCTATCCTTGTTATTCTTCCCACTGTTTTTATTGCAGATTTATTTTGTGGAAGTTGTACACTAATGTTTCATTTTATGTCTAAATCAAAGTATTTAAGGAAATACTAGTTCTATTTAATGTGGTTATGGAACCAGCTGGAATAAACAGTGATTGTATAGTAGGCTGGACCCAGGAGGTCATGTTCATTTTTGTTACATATGCAATAAACTCACAACTTTAAACTCTTGGTAGCTACTGTTTTGTTTGTTGAAATATTTCTGGGAATCAGAGGAAAAGAGTGGACAAAGTATCAAACTGCAGCTGATTTAACAGGTCTGTGATGACTGCCCAGATGAAGTTCCTCCTCTGCACGGAGAATACTTTGTTTCATTAATCACTTAATCTTTTTCCTTTTTTGTCTCCTTATTTGTCCTGATACTTTTCCAAAACCTCAGTTTGCAGAAAGAAATTATAATCTTAATGAAAGCTGGAGAAAGATTCACTGATGTTGATGAATCCTTGCTTTCCTGTTTGTTTTGTTTTGTTTTTCCCTGATTCCTGCTGTTTGCCAGTGGAGAAGGACAGGAGCAAGCCCAAGGCTCGGTGTTGGTGTGTGCTGCAGCAGTGCCTTCCCTCCCTGATGCTCAGAACTGGGGTTCCTTCTGGCCATAATTTGGCTTAATAAATAAATTAAAAAGGAAGGAGTGCGAATGCAATGCTGTTTGTTCTTTGAGTGATTTCACGGTGTGAACAAACCAGCGGGGAGCTGCTGCAGCCGCCCCTGGTGTCAGCCAGCAGCAGGACTGAGCGATTTCATCACCGGCAGCAGGAGATCCTGCCAGTCCTTCAGTGCCCTGACACCGCTCGTTCTCTTTAATAACCACTTTTTGTGAAGTTTTCCTGATTTGGTGCTCAGAGAGAGGGGGATCCCTGTGGGCTGCTGCAGTGGGTGGGCTGTGCTCCAGGGCTTCTCCAACACCTAAACCTCTTGAAAACTCAATTAAAATGTTCCCATTTCTCTTAGGAAATCATGCGGAGCTCAGCGAATCGGCTGCCTCCTTTTCTGGCAGCTCGGCAAGTCACTTAAATTCCCTCAAAGTCGCTTCCATGCCTCAAATTCCATTTTCTGCTCTTCCTGCAGGACGCCCCCAGCTGCAAACGCGGAGCTCTGCGGGCGTTCCCTGCCACTCGCTCGGCCCCCCAGAGCTGTGGTAGACTTGGGAGGTCCTGTGCAGGGGTCCCGGACCCCCCTCCCCATTGCTGAGCCCCCCGAAAAGTGCTGAACCCCCCCAAAAAGTGCTAAATCCCCCAAAAACTTCTGCCCCCCCCAGCCCCGCCCCGCTCACACGTGCGGCCCTGGCCACGCCCCCTCCCCACGGGAACACCGCCCGCCCGGCAGGGGGCGTGGCGCGGCGCTGCCCGACCGCCCCCCTCTCTCTATGGTAGGTTGGCCGGGCCGGGCCCGCTGGCGCCGGCCGTGTCTCTGTGGTGCGGGGCGGCGCGGTCACGTGGCGCGGGCCGGGCGGAAGCGGCGGGAGCGGCGGTTAAATGAAGCGGGGCCGGTGAGTGCCGGGGCCGGTGAGCGCCGGGGCCGCCCCTCCGCCCCGCGGGGCCGCCGCGTGCCGGGACAGCCCCGCCGCCCCGGGCCGGCCCTGGGCCCCGCCGCACCCGGCTGGGGCCTGTCCTCGGGGACGGGTCGTTCTCTCCCCGCGTCCCCTCAGGGCTCGGTGGCCGTTCCGTCCGTTCCTCGTCCCCCGCGTCCCTTCAGGGCCGGTCCTTCCCCTCTCTTCCCTTCAGGGACGGGTTCCCCGCGTTGCCGTCCCCGTGCTCCTCCCGTGCCCCTCCGCCTCCCCTCGGGGCCGGGTCCTCGCTCCCCGCTCTCCCTCAGCCCCGGGGCCCCCCCTCCGGCGCCCCTCAGCACTGGGTCCTTGCCCTGCGCCCTCCGTCCCCTCAGGGCCGGTCCCTTCTCCCCCTCCCCGGGGCCAGGGTGTCCCTTGGCCGCCCCTGTGACCCCCGGGACACCCGGGACCGGCGCTGCTCCCGGGGCTCCTCACGGCTCTGCCGGTACCCCGCGCCGGCGCTTTGGAGCCGGGGATAGCCTGGAGCTGGTGGGCAAAGGAAGGTAAAAGATCTTTCTGTTCTGACCCCTGTTCAGGGTGGGAGCACTCGGTGCTGTTGGGACATCTCGACGTTTCAGGTGTCTGCCGTGGGAGCTGCTGCAGGAAAGGAAACCCCAAACTCAGCTGTCCTCGGAGCTGAGGGATCAGTGTAAGAGATACTCCTCTTCCTCCTCTTCTTTCCCTTCTCTATTGATCCAAGTGCCAGCCAGCCGTGTAGAGCACAGCCTGGAAGTGTTAGTGTGCACTGCCTTTATCTAATGAGTTTTTCTGCCCATGGAACTGACCTTGTTCCCCCAGAAGGCTGGAGGCAGGTGGGGATCCCACCCAAGTCTTCTGAGGCTGAAGAGCTGTGGGGAGCTCCAGTGTGTGTGAAGAGAGGAGTGTGAGCTCGCCCGGGGCAGTGCTTTGGGGTGGGCAGAATGCAGATTGTTTCAAAGAGTCATCCCGTGGGTGCCCGGCTTTGCAGCTGTGCTGGCTGGAGCCCTGGGTGCATAACTGCTGCTTGCACCTGCCAGCCAGCCTGGGGAGTTTTTCCTTTCATCTCACATGTGCCTATGACCTGGAGTGCTGTCTTTGAGTGTCCTCCAGTGCCTTACTTTAGAATCTTACTGATAGATGCTTATAACAGTTTTCATACAAATAAGTTTAGTTGTTGATGTTTCTGTTCAGTTTCTTATGGTTTGGTCACTGCTTTGAAAGAGAAGAGCTGTTGTTGCTGCTGTGCATTTTTATTTCCATAATCCAGGCGTGGTACTGACGGACTAAAGCTTGATGTCCATGTGCTTTTCAGAGTGTTTCCTCCTGTGTTTCTTTCCCTTTGGAGCAGCAGTTCTGGGGGGTGCCTTGGTGGCTGAGAGGCACAGCCAGTCCCTAGCACCTATGGGCACATCTCTGCTTCTCCATTCTGTCTCTGTGGAGGTTGATTCCTCTTTCTTAACAGTCTCTGCTCTCCCACCTGATGCACTTTGGAGCTCTTGCAGGTTTCCAGTGGTGGCAGTGGAGGGAAGGGCAGGTGTCCCCCATCAGGCATTTAGACTGGCCTTTGCATGCTCAGCTAATGTGGCCTCTCCTGCTTTCAGAGAGGATGGCATCAGGGATTTTCCTCCAGCAGCCTGTTTGGAAGGTGAGGCAGGAAATCTGAGCCTCATCATTCTGCAGATCCAAATCTTGAGCAGCTTCTGGTACACCCCTGAACAGGTACAGGGCCTGTGCAGCTCAAACCATGTGGTAGAACCCACTTTGTTTAGGTAGGAGGATTCCAGGCACAGCTTTTAACGCCAGAACTCTGGGATTTACGGCTTTAATATGTGCTTTTAAATTCTAGGGTGAATGCTGTGCAAAAATTCCACTGCCTTACATCAGGCTTTCTGCAGTTGTAAACACGTTAATAGATTTCATGTGCTGGGTGTCTTCGTGGTGCGACTGGATGTTAATAAACAATCATCTTGACAGGAGTTTGTGCCTGGAACACCAAGACTTGGGAAGGGACTCAGACAGATTTCCTGAAGATCTGTAGACATTCAGCCTGCTTGGAGGTGCTGCACTGTGGTAACAGGCTTTCTTCCATCTCTTTTGCTTGCTTCCTGGGATGTTTTCCTTCTGCTTGGCCTGGCTGCAGGCACTCAGGGCAGGACCAGCAGTTCCTAGAAGAGCACTTGGGGCAGGTGTTACTGGTGATAAGGTACAGTCAGGATCCCAGCAGGGTGCTGGCAGCCTGTCCCTGGCCTGGAGTTTCAGGAGCTGCCTCGGAAGTCCAAATTCCGGGGTAGACCAGTGCTTTGTCTGCCTGAGAATGCAGTGGGCGTTCCTGCTGCTGGCGAGACTTGTGCTTTGAAATTGGACACAAATCACTGAAAAGTCCTGTGGCAAGAATAGGTGGGGCAAACACACAATTCCGGCGGCTCCGGCGCAGCTGGAGAGAGGCAGGAAGCATATCCCAGGGGCCAGGAGCTGATTAGCAACCTGGAGTGGCACAAACCCAAGTGCAAGAGACGTGGAGCCCTTCGGGTGTTGTTTAGTGCCTGCTGGAAGAAGCTCCCATTCATTAATTTGGAATGGGTGTCTTATTTTTATTTATATCTTTCTAAAGCCATTGTGAGTGGTTTGCTGTGTCTGAGCGCCAGCAGTGCTGGGTGTTGGGGCTTGCCACTGGCTGCATTCTTTCTGGGACAGTCAGAACTGCACCACTAATTCCTCTCATTGGAAGTTTGGAGTTGTTTTTTTGTTTTGTTTTTTTGCAGATGGATTTGATCTGGAGATATTTTAAGACTCCCTTTAAATTACTGAATTTGGACATTATTGTAACTACTTAAAGACAAGGCTTTAATAGTCTCCAAAGCCTGTGTGTGCACTGAAGTGATGGTGGGGTTTCAAGCAGTTTCATGTAACTGGGATTACTCTCGGTAGGACCAATCCCAGTGGGACAGGTGCTTTTTTAAATGCAGCAGAAGGTGTGAAACACGCGGCTGCCTGGGGACAGCAGCTGTCTCCCAGGAGATAAGGTCATTTGTGTACAGGCTGGGAGTTCCTGTGTTTGAAATGGAGCTGAATAGTGGGCTGGTCAACATTGTTCCAGAGTAGTTTTGTTTTTGAGGAGGTTACTGGAAGTGGGAGATATGGGAAATTGGGGAGGGGTAGACAGAGAAAACAGGAAAAAGAGGGGGGGAAAAAGCCACTTAGCAGTGTCCTGATGGCTTCAATAAGTTATCCTTGTCAAAGCACTAAGATGAAAGATAACAAGGAGTGTCTCACTGAGCTGGGATAATCTCATTCTCACCAGCCTTTATGTCACTTTTATAGAATTTCAAGTTTATTTTGGACTATCTCGGGAGTGATGTTTTTCCTCTGGGTCAGTGCTTAAGGGCTTGCAATGGTTTTAAATTCATAACGATCCTCGAGAAAGCTTAATTCCTGAGGATGGGAAATGATATTCCTTCTGAATGACACCTCTCTCGTAATTACCAGCCCTGCTGTGGTTCCCTGCCTGTGTTCATGAGGGGAACTGTCAGTGCCTGATTAAGTGGAAAAAGCATTGGGCTTTAGGGAAGGATTTCACTGTGGGGCAGCTGCTACCCCCAGCCACGCTGTCACCTCGCAGTGTTCCTGACCCAGGTCAGCAGGAATTTAAATTAAATGTGTGGATTCCTCTCTGGCTTTAGGGAGCCCCACTCCTGTGCTGATGCTGGTGGTGCCCAGCTGCTCCCAGGGTGAGTTTTGGAGGCTGTGGTTGCCCCTTGTAATGAGAAGCGGAGTTGATGAGCTGAAATAAAACTGGGACTGTTTGTGGGTGGCAGGGTGGCCTGAAATGTTTTCAGTTGGCCTTGGAGGCCAAGCGTGGTGTTGCTCCCTCAGCCTGCAAGGAGGCCAAGCTACTGCTTGCATTATTCAGAGAAACATTTGGATGGGATCTGTAGAGGCATCATGTGATGCTGCTCTGCAGTACAAGGTGGTCGGGATCTGCGCTAGCTGGAATCTGTTTTTGGGTGAATAGAAGAATGAGAAATGGCCTCAAGTAGTATGTTTTGTCCAAAGCACTCCTTGCACAAGGCTTCTGTACTGTTTATCCAGACTGACATGCTCTCACCAAGCTGTGGGCACTGCTCCTGTTATTCCTTGGAGGAAAGCAGGCAGGGATTGGCTTTTTGCAGCCCTCGCAAAACCAGAGCAAGGAACAGATTTTTACACTTCTACGTCCAAATCCCATCCCAAAGACATGGTGCATTTTTGTGTGATGGATAGGGAAGGAAAACCTCTCCCTGATGCTTCTTGCAGATATTTTTTGCTTGAAGGCCAGTCTTGGAAGGAGCATTGGCCCATGTACCCCTGGCAAGTACAACTCTGTTGGGCAAACACATTTCAGGGGGTTGGCAGAGGGAAGGGACAGCAGTGCTGACAAGCTGCCTGCAGCACAGCCACAATGCTGCTGAGGACGTTCCTGCTCTCCCTGCTCTGCTGTCATGTGCTGAAATGCAATTTGAGGGAGATGACAGCAGCAGCAGCATAATGGGGAGGCAGGAAAAGCAGCTCTTTTTTCCTTTCAGGAAACCAGCAGGGTAGGGCATTTAATGTCTCCAGTGCTGCTGGGATTTCCAGCTACGGATGAGCAAGACCTGGGAGCAGTAACTTGCCTAATGTAAATAGTTCCTTGTAGATTGTTAAAGCAGAATCCTTTTGTAGTGGAGCTTCATTGTGTATCAACTGGGAGGTGCCCTTGGATCTGCCAGGACGAGCACAGACCAGCTCACAACGTCTGGAAACACCTCTGCCTTGGACACAGTGTCTGGAGAGTGCTCCTCAGCTCAATGTTTGTGTTTATTTAGCAGTTTGTGGCTGTTTTTACTGATCCTCCAGCCCAGGTAGTTAAATAATCTGTCTGGTAGTGCAACACCCCGGAAGAGAATTTCTGTTCTGCTGTGAGGACTCACCTGGTGTTGGACATGAGTGTGTTGACCAAGGGTGGGCATATGATTCACTGTCTGAAACAATCTGTCCTTAGCAGCTGGTCTGAATGTAGCCTGTGTAACCCCCTGGCTGTTGCTGTGGTGGTTTTTGTAGTCCTGTGCCTGTGAAGTGTTGGCTTGCCTTGGGGTTAGTGGGTGGTACAGTCTCGTTAATCTACAGGGCTATGGAGCTGGAGAATTAAAGTGTGGCTCTTTCCTCACTTTTTAGCTCATAATTCATTCATTTGTGAACTTTAGTAGTCTCAGAAGGGATTGGTGCTGAATGTGGAGCATCTCTAAATCCAGCCACCATCTAATGTCACTGTTTTCTATTCTGATACAGTGGTACTTACCTCAAATGCAGCCTCTTTGCTTTTTGGCTATTTTAACATACTCAAACTCCACAGTAGCCACTGCCACGTGACGTGGATGAAGTCAGGCTGGACAACTGTCATGAGCCTGGAAGGCTGCCCTGGGTTTTCACTGCTGAGAGCTTCCTGGGCTGGAATTGGCTGCGAGGCTACACATGGCTGTAAACAAAACTAAACCCAGTTTTACAAAGGCTGTTGCTGGAAAATCTTTTGACAAGTGGTCATCTGTGGTGCTGGAGCAGTAAGGAGATAGTTGCAGTTCTTCTGTCAAGTGCTGCTCCTGCAGCAGTTGTTGGGTGCAAGAGGCAGCTTATTTTTCACTCTTTCTATCAGGAATTGGTGCAGAGCATGGATTTGTTGCTCAGGTGTTGGCACCTGTCTCACAAGGTTTCTTTTGGTATTTTACTCTGAGTAGGTAAGGCAATTTAAGATTTAAGACTGTGAGCTTGGCCTGTTGGCCCAGTCTGGCTCTAAACTGGCTTTTGTGTATATTTAAACCCTTAATTGATTGTGTAAAAGCATCTTTGCAAGTGCCTGACCTTGCAGTAGGAGCACATGTAATGTGAGTGTTAGGGATAGGCTGTGGCTTTATCATCTTAAGCTGCAGTTTAAGATCTTCCCCCTTCTTGCAGTTCATTTTACCACCTCAATTCTGTTCTTCCAATTCCACCATGCTGGATATGTGGAGGGTATCTGATCTGAATCCTACAAAAACATTTTCCAGGGCATTTCCTTTCAAAGCTGTGAGAAATGCTGGAGGAGCTCAGTGTGAGAGGAGGAAACAAGCTGTGGTGTGGGAACATGACTGTCCTTAACAGGTATTGAAGTGAAACCCTTGTGAACATGAAGCCACAGCTTCTGCCTGCTGACCTTTGGAGCTGTGGCAAGTGCAGATGCTTCATGTGGCCCTAGAAAAGGGCATGGCTGTTGTAACCAGAATGTGTGACCTGTGAAGTCATTCTTTTTGGAAGTCCCTCACTCTGGGATGTTTGACACCTGGAAGGGTTGGTGGCAGGCTTTTAAGTCAATAGTTCTGAAAGTGCTGTGCAGATTGACAGAGACCTTCTTTTTGCCAAGGTGGGCTGCTGCAGTAAATCAGATTTTTTTCCCTGTGTGCCACCTCAAGGTCAAGTCTCAGCTTTTGTGTTGTCAGCAGCGTTGTGAACAAGGTGAGGTGTGCTGTGCTTGAAAGCAAAGTTTTTTTGTGATAAGTTCAGGTCACATTTAAAATAAAGTAAAATACAAAAATACCCCCTTCCACATTTTTTATTGGTGGTGCATTATGCTTGTAATTTTTTCTGGAGCACAGCTTCCCAAGTGCACCTTAGGTGGTTTCCTGAGCTGGTCTGATGGGCAGCTGCTCAACATCCAGGATGCCATCAGAGCCTATCAGTTCCTTGTGGTTTTCAAGTCCTCTGGCTGCCACTGGAACTGAACCTGACTCTGTGCTTTCCAGCCCTTTTGGTTTTGGTCTACTTATCCCTCACTGCTGCTTTTCCCAGCAGTTTGCTGGCTGTGTGCAGCCTGCTTCTCCCTGCTCTCAGTGCCCCTGCAGACAGGGCTGTGGGCTGAGCAGGCTGCTGGTTGCTCATCAGTGTGAATGTCAGTGCCACTGCCTGTCCCAGCGATCTTCAATCCTTTATTTCTGTTTCCTCTCCAGTGAAAACAGTGCTAAGATGGGAACCTGAATGCTCCTGAAGACATTCATCCAGCTTGTTAAATAACTACTTAAAAGGTTGCACTTGGATTTCTTTGTTCTGTTAAGCTCTTTAAAGTGGCATTCAGGATGCCTTAAAAAAGAAAAGAAAAAAGGTAGGAAAACTACTGAGGATTTGGAGAGGAAATGCTCTGTCCTTTCTCCTGGAGGGATCTGTGAAGTACAAGTAACAGAGAAGCACTCTGCTATATATCCTGGGGCTCACAGGGCATTTCTCCTGCTCTTTTCCATGTGGCTGCTGGGTTTATGGAGAAGAGAAGGCAGCTGCAATTAATGCTGTGTGAGCTGTGGAGGAATGTGCAGCACCTGGGGTTTGTGGAGTCCAGCTCTTTAAACCCACAGGTGACTGAATCTTGGTGCTGATCAAAGCAGCCCCTGGCTGTGAGTTCAGGGAAAGGAAACTGGAAGTAAAACTCACTCTGCAAGCAACAGAACTGCAAATCACATGGTTTCACATGCTCTTCCATTCATCCCCACCCTTACAGCACAAAATCAGAACAAATGAGTTCTTCTGAATGCTGGTTTGGGAGATGGGCTGTGAGCAGGGCAAGGCTGGGTTTGTGTGTAGGTCTGTAGCCACGTGCTGAGCTGCTGGTGTCTGAATTGTTGCATCAACATGAAATGCCAAGCTGGCACCTGTGTTTGTGATGTGGGAGGGAGTTTTGGATTTAGGGGATTACACTGGATGATCTTGCACATGCCAGAAGTCTGAGGCAGGCAGAGCACTGCCCTTTACAGGAACTAACTCCAGGGACGCCTCCTTCTCCCTCAAAACTTTGATTTTTCACGTCACTCTTAAAATGAGCTGCTCAAGGTAAAGGCATTAACTCTCTTTTCCAACTAGAATTTGTAAATTTAATTTTGTTTTTCAGGACTCAGCTAGGGGGAAGGAGAATGACAGAGCCAAAGGTTTCTACCTCTTGTGCAGAAGTGGCATCAAAACGAGGAGTCTTGTGCTATTCAGGGAGGTGGGATGATGTGGAGCTCTGTTATTTGCCAGAGGGATTGATGGGGGTCATGGGAAGGCACTGAAGTGTCCAGACCTTGACCTTGATGCCAGTCACCAGGGAATAGCTCAAAGGAATGGGAAACTTTCATTTGTGTTGCCCAGTTTTGGAAAATGAATGCAGCTGCTTCAAAACAGTCTTACATTTTAGAGAGTAGCTTACAGAGCAGATATTTTGCTAGGAAAATGCAAATATTTTACAGGTTTGGGAAGGAAAACTGGTGCCAATGTATGTGCCAGCTGTTAGTGAAATAGGTAAAACTGGGTACATTTCCTTCCTCTTGTACTTTGTGTTTCAGATAAAAATGGTGATTGGGTACTTCAAATAGTTGATTAATAATTTATGATACTGTGACCTTGATGAAATGAAGTGCAAGTAAGGTTGATGAGAAGTCTTGTGATGTACAAACAGCCAAGATGTTTCCTGTAAATCCTGAGTGGGCTTAGAAAATGGGGAAAAATCTAAGTGGGGATTTGAAGCCAAGTAATCCCTAAATATCTGCTCTCTTGGTTGGCCTTGAGTAAGCAATTTTTGTTAGCCTGGAGCAGTGACACAGATGTAGCCTGTCCTGTGTTAATCCATAGCCTCTCTTTTTGGAGCATCTCCTGATGTGCTCTTGGTCACACTCCTGACTGCAGTGACCTGTGGTGAGCCTGGGAGGAGAGGCCATCACTCCCTTCAGGGCTTTTCTCCTTGGCTAAGAGAGGGTGAGGGAACTTTTGGGAAGTAACTGGAAGCTGTGGTTGCTGCCAGATTCATTCCTCATTTCCATCTTAATTCATGACCTGCCCTGGAGCTGCTGGAGCCAGTTACAGGCTGGTGGGGTTTTGGAAACAGTGGCTGCTCTGCTGGGATACTGAACTCTGTGTGTTGGGTGTCTTATCCATCAGGGGAAAGTGAGCATTCAGGTTGGATTTACCTGCCACAAAACACTTCTTGTATTATATTTTGTTTTGGTGTGGTTAAACCAGTTCTGTGGCTTTCTGACCTAGAAATTTTACCTGGCTCTTTTTATTGTTTGTTTCAGTTTCTGTTCCTTGATTTTTCTCACATCTCAGGAATCCTGTCTTGCCCTTCTCAGAGAGTCTGTGTTTAAAATCCTGTGGTAAACCAAGCCAGCTGCTAATGTGGGAAACACTTGGGAAATACTTTATAACTCACCAACCAGTTCTGTTATTAAATGATCTTCAGGTTTGTTGCTTCTCTTCAGCACATGCTACAGGTCCAAAAATTGGTGGCAGAGCTGCGTGGATGCTCTTGTCATCAGCCTGCCCCTGGTCTGTGCTCCTGAGAGAGACTTTGGCCAGCACCTGTAGCAGATTGTGCTGCTGGAAACCAGGTGGTCTTTCCTGCAAGCCACTGCCCACACACTCCTGCCTTCAGAGGCCAGGGTAAGGCTTTTGGGCTGGAATCAATGCTTTTTCCACTTTTCCCAGGCTTGGAACTGAGCAAACCTGCTGGCAGAGGCTCTGCTGCAGCCCCACGTGTTGACCTCTGGCTCTGTCCCTTTGCAGAGTGTGAAGCAGTGGCAGTAGCTGCCCTGTGCATAGCAAATAGAATTTGTTTGTGCCCAGCAATTCTTGTTGGGCTCATGATCAGGGGGTTTCTAATTTTCAGTTGGGATGACACTGCTTAACACGATCAACCACTGTTAAACTCTCCCTGCTTTTGCTCAGTGCCTGTTACAAGGAGCAGCCCCCAGCAAGTGGTGAACCCTTTGAAATGTTTTGGTGAAATGCTTGACAGTAAGTCAGGCTGGTTTATTTCCATTCTGTTGTGCCTTTTTTATTTTTTTTTCCTAAAAAGACTGAATTTTTAGCTTTTCATTTTGGTGGTTGTCACAAGCCCTGCATTATTTAAGTAGCTTGTTTTAGCAGCTTGAAATAAGCCAGAAATTCACCTTGCTCGCAGGCTACCAGCAGACACGTTTGCTGCCCGCAGGCACAAAGTAGGAGTTGATGCTCTTCTGTCAGTGTAGGTGAGCAACAGTGGTGTTCTGTGTGGGGAGAGGCTAAAACAGTGATTTGATGTTGCTGACATCTCTTTCAAGTTGCTCTTTTTTTTTTTCCCTCCCCCCTGTTCATTTGGGATCTCAGTTCCTGCCTCCCCTGCTTTCTGTCTAGTCCTGTTGCCTTGAGCTGGAGCCAGACAAGAGCACTTTGAGCCTAGTCCCATCTTGGGTATGTGGGAGTTCAAGATTTCAAATGCTGTAAGTGTTGGGGGGGGAAATACATTGCACTGTGTTGAGAAGGGGGGCTCTCCCCTTGGCTGTCAGTTTAAATTCCAGCACCATCTGAAGATGCTCATCACAGCACAAATGTGGGGTGGAGGGAGCAGATTTGAGTTCTGCTCCAGTTACTGCAGTCCAGAAACGCCTTCATGTATCAGGAGATTAAATATATGCACAGCACCAATGGTGCCTATTTTTAGGTTAAGCTAAAAATATGTCATGTGGTGTTTAAAAGGATTTTGAATGGGTTTTGGAAATCCTTGTGTAAGCATTCTGTGTGCTCCTGAGACCTGCTTCACCTCGTAGCAGCTGATCCCTTACCTCGTAGTAGTGGTTGGAAGCAGTGGTTTTGTGGATGATATTTTTGCATGTTTGAGGAGCTTGTCCAGGAAGTCTCTGTGACCTCAGCTATCAGTCTGAGGTCTTGTCAGTTCAGAGAACTGTTAAACCCAAGTCCCTGGTGGGCTCTGGTTTTCCCAGTAGCTGTTCTGTTAATGTGTTCTCCTCTCAACTCACTGTAGGAGGAACCATAATGGGAAGGATTTTATTGTCTGCACAGTGAAACTACTGGGGTGTGCTGTGTCAGAGGGTGCTGGGCACTGCCCAGGCTCCCCAGGGAATGGTGCCAGCCCCAAGGCTGCCAGGGCTCCAGGAGGGTTTGGACACTGCTCTCAGGCACAGGAGGGGATTGTTGGGGTGTCTGTGCAGGGCCTGGAGCGGGGCTCTGATCCTTTTGGGTCCCTTCCAACTCAGGATATTCTATGACTGAGTTGTGAGTACATGGAGTAATACAGAGGTGAAATTGGGTGGGACCATGTCTTGAGCATGGTGTGTCCTCCCTGCACAGTCACTGGGTGTCATAAAAGTCATGATGAGAATTTTGTCACCTGGATACTGCTATAGGGATTCAAAGCAAATCCAGCTTGGTGTGCTGTGGTGCAGGTGGGAGCCTTTAAGAAAAGAAGAAAAATGAAAAAGTTTGGAAAGTGTTTATCTGATTGCTTTGCTGTTAAAACAGTTCAAGTTTCCTGTCCTTGACTGTATTGCAGAAAAGCTGATGGGCATGTTAGAGCCTGCTTATAGGTAGCTTTACTCTTTGCCTATAAATAGGCTCTGAAATCACTGAGGTAGTGTGGAATAGCTTCTTTCCATCTGTCTTCCTTGCTTTTTTATTATTGTTTATGTAGGGCAAGACCCCAGGGTGGCTTTGATCTTGTTACTTCACATTCTTGGCGGCCTGGTGCTATAAACATGAATAAACTTCTTATTCATGCCACTAGATGGAACTGGCCCATGCTTATGGATATTTGTTTAAACTTCAGCTCTGTATTGAGTATTGACAAAATGAATTGCTAGCTCTTGGTGGAAGCTTGGCTTTTACCCTCAAAGCAGGGCTTTATTAAGCTGCTTGGGGTTTTATTCAGTCTGTTTTGAAGTAGGAAGAATTGCCAGTTCTTTCCAGCCTTGGCTTTTTTTGTTGTTGCCTTGACTGTGTATTACAGTTAATGCTATTTATTTTATTCCTGCTTTTAAATCATTTTGGTGGTGTGTGCACACTTTCTTGTATGGAAGTGCAGATAGTTTTTTTTCATCCCAAATTTAATTTCAGATTATTCCCTGTACCTCTTTCTTACTGCTGAAGGTTGAAGTGTGCAAGTTCCTCTCTACAGGAGCCAGAGTAGCCCATAGAAAATACAACTTTACTCTTGTGGCTTATCCATCATTCATGGATCTGAACAGCTGGGGTTTAGCCAGCATTGGACAAAGCACCATTTCAGCTATTTGGGAGAAGATTTTTTTTTTTTGGTGGCTGTGCTGAGCATTTGCAGTGTCACCCCCCTGTGAAGAAGCCAGCCCTGCTAATGCACCATGAGTCCCTGGAGGGGAGAAATATCCAACCACTCAGCTTTGCTTGGAGCAGATCTGAGCAGACACCTGTCCAGCCCCTGTCTGCACCACTTGGTGCTGCAAGGGCTGGTTTGTGGCTCTCACAAATGTCCTTGTTCCTCCCCAGCCAGTCTGAGTGATCCTTTGCTGTGTTTGCTTGGTGACCTTGGCCACCCAGGCCTACCCCTGCTCCCATTTCTCCACCTTTTAAATGGCAAGAAGTGAATTGATTTTGTTTGCTGAATGAGTAAGGCAGCTAAGGATGGAAAAGTGCTGTGCAGGGCTAGGTGACTGCTATGCACAAGTACCAGGGAAAATACAGCTGGAATAATGTGGATGTGACCTTTTCCAAAGGCCAGAGTTTGCACTTACAGTGACCCAGCCCCTGAGCTGCAGCTCCAGCACCTGCCTGTGATGGTGGAGCAGCACTTTCATGCCACTCTGGCAAATAAAGATTAATTTCTCCTTATAAGGCAGAAGATGAAGAATCTAGTGGGAACACCCCCAAAAATCTTGCTTTTCAGATGTTTTCAAAGCACCAGTGTGCCCATGATAACCTTGGAGCTGCTTACTGGAATTGGGATGTGCTGCTGAGGTATCAGGCTCAAATACAGGGCAGTTGCATATTTGTGGTAATGCTGGTTAGAAGAGGCCTCTTGCTGTTCCCTCATCCAATTTCCCACTCAAAATTGGACAGTCACCAGATCAAGGATCAGGTAAATGTGGATGTTTGTAGGCAAGCCTTGAAATCTTTATGCTGGAGGTTCCTTCTGAAGAAGGTTCCCTCAGGCACTAAGCCTGTGCTGCTGGGCTTTTATAAGTGATAAATTATACATTTTAATTTTTATTATTGTATCTTGTGCATCTGAATTCATTTCTTCATTTTACTATCCTAGCTGCAAATCCTGTTCCCTGCAGAGGAAGTTAAGTAGAATTACTGAGGGGGAATTTATACTGCTCTTGTGTACTAGCAAACAGGATTTTATAGCAGACCCACCATTTTCTTCCAGCTTATGCATCAGTAAATATTTAATAGTACAGATTCCTCTGCTGCAGTGAGGAGATGAATACTTTCCAATAAAAGAAAAAAACCTCCTTTCTCCTTTCAGTGATCAAATTGTGCTTGGAGTTCCTGTATGTGTTCAGCCTCTCTGTGATAGTGGGAATGGAGAGCTATAAGCTGACAGAGCATAAAATGGAAACCTCCTGTTTAGTTTGCAGTGATTCCTCTGGCCCCCTAATCCTGTTTGGAGCCTCTGGCCAATTCATTGTGCCTCTCTGAGAACAGGTGGGGGTAGCAAAGCTGAGCTTCAAAAAGCCCAGTCCTGTGAGGGAACCTGATTCCTGTCATGCTCTCCTTTTGGTGTGAGAGCAGATGGTGTTTCCTGGAATTTGTACCAAACCCTTGCTGTAAATCAGGGAAATCTCTTCTATAAAATAGCAGATGGTGGTAAGGAAGTGTTCCCTGGAATGTTCCTGTGCTGTTTCACAGTGCAGGCACAAACCACACACTGACTCTGCTCTGCCCAGGGTGCAGCTCCCTTCTGACACACCAGCAGTGTGGGGATTGTGGAAGTGAGCTTGGAGCATCTCTGGTGCCTCTGAAGTTGTGCCTCAGCTTGGCAGCACTCAGGGAATTCAGGCTGGGAGGGTGTTGTTCCCCTCCAGGCTGCGTGTGACTTCCCTGGCATTAAGTGTGACAGGGATGCTTGCAGTGACACCATCTGGGGGTGTGGGATGCAGGTGGATGTGGGGATGCCCTGGGACAGCTCAGGCAAGGGGATTTTGCCCCTCTCACCAATTGATTGTGGCAGAAACAGCACTGTGTGGGTTGATGCATTGCATTTTGGTTGGAAAGAGGAGAAGGTCCATATACTGGGAGGGTTTGAGTCCTGCTTGGGTAGAACTGCACCTCTCCTCCTCTTCTGTGATTGCACAGCTCCTCCAGAGAGACTTCTCGGCCTAATTGCACTCTTCAGTCTACTGTCTCAACAGTTGGAACACAAGATAAGAAACATATCTCCTTTCAGGTCCTGAGGGGGTGGTACAGAGAAATACTCATGTGGAGAGACTGCTGGGAGAGCCAGGAGAACCCCTAGCAGCTAAATCTTGGAAAAACTCCCTTAGGGTGAATCTGAGTTTGCCTGACTCCCTTGTGGTTTTATTTTATCTTCCAGTTCCTCATGTGAGCCTGACTGCCATGCTGGGGCATTGACACTCTGGGGTGTAGCTGTTTAAAATGGCAGAGAGAGGTGGGAATGAAGAAGTGATTAACTTGAACAGCTTCAGCAGTCACAGAGGGAAAGGTGAGTACTGATCTGTGCCTGTTTCCAAAACACTCTTGTGAAACTCTCCTGAGCAGGAGGATTCACAGACACTGAACTTGCAGGGAGCTGCTGGAGGTCTGTTCTGTCACATCACACACTACTGTTACACTGACTTAGCCACCTACAGAAACTTTCGTATTATGCAGGCATGCAAACTATTTGGCTCTTGTCTTTCTCATGTTGTACTGCCTCAAGGGAGATTGCTGACTTCTTGGGAGCACTGTGTAGAGGTGTTTCAGCAGATCCAAGGAGGATCCATCCCTCTGAGAAGCACAAAGGAGACAGGCTGACCCTAAATTTATGCCTTCACAGGGCTGTGTGCATTGGCACTCTTCCACTAAGAGTGGAATTTAAAGTGAGGCTTTCTCTGTGTGCCTTAAAGGTGATAAATGAGCACTCATGCTAAAAAGTAAGCCAAAACATGTCAGATTTTAGGGAAAGCATAGTTGCATGTTCTCTGTGCAGTACAGAAACCCTCTATTTCTGCCTTGAATATCTCTCCTGTGTTCCAGCAGCTTTGAGTAGCATCTGTGTTCCATTCTTGACAAACCTTGAGGCACAAGGTTGTCATTAATAGCAGGGTATCTTCTGCAGCCACAGCCTTATCTTGGCCCTGCATAAGGTACTCCTGCAAAGCCTCTCTTTCAGAAGAGGCTGAATTGCACAAAGACCCTTATCTCTCTTCTAGAATGCCCTGCACTTTAACAAAGAAAATTCAATGTCCCTGAGATACTGAAAGTTCAGGATTTCTCTGCGAAAGTATTCCCTACATGAATAACTTTTGCAGCAGCTTGACTCATGCTGGAGTTCAGAGTGGAAGATTCTTTGTGAGTGTCAGAGGCTGTGCCTGCAGTGCTGTTGTGATGAGCTGAAGCTGTGCAGGTGTTTTGCTGGAGGCTGAGGGATGCAGGAGTGGCTGTTACAATGCTTTGCAGAGGAATTGGTGACCTCTGAATGCTTTCTTCCTGCAGTGCAAATGGGAAAATTGCTTTCTCAGCTGTTTCAGTGCTACATATACCCTGTAATTGTATTTATTTACCTTGAGCCAACAGCTAACTTCAACTTTACTTACTGTTCTGCAGACTGGATAAACCACAGAGATGAAAGTCTCATCACAATATCAGATTCCTCAGATGAAGATTTGCCTTTGTTGCTGGAAATGCCAGAAAAGCAGCAGACTGAGGAAGATGATGATGATGATATAGTCATCTTAGCAGAGGTACCTGTTCATTGTTGTAGCTGCTGTGCTGTATTCATGGCCTGTATAGCCAAGCCTTGTGCCAATACCTGATGCATTCCTGAGTCCTGCCTGGTTATAGCAATCTACTTAGGATGTCTGAAATAACAGTGAAATGATGGCATTTTGCTGGCTTAATTTAGTCATATTTTGGGCACAGGAGGGGAGAACCAGACTGTGGAACTGCATTGTGTATTTTAAGTTCTACTTGATGAAGGTTGTAGCTCCTGTAAAGTTGTCTGTTTGATTCCAGGAAAGTGGAATGCTTTGCAAGAGGACTTGATCTTCCATAAGGTGTTTTCAAACCTTACTTTGTTTGATTTATATGCTTTATATTCCTCCATGCTATTTGCATTCATGTTGGTGTGTTGCAGGCACTGATATTTTTGCAGCATTTCATATCTATCTTATATTAAGAATATATTCCACTTTCCTGTTAAATTAACCAGAAGCACTGAGAAAATGGGTTGCAAAGCTGACCTTTCTGCTGCTTAGTTGAAAACAGCAGCAGAGAACACTCAGCCTCTGTTGGCATACAGCAGTCTGTCTGCCAGAGGCAAGAACAAGGCCAGAGATTAATATTTGGAGCTTCGGTTCCTGCCTGTTTAAATAAATTGGTGAGAACACAAATATGTCATCAGTTAGTTCTCCCTTCCCAGTCTATTTTACAGGAAGGGAAGTGGGTACTGAGGTGAGCTTAGGGAATTATTCCACTTTGAAAGTCCTGTGCATCCGCAGTTCTGCTGAATGTTCTCGTAGCACCTGGGGACAGGCTGATGACACAGATGTGTGGGTTGAGTTCTGTGCTTTATTAAGCATCTTGCTGAACAGACTGTTTATCAGT
Organism: Passer montanus; assembly: GCF_014805655.1. Lineage (NCBI taxonomy): Eukaryota > Metazoa > Chordata > Aves > Passeriformes > Passeridae > Passer > Passer montanus. The sequence continues at coordinate 3,185,218 of NW_024373256.1, forward strand.
TTGCCATCAGAAGTTTTTCTTAGATGCAGAAGTATCTGGAGCAAGGATTCTGACACACAGACAATAATTCCTACTTTGTCTTGTTGATGTCCTTTTCAGACCCCAAAGCCTCAGCAGGCTCTGCGTCCCAATGTCATCAGACCTGCTGCTCCATGGCAGGGTGCAGACACTGTGGGAGAAGGAGGATCCAAAAGTGCTGTGGAGCCTTTGAGCACAGACCTGCAGCATTCAACTCTGCCCTGTCAGGGAGATGGGAATCACCTCATGGTGGAGAGCAATGCTGGACCAAGCAGGGAGGAGGGTGTGGATGTTGTCTTGCAGCAGCCAGGACCATCTGAGCTGAATGGCCCCAGATCTGAACTTGGAGGTAGCCAGGAGCCTGGCCCAAGTTTGCTGCCACTGATCAAGATGCATCCACAGCCTGCTGATAACACAGAAATCATTAGTCTGGAGAATGCAGACCTTCCACCTCAACAGGAGGAAAGGATGAAAGCTCGGGAATGGCAAGGAGAGAACTTGGAGCCAGAGCAAAAACTTGAAGGAATAGCTGCTAAAAGCACCACAGAGCAGGAGGAGATCCAGGAGAAGGGCCAGCTGGAACCCCAGCCCTTCCCACCTGCGGATGAGCCCCGGGCTGTGGCGAACGGCCGTGCTCCTCAGCAGGGGCAGCCAGAGGCAAACCCGGCATCTCTGAGGCCATACGGAGGGAAGGCTCCGGGGCCGGCCTTCCCCCGGCCCGAGCCGCAGCAGGATGGCATTCCAGGCCCTGCCTCCCCGCAGCAGGCACATCCCCCCGAGGAGTCGGGCCAGCCGGCAGGGAGAGACAACGAGCAGCCCGGGCCCGCCTTCCCCGCGCAGGGCTCGCAGGAGCTGGGCTCGGGGGACGTGCCGGAGCAGGGAGCTGCTGGGCAGGAGCAGGACCTCACTGTGCTGCTCATCAGAGAGACAGTAAGTATTGCCAGGCTCCTCTGCCTCCTGTGTGAGTGATGTTTTCAGACAGGTTTTTCAAGGTGTGTGGAGTCTCACGTGCTTGGAGCACACAGCTGCAAATCCTCTTTGCTTTGGCTGAGATTCAGCCATGCACCAGTTGAGGAGCATGTGATGAATTGTCTTGGAAAACTTTCATTTAACGTGAAATAATCTGTGTCTGTTCCCTGAAAGACCCTCTTGGATCTGGTCTGGTTTTATCTGGTTCTTTCCTAATCCAACACTGTAGAGCTGGTTTAGGATTGGATATAAAGCTAAATGAGCAAACCTGGGACACTAAACAGTGGCAGGGGGATACAGGGTGGAGTAGAGAAGTTTTAGGGACATGTGGCTGAGAGCCAGGACTGCTTTCAGCTGCCTCTCCTACAGGACTGGTCCATGCCCATGTTAATGCCACCATGGTGGCCAAGGGTAAGGGTTGCCCTTGCAGTGTGGATTTTCAGGCAGCAGCACCAAGGAGTAACTAGATAACCACCATGAGGACTTGTGTAGTAAACTCCACATGCTCCATGTGTGAAGCTTAGCATGAGGGACACTGGCTATGACAACAGCCACCAAGAAGGACACTCCTTATCCTTTGGTATATTCAGCAGTTTGGGCAGCATGGTTTATGTATGATAAATAAAGCTAAATAAAAATGTGGTGATTCATGTGTGTGATATTTGCACACTCCTCCCCTTGATTGCTAGGGCAGGGCTTACTGAACATTTTTTCTTGTAAACAGGCATATCTTATATGTCTGTGTCTTGAACCACCACCCCATCCCCTCCAATTCTTCCCTCCACATCCCATATCTAATTCTACTTGGGAAAACTGGAGTTAAGGAAAATACTTTTTCAAATAATCTAACAAAATTAAGTTCTTTCCGAGTAAGACCTTGTTGGTCAGTGCCTTTGAGATGGGCAAGAGGCTATTCTTGCAGTGTCAGTCCAGTCTTGGAAAGCAAAATACCACATGGTAGTAGTACAAGTACAGAAACCTCAGAGCAGCAAACACTGGGAGAGCCTTCACAGAAATGCCACCAAGGTTTGTTGTCTGTTCTGGTCTCATTGCTGATGTGTCTGGGTTCAATGGGTGGGTGTACATGTTGTTGGTTTATTTCCTTTTGCTTTGGAATGTTGTATTTCAGCACATAATCTGGACCTCCTTGCTGGTTATGCTGAAGGTAAATATTCCCTTGCCTTGTGTTGAAGTTCATTCCTATGGAGGTGAATCTCTCTTTAGGCCAGGTGCTCTTGGCTTTTCACCTCCCTGCCCTCACTCTTCCTTTGAGAAAGAGCTGCTAGCAGCCATCCTGTGGAGCAAGGCTGGATGGCTGTAAATGATCTCTTGACCATTTTGCCCCAAGTCCCAGGATTGTGTTGATTAATTACATGTAAATCCCTCTTCTGGATGCCATGTCTGTTACACAGCTTCTCTAATACCTACATAACCTTTAGCTTTTCCTACTGTAGGAAGCAAGATTCCCAGATGTGAAGAAGGAATATATTGAAGAATTAATCATCATCAAGAACTGCTATGACTTAAATGTGTAAGTACAGAGGCAAGAACCAGAGTGTGTCCTACAACTGCAGCACTTTCCCATGTCCCCCCTGCCAGGGATGCTGCTTCAGAGCACATCCAGGCTGGGCCTTCAGCACTGCCTTGGCAGTGCCACAGAGCACAGATTCTTTTTGTTTGTTCTTTAACTGAGCTGTTTTTAAGTCCTTTCTAGTTTTCTTGTGCTGCAGCTTCTCTGTTTTAAAGATAATTTGCCTATTTAAAGATACTACATAAAATTTTGTCTTACCTGTTACTAGGGCTCTTAAAAAGAGTGAGTGTCAGGATTGAGGTTACAAGGACTGCTATAAAACATAGTATGGAGATCAGTTAGTGAGTTTTGAGTTGGAGGAAATCATTCCCTCCTTCATTTCACTGGTTTTTGGACTTTTCCAGGTAAAGCTGACACTGGCTTGGAGTCCATTATTTAGTCTCAAGATGCTGGCTTTTATCCCATTTAGTTGCTTGAGTAGCAGTGGTGCTGTTTGAATTCTCTCCATCACTTTTTGGGGATAAAATAGAGCAAACACATTTGAGGGCTGGTAGGATTGGTTCTAGAGATCTGATGAGGGACTGATTTTGGTCAAACTGAGCAGAAACATGAACAAGAAAATTAAATAAAAGGAGAAGGAAACTGACGTGAGGACTTGCTTTCCAAATCGCACTAACAGCTCAGAAATACCTTAATGTTCATCATGCTGGAGATTTCTGGGAGTCAAGTTAGAGTCAAAAGATAAAAAAAAAAAGTGATTAACCTTCCAGCTGAGTTAGAACATCTCCCTGCCCTTGTGGGTAGAGCTGGGGAGTGAAGGATTGCGTGTGCTGGCACCAGCAGCACCCAGGGGAGATGGTTTGAAGTAAATCACTTGTGACTGCTGTCTGATGCTTGGTGGCCTCTCTTTCTCCCTCTGCAACTGTCTCTGTTATCTCCAGCATGTCCCAACTGGTGGCTGTGTGATCCAAGAATGAGGAATAGGTGTTGGTTGCCAGAGTATTCATCTGTATAAACCCAGTGCCCTTTCCAGCTAACTAGGGCACTAATTAAGCAGCATTTAAATGTGTGAGGCTTAGAATTAGTCATTGGGCCATAAGTAAGTTAACTGGTGAGGAAGTAAGGATGATCCCATCCATTGGGCACAGATTTCCTATTCTGCTGTGCTGCCTGTGCTGTGAAGTTGTGTCTCCCAAGTAGGGCTTCTTGGTTAGAAAGTCAAGAGACTAGAATTTCTTTCTGGTCTTTCAAAAGTGCTTTCCCTGTAGTGGTGGAGCAGCTTTGGGGTGCCCACACCATGGACTGGGTGCACCTCAGGATGGCTGGTTGTGGTGGGAATGTAGAAGACAAGCAGAGCCATTCCTGGGGCAGCTGGGCTGTTGAAGGTGTGCATCTGGCTGCAGGACCCTCCCAGATTGTGTGAAAAAACTCGGGTTTGTGTCCTTGGGGGATTTGCAAAGCCTGATGGAATTAAATCCCACTATTGGCTTCTGTCAGTCTTAATGTGTTCCTTCCCTTTTTGCTCCCGAAATCTCCTCTCTCCCTTTGTGTGCCACAGACCCAGGGAGATGAAAAGGTGCTTCCAGGCTTCCCTGTAGGCCAGCTACAGTGTCTGCTCAGCGGTGCGTTACCCACTTACTGGATGATAAAGATTTCTTCTCCATATTTTTATTCCTTTAACCAAACCATCTTTTGAGTTGTCACTGCAGCTTTTGTGTGAGAACAAATGGGTCAAAGCACTGGTCAGCCTCGCTGGCAGGGTCTTTTTGATCTCCATGGTGTGTCAAGCTGAATCAGGCTTGAAATATAATAACTAAGGGTGAGTGGTTTTGGGCAGGGGTGAGGCTTTTAACCAGCTCTGTGTCCTGTGGTGCAGATATTAATGAACAGTGCCATGAGTGTGGGTGTGCTGTGCAGCAGGACCCACTTAACTAATTGTCACACACTGGAGGTCAACATCCCCCAAAATGCTCAGCGTTGAAATGGCAACATGCAGGAGAGTTCAAATGTACCCTGGCCGTGCCCCAGCTGAAACCCTTTCCTCAGAGCCATGATCTGAGCTCCTTGAAGTTTCTGGTTTTTGATTAAAACAGTTATCTTTTACCAAAGGGATGGTAGGAGGTGGGAGCTGAAAGCTATTAAATGCTCAGTGCCAAGATATTTGTTGTTTTTCCCGAAATGATCTTCTTAAAACTTTCAGCTGATGTGAAAGATAAGATGTGGGAGCCCCTCTTAGCAGGGTATCATCTATTGAGCTTTTGTGTGCTGGAGCATTCACACTCAGTCAAAAGCTTCTGGCTCAATATGTCAATACCTGATTAAACAAAAAGAAATGCCCCTGCTTTGAATGTGAAAGCAGAGCTAAAGTAATCGTGCCTTGATAGTGGGTTAATGCTTCAAGCCAGTTCAGATTTCTTAATTAGGGACTGATTTCTGACATCAGGAATGTAAATTAGCTGCAATTATGTCTTTGCTGCAGCCTAGCACCTTCTCATTCCAATAGTTTTTAAAATGTTAATTGCTTGTCCTGGCTCTTTTCAGAAGGATCTTATTCTGCAGCTGGGGAAACTGAGGAACAGCTTGTGTTGCTTGCCCCAGCCAGCACAGCTGCTTGGTGAGGGTTGAGAAAAAGCTGTGGGAGCCTGATTCAGGCTGCCCTTTCAGAAGCTTTCTGGAGTATTTGTGGCTCTCCACCAATGAGGCATTTGAAAACCCCTTGCTGAGTCTTTTCTAAGCTAAAATACTCAGTTAAACTACACTTACCTGACAGTTTTTACTGTTTGTGGTAGGACCTCAGATATGCTGCATTTACAGGCTATTAGGCAAATTTTCAGCAATTTTAGTGGTTATTTTCTAAGTGCTGTTCTCACCAGACCAGTTTCTAGTTGAATTTGTGTAATGCTGGTGTGATTGCAAGCTTTGTTACAATGAAACCTGAATTCAGAGTTTGTATTCCATGGAGACACACATCTTAAACATGATTTTGTCTCTGCTTTAATCATGGAGTCACTGAATAGTTTGGGTTGGAAAGGCCATTAAAGATCACCTAGTTCCATCCTCTCTTCTGTGGTCAGGGACATTTTGAACTAATCCAGGTTGCTCTGGCTGCTTTAATGAAGTGAAGGTAGACTGAGAATGGAGGCTTTGATTGAAGTTTGAATCTGCAATAGTTTGTCGAGGAAGACATGACCCTTTCATGGGTTTTGTAGGGATTTTTGGGTGTTTTTTTTCCATAGATGATTAGTAGCTCATCCATACCAGCTTCATGTATGTAAATTTAATTATTGAAAGACAAACCTATTTGCTTTTCCTTCTGCAGCCACACAGCTGATAATTTTTCATTTAAATTCTCAGTTATTTATTTGCAGTTTGCAAATAGGACAAACCTTGGTCCTTACAGGGCAGGCTTATGTGACGTCATAATTATATTATACTAAAAATTAGACAAGTGAGAAATGAACCTGAGCTCCCCAACCCTAAAGTAACTATATTTATCTTTTCAGACTTTGTAACTTTCTTCTGGAAAACCCAGATTACCCAAAGAAGGAAGGCAGAGTGGTTTTAAACCCCAGCAGCAGCCTGCTTGCCAGCCAAGATGAGACAAAGGCAAGTGAGAGTATCCACATCTCCTGCTGCCCCTGGGCAGTCTGTTCAGCCTGAGTGGACCTTGGGATGTCTGCTTTGATTAGTGTGTGTTTGCAGAGTGCTTGACTGAGCCTGGCTTTCACAGGAGGCCTCTGGGTATGTGTAAGGCAGCGTTAAATAGCAATAATTACTTGCTTGCAAGAGGACTTCCAAGCCTTTCCTGTTTGGCTGTGCCAGAGCTGCACAGTGTCTGCTCCCTTGCCTCCAGCAAGCCCCTCTGCCCTGCCTGCCTGTCACTGCCCCATCTCAAGTGTTCGTTTTGATAACTGAGACAAGAATTCCACAATCATTCTGTCACATGAAGTAGCCTTGGCCCTCGGGTCTCTCTTGTGAGGCCTTTAGGCATTGCCTTGCAGCCTCCTAACTGCAAATCTCCCTACAGATGCTTAATTTTGTGTTTTAAAACATCCATTTAGCAAAAAATTCTCTCTGAGCTGCTTTGAGGATGTTGTGTGGCCTGAGAGACATGTTGAATACCTCTTTCTACTCCTGGAAGCATCTCTCTACCTTGAGCTGATAAAGTTGTTCACTCTTCCTCATGAACAATTTACTAAATATTTCTTCCCTTTGCTGTCTCAGACAGCCACACACCATGGTTTTAAACTACATTTTCCCTTGTGCAGGTCACCTGCAGAGGTGCTGGGCCAATAGGCTTTGCTCCCACACTGCTAAGGTGCTCAAAGTTGGAGGCCACATACCCTGAATTTTGGGGGGTCTTGCAGAATCAATCTGATCACTGAGAGAGCCATTTGTGACATTCCTGTGTGCATTTACAGCAGCCTTTTAATCTTTTTCATTTTCTCCTTAGGTGCCTAAAGTGGACTACTTTGACTTTTCCAAACTCGCCCCCCTTGACCAGCGGTGCTTTATTCAGGCAGCTGATCTCCTCATGGCAGACTTCAAAATGCTGAGCAGCCAGGACATCAAGTGGGCACTGCACGAGCTCAAGGGGCACTATGCAATCACACGAAAGGTGCTCCAGTTCAAGTCTCTTTTCTTTCCTGAGCTTATCTCCCATGCCTGCAGAGAGCACTGTGATGACTTTGGCCTTACTGTACCATCTGCTGCTGTGTGTTATGGGTTTTATAATAATCTTCCTTTCCTTTTAAGAAGTTTTGTTGTTTAATCCATTTAGTAGAGATTTTCAAAATTTATTAGCCAGACAGAATGCTGCAGGAAGTTTTTACTTTCCCTAATAGGAGAGCTGGGGAAACACGAGCTGGCTCATGGTGGGTGATGCATTAAACTGGGAAGTGTTCCTGTATGTCACCACTGAAGTGCAGGATAATTGCCAATAAACCCCTGACATTTAGTTAAATCTTAAAACATTTAACTGCTGCTGCTGGTTAATTGGCTGCATGAAATGAAGAAGTAGCCAGTCCTGCTTTGTCTTATTATGACTTGTGGCATGAGTCCTGTGTTCCTTGTAAAAGAGCTTCACTGTCATGGAGATGCAAAGACACTTGCTTGAAGTATCAGCAAGCTGAATGTCATTGTGGGTTCAAGTTTTTGACTTAGATCTGCTCCTCTGATATGGCCTTGCTTGAGCTTGTTTCTCTACTGTTCCAGGACTTAACTAAAACAAAACTTGTTGTCTGTTCTCTTGATTGATTATTTGAACCTCACCTTTTTAAACAAAAACCCAAACCTAGCAACAAAAAAAAAGCCAAACCAGCTCTGTTTAATACAGCTGGTGCCCACTTTGATATTAACAGCTGAGCTGTTATGAAGTATCATTCACCTGCTTTGTTTTTATGGAATAATTACTTTGAGTACACAAAGCAACAAGGTGAGCAGAGGAAAGATGTAGATTTGCCTCTCTTTTGAGTGTTTGGCTTTCCAGTTTTGGATCAGTCCATTGCCCATGTTTGTACTGTGCTTCAGCTTGAATTAAGTGCTCCTGCTTTCTTCCAGGCACAGGATTTAAGCCTGTATGTTGTTTTCTAGGCCTTTTCAGATGCTATCAAAAAGTGGCAGGAGCTGTCTCCCGAAACCAGCGGGAAACGAAAAAGGAGGAAAGAAATGAATCAATATTCCTATATAGACTTCAAATTTGAGCAAGGTAAATGCCAAGCTGTGTGTATTGTGCTCTCTGCATCGTTATTGTAAGCAGAACTGGCTTGCAGCAACTCTTGAAAGGGGATGTGGTCCCAAAAGAGCTGAGTTTCTGTCAGTGGTATCTGTTTTGGAGATGCTCCTCATTAGCACCCCTGCTTGGTAAAGTGCTGTGTGAGCTGCTGAAAGTCTGCAGCTGGTGGTGTATGCAGGAAGAAGGATTTAAGCTTTGTTCTGGCTGCTCCATGCCTTTTTATTGAGCCTTTAACTCTGCTTCAGGGGATGTGAAAATTGAGAAGCGCATGTTCTTCCTGGAGAACAAGAGACGCCACTGGAGGACCTATGACAGGCTGTCCCTTCTCCCCCCAGTGCTCCTGGAGCAGGAGTTCTATGAGCAGAAAGTGAAAGAGATGGCAGAGGTGAGTGATAGGAGCTGCTTTGATCATGTGCAAATCTTCAACAACTGTTGAAGTTTTGGCCCTAAACATGAAAAATCTGTCTCTTACAGGAATTCAAACACTGAACCGAATATTGAATAACTATGTTTTCCCCTTCCCTACCTGTTAACACATATGTCTTTTTCCAAGTAACTCAATTTTAAAGGAAAGAAGCCAAGCATAGAATTTCATATTTACTTAAATATGCAGCTGCTGCTTGTGCAAACAGCATTCTGGAGGGGGGGTTTTGCTATGAAGTGGTGAAAACTCTACTAATTAATTCTTTCCTCTAATTGTTAGCAGGCTTCTCTGCTGCTTTAGGGCTTGTAATTGCAGCTCAGTGTTGGTGGTGAGTAATGGCCAGGCCCAAGGCAGTGTGTCCACTCACTCTGCTCTCCCCAGGCTGGCAGTCCTTTGGCTGCAGAAGGGTTTGTCCTGTGCTGAGAACTGAGTGTTTTGAAGCAGAGCCTGCAACACCCACTGCTGTGATGTCTTCTTCTCCTAGGCTGAGGAAAGACTGAACTCACAGCTCTGCATCCACAGTCCATTCTAAAGTAGCTCCTTAAAGATCCTTGTCTCTTAGGCAGATGGATAAGGTCTCCTCTGAAACAAAAAGCTCATGTTCTCTGGAGGGGCCCATTGGGTGAGATCATCTCTGCCCATGGAAACCTGAACCCCACAAGACAGAATTTGGTTCTTTGTTCTTGCTGCCTTTGCTTCTCCCATCTGTTTTAGCTGAATCATAAATAGCTTAATGGATTGGAGGGATGGGCTGAGTGATGTTACAAGCAGACAGTGAGCCTTTTATGGTGGTTTGTGAGTCCTGAGATAATGTAAATGAGTGGAGAGTTTGGAAAATTGCTTTATCTATTCTGTAAATACAGATGCACATGTCTCTTGCAGCATGCAGACTTCCTCCTGGCTCTGCAGATGAATGAGGAGCAGTATCAGAAGGTCAGTATCTATAATGTTGTAAGTTGAATTCAGCTTGTGCACAGACGCTGTTTTGCACTTCCTCCTTCACAGATTCTTTTAACTCTGGAATGAAGCTTTTCTGAAGCTGCATTTCACTGTGCTGCTTTTGCTGAGCTGACAAAACCTGTGTAATGTTTGTTGGCTGGCTTTTAGGAGAGGTAGACAGGAGCTGAGGCCAGCAAGACAGTATTGATGCATGTAATGATCTGTAGTAATTCAGCTTGTATCTTCACTGCTCAGAACAAACATTGCAACAGAATAGCATCAGGTTTGCTCTCATTCTTGCCTTTATTGCTGTTTAAAACAGATCCACTGTTGTTGGAGCGTGGCCAGTGAGGCCTTCCTTGTTTGCAGAAAGAATTCTTTAAAAACCTGAAAATCAGCTCTTCTGCTTCAGAGAAAATGTAGAGAACACTTCAGCAGCTGTGCATTACGTTTTGGTTTCAATGCTCCCTTCCTTTTCAAACTTTGGAAAAGTGGGCTCTGCTGACTTTTTAGCAGTGGCAAACCTCTCCACCTCTACAATTAAGAGGCCAAGACAGGGTCTGCCCAGGCAGGTGGTAAATGTTCCTTTAGAGGGTACCAGATCTGAATCTTGGTTTTCCCCATGAGAGTGGTGTGTACACTCAAGCTGCTTCCCTGTGACTGCAGTTCCCCAAACCCAAGATGCTGCTCTGCCTGTGAGCTGAGAATTATTAATCACTGCATGTTTTGTAGCTTTCTGGAACCTGTCAAGCAGGACATGTAGACACAAAGTGACTTAAAACTGAGTTTCTGACCGCACTTAGGGAATTTGGACCACCAAATAAGATATCTAATGGAATGGTGTATATCTGCAGCTGGTTTTTAGGATTAATGCTGGCAGTTTTTTCTGGCTTGCAGTTGTGTGTGTGTTGCTATAGCTGTTGATGTTTTGATGCTGGTTCCTCTGGTGGCTGCAGGACGGGCAGATGATCGAGTGCCGCTGCTGCTACGGGGAGTTTGCCTTCGAAGAGTTGACTCAGTGTGCAGATGGTCACTTGTTCTGCAAGGAGTGCCTAATTAAATATGCTCAGGAGGCAGTTTTTGGCTCTGGGAAGGTAAGGATTGCACAACTGGACAAGGGGGAAATGGGTAATTGCTGTTGGGAGATGACATTGCTGTTTGTGTAGTGTTGTTACTTAAAACAGATGTAACTGCACTTCCCAGGAAATACTTGGATTTCAGGACACCATTCCATTCCAGTCAGTCTTGCCATCAAGTGGAGCCAACAACTTCACAATGTGATCTTTGCACGAGATTTCAGGGTTACTAACCTCCTTTTTCTTTTTTTCTCTGTGCTTAGCAATTTGATTGTTAGGAAAACTTTATACAACGCTTATAGTAAAACAATAACTTGTTTAGCTTTTATTTTCTACTGAATAAACCAGTGGTATCTGCACAGAGAACAATTATCTCTGACTTGGCCTGTCTCCTTCTACCTAAGAGTGTTTGTCCTTCATAATATCACTGTCATCCCAACTTAATTGGGGGGTTGGTTCCTCTACGGTACTACTAACCTCCTTAGTCTCTGATTTAGCTAGCAATTATCCTGGTACTTAGCTAAGCTATAAACAAGTCATTAACCTGCTCTGAAGTGTGTCTGTTCCTTTGCCTCAGGATATGATGCTCAAACTGTGGGGATGCTGTTGTACTCTGGGATCCATTTCATGTAAATGTATAAACTGGCAGCTATATTTCATATGACTTTATTGAAAAGAATGTGGTGTGTGAGTGCTGGTTCTCAGCAGAGACTGAACAATAATAACGGGCTGATATATGGTCACAGTGAACTTGGAGTGAATTGTGATCCTGGCTGGCAGCTGCATCTTCCTGCCCAGTGCTTGTTTGAGGCCTGATTTGTTTAATTAGGCTTGTTCTTTCCATACTGAACCCATTCTCTGGCAGTCATTTGGTGGATTTAGACGAGATACTGGAAAAAAATTTTTGTTATGGGGCACTGGCACAGGTTACCCAGAGAAGTTGCAGATGCCCCATCCCTGGAAGTGTTCAAAGCCAAGCTGGACAGGGCTTGGAGCAAGCTGAGATAGGGAAGCTGTCCCTGCCCATGACAGGGATTTAGAACTCGATGATTTTTCAAGTCCATAAACCCCAGTCATTCTGAGATGTGCTGACTTTAGCTCTTGCTCTGTCTGAGCAAGGCTCTGCACCGATCTGCTTGGAAATATTCTGGATCCTGAGTTGCCTTTTGCTAATGTCATACTGAACCTGAGCCCTCTTTCCAACCCCAGTCAGAGCTCAGCTGCATGGAAGGCAGTTGCACGTGTTCCTTCCCCACCAGTGAGCTGGAGAAAGTCCTTCCAGAGAACATCCTCTGCAAATACTACGAGCGCAAGGCCGAGGAGGAGGTGGCTGCTGCCTGTGCAGATGAGCTCGTCAGGTGAGTGTCCCACAGAGACTGCTGCACTTACTGCTGTGCAAAATTGTTCTCTGGAACTCTGTGTTTGTGCTGACTCTGAGATAGGTAGCTTTTAAAGAGCTGGATTATAAATTCAGTCTTCTGCCTTCCCAGGTCTGTTTTTATTCTGCCTTTGACTAGGAGCAGATTAAAATTCAATAGACTTGTCTCCCCCAAGACTTGCTTGCCAGCTCTGTGCTGATCCACTAAATTACATGGTCAAAAGCAGTGCTGAGCATATAATATTTTGATTGCAAACGGGGAAGTGATTGAAGAAATATGAGCAAAAAGGCAATAGTCAGCACATCCTGGCAACAGGCATTGGGTTGGCAGCCTTAGCAACTTCCATGCAGCTATTTGACTAAATCAGCTTTCAGTAAAGCTATGTTTGGCATTCTGCATTAATGGCATCTTGTTTTTGGCTACAGGTGTCCCTTCTGTAACTTCCCAGCTCTACTGGACAGCGATGTGAAGCGGTTCAGCTGCCCCAATCCCCGCTGCAGAAAGGTAACTGGGGCTTGCTTCACCTCTGGTCTCTTCTGGAGTGTTGGGAAGGAGAGCTGGGAGGACAACTCACCCCTCCTAGTAGCAGTGTCTCATGTGACTGCATAGGGCAGCAAAGTGTTTGCTGGATCCTACTGATCTCCTATAAAATCGGGTTCCTGGGCAGATGAATTTCAGGGCGCTGTTGATAGAGGTGTCCTGTTTTTCTTGAAAGGTGTTAGCTAAAAAAGCCTAATAGACACTTAAATTCTGTTGTCTGGAGGAGTTGAAGTTGCCAGCACTGAACTCTGGTGTGAAAATCAAACTTACTTTGGGGGAGAAAGCTGTTAATGAAATATGCACAATTCTATTTTAGATCCTGATCTCCAGATAGGTTTTGTTACCATCTACCCTTCACAATGGGGAAAGGAATGTCCCGGTGTTGGGGCAAGGGGCTTTGCTAGGCACTAGGTGGCAATGTTGATTCACGTTTAAGTCTCATTTTTTTTTCTAACTGTTTTTGCAAAAGCCGAGCTGTTTTCAAAATGTACATATGTCAGCACTAAAAAACAGAATTTAGGCTTGAAAAACATGAACCCTTCAATGGGCAAAATGAATTGAAGTCACTTTTTCCCTAAAATGTATAATGCAGCAGAGTACCGTGGTAAGGATCAGTGCTGAAATGTTCCTTTCCTACTGCTCCACTGTTTCATTTCCTTCCTAGTGTACTGCCTGTTCCCCCCCTCCCTGGGGTTACAGCATTCCAGTGGGCTGGATTTCTGGTTTCCTGGACAGCTTGTGTTGATTCATTAGCTGAAAATCTGCTGAGTAGCTTTGTGCTCTTCTTAGAAGTCTTTAACGACTTTAGGATTTGAAGTCGAGGGTGAGGAATTTGGATAGCAGGATGTGGTGTCTCAGCATCAGCTGCAGTGGTTCTTCATATTCCTGCTATCTCCTCTCTCTCCAGAATGAAGAATTTCAGTTAATGCTCTTGCTTGCAGGAAATGGTTGCCCTAAGGGAGGAAAGGGCTAATCTAGGGAACTCCACAGAGCTTGGAGAGGATGCACTGGCTTTTCTAGCAGTGCCTCTGGCAGACTTGCTGGTGGTGATGACTGATCCTGGAAGGAGTCCCTCTCTGGCTGGAAGGACTGCACTCACATAGCTGAACCTAAAGCAAGGGGAAGTGTGGAAAGGGGAAGGTCAAAATGTGTCTCTCCCAAAATCTCAGAGCTCTTTGAGGGTGGGGAGAGGAGGACCAGATGGTGGGCCTGTTGTATCCCTGTGCTCCATCACCTGGATCCTTCACCTGGCTTTGGGAGTTTGTGTTGATACCCTCGGGGTCTCCATTAAATCTTCCAGGGAGGTTCATTCCTATCTGGGCCAGCTATGGATGTGCTGTAAAGCAAGTGATGTGAGCCAGCTGCAAGCCTTCACTTTGGCTGTGTGTGTGTGTGCTGGCCTCAACAGTAAGAGATCTACACATGCCCAGCTCACTGCCTGTGCATCTCATCTGTAGTTCCAGTCATTTGCACCTTGCAGGGGCCAAACTGTGGCTATTTGTAACTTGAGCAACAGGCAGAGCTGCCCTGCCTCCTGTGAGTGCCCGGCTGCACGGGGAGCATGCAGATGAGCTGGCACCATCTGCCAGGGCCACTGTGGCTCCAGCTGTGGGGCATCAAGTTTGGCTCCTGGTTAGGTGGCCAGGGCTTGAGTCTTAATATGACAAACAGCAGGGTGGAGGAAAAGCTTAGTTAGCCAAGGAAAAAGACCACTTATCGCCGAGCCACCCTACAGTGCATTCTGTGTGTGTGCAGTCTGAGCTGGTGCTGGGGCAGAGGCAGCTTTTACTCAAATTTGGCTGAGTATTGAGGTTTTGCTCTGTAATAGGCTGCTGACTGCACATGGAGCCAGGCTTCCTGGTGACAGGAGGGTTTTCCATGCCTCCATCTTGGAGGGATCCCTCCATGAAAGCAGCGGTCAGATTTCTCATCTCTAAGGATGTACAATCCTCCTCCCAGCACTACAGAGCAGCCCAAACCTGGCAACTGTGGTAAAACAAGGAAAGGCACATGTTGCTGGTTGAGTTGTGCAGCTGGGAGGTGAGGGTGCACTTCTGCCTGGTGGGGGAAGTGCTGTTTTCCACCAGAAAAGGAAGTCCATCCTCTCTGCTCAGCCTCCCTCCTCCCAAGACCCCACAATTTGAAGACAAGGCTTTTGTTCCCAGCTGCTGCCGGCCCTGGCGCCGTGTTGTGGGAGAGGGAGATGGTTTCCCTTCTTTGCAGTCTCAGCACAAAGCACTGCAGGGCTTTCAGCCAGCAAGAGATGGGGAGCTGAAAGCTGCCGTTGCCATGGAAATAATGCATGCACGGAGCAGCGGAGAGCTTGAAACCCCCAGCACTCCTTTCATAGCCAGGCCACATTGCAGGGACTTGCATTTCCAAGACTTTTCCTTAAAACTCCTTTTCATAGCATGGAATTTTTATTGCTTTATGGTACCCAGTTGTCTGGGTCAGTGCTGGCTGGGTGTAAGAGGTGGTGGCATGTGGCTGTGTGGTGTGGGATGGCATTGTCCTTGGCCTGGGCAGCTGCCATTCCTCTGCATCCACAGTGATTTTGGGGACTGCCTCGAGCATTGATGTGCCTATCTCAGATGGATAAAATTTCTGTTCTTTTGCCTTTCATCTTCAGCTTAGGCTCTCTGGCCACCAGCAATCCTCATGTTGTTTTAATTAGCAGCACTGAGACTTTGTGTTTTAAGGCACGCCTTATTAAGCTGTTCTGTGTCTCGGGATTGATTTGGAGGTGCTGGCTAGGAACAGATGCACCCAGCTGCTTTTAGCCTTCATTTTCTGCTGGAAGTGAGGCAGGTTTAAACTTGCACCGAGCTGTGCCTGAACACAACCACTCTTTGCAGGGCACACCAGCACTGATAACGAGCGTGAGTTGCACTGAGTGGTTTGCACGGCTCTGAGAGGAGGGGTCTTGCTGAAATAAATTATTGCTTGATCAACAAGACCTAAAGTTGCAGAAGGAGGGGGATACTGTGACACCCTGTACCTGGTACAGCAAGGCACGTGCAGCTGCTGTGGTTCAGAGGTGGGTAACACTGCTTAGGAGTGTTTTATAGAGTGCAGGGGGAACTGTTTGTGTAATCCAGCACCCAGCAGCAGGGGATGTGTTCAGGATGACACAGCTGTCCAAGGATGTCATCCAACACATACCACAGGGCCCATTACTTCTGTGCTAAAGGCTGGGCCATGCTGCCCAGAGCTGCCCTGCCTGACTCCAGATGTGCTGTGGATTTAGGCTTAAACTGTATCAGGATTTGTAGCTGGCAGGGTGCGTGTGCAACATGGAAAAAGAGATTGTCCTGGTTGGAGAAATTGAGCTTGTCCAGAATGCCTCAGAGTAGGATATACATATGGAGAATTACTTAATTCTCCTTGTTTTGCAACATGTTTTCCCAGCTGTTGAAGTCTGCTGTCTCATTCAGCTTCCTGACAGCAGTGCAAACATTTTGAAAGTCCCGTGGCCCCATCTCATTCTCTGTTCAGACATTCTTATTGCTATTATCCGTATGTTTTTCCTTGAGCCTGTTTATTTGGATTTGATTGTTACTTGGAGCTTAGCCCCACAGCTTTAGTACAGAGCAGAGCCGAAGGTGGCATTTGCTGTAGCAGACCCCTTGCTAATTTCTTCTTGGTGGCAGTGACCTCAAGTCCCAGTTCCTGTGTTTAAATTCCTCCTGTGTCTCCTAAGAAAATTTGTTGGGACAAGGAAGAGAAGGAAATGTGGTGTGGATGACCTTGTTACATGTCTTCATAGAACTACAGAATGGTTTGGGTTGAAAGAACTCTTAAAGACCATTCATTTTCACCCCCCCACCATGGGCAGGGACATTTCCTGCTAGACCAGGTTGCTTAGGGCTCTATCCTGGCCTTGAACACTTCCAAGGATGGGGCTTGGGAATGGAGCACTCATGCCTGTGTCCACTTGGATCTGGAGACCTGTCTCCCACATGTTCCTGTCAGGAGACTTCTCTAAGCCATCCCTTCATGGCTCTGCCACCTTCCTCCTGAGTGCTGCATCCCCGACACCTCCTGCTCTGGAGCTCTCCGCTGCGCCCTTTTTAAACTTGCAGCGCGCATGGGAACTCTCTGGGTGCTCTCAGTGCCAAAACCACAACAAATGGCGAGTTTCCGTCTGTCAGCTCGGCTCAGCCCGGCTCAGGCTCTCCACGGCTGGGCAGGCGATTTTCATTTTTCTTCCATAAAAGGACATTGAAGCTCGGCTGCAGCCGCGGTGCCGGTGCCGAGCCGCGGGCAGGGCGAGCGCGATGCTATCGGAGCCTCCTTCCCTATCTCCGCAGAGGGATGGGCCAGAGGGAGGGACCAAGGTCGAAGGTGGGGTTGAGGTGATTGTAGGCAGCAGATAACACCCCAGTAGGTTTTATTGCCAGGTTCTAAAGGGAGATAGATAACAGGAGAGAGCTCGTGGTAGAGCAAACCTTAAAAGTTCAGTCCCGTGGAGGACGGGCACGTGCGCTGAGCCATGTGGGCTGTGCCGTCGAGGTGGGAAGGGTCACAATTGCTTGGGGAGTGCTGAGAGCTGGGAGAGCTTCTCATCCCCAGATTTATGCTGGGCAAGCTGCTTATCCTGGGAGGAAACTGCAAGGGGAACAAGGGAAGGCTACATGTTGGGGGTACTGTCTTACACCTTGATTTTTGCTGTGTGCTTGGAATGGGCACGAGCAGTTGCAAGAACTGAGTGGTGCCAGCAGTAAGTTGATCCTAAATGCCCCTTTCCAGAGAAGGAGCCCCAAATCACTGCTTGCCAACTTGTCACCCTTTGAAACACATAGGAAAGGGCTGTAGAAGCTGTGAGAATACCCCACCTGGAAAGAGGGTAGGAGTGGGCTGGGTTAATTGTTGTGGTGGGGTGCAGAGACTCCATCAATGGGAGCACAGGTGCTGCTGCTGCTTTAACAAGGTCAAGTCTCTTTATGCGTTGGTATGTGGAAATGCTTCACTTGATAAATGAGTCTGACAGGAGGAGAGGGTGAGGCCCAGCCTGGAAATGGACCTGAGGAAAGAGGTCAGATTAAATGGGGTATCTGTCTCTTGCAGAGAAAAAAAAACCTGCTGAAAGCAGAAACTCAGAGTAGTCCCTTTAAAAATAGACTGTAAGTCGCAGTACAATTTTGAGCAACAAAGCTTAGTCCTTGTAAAAAAAGCTTGCTTTCTGCCTCATGCAGCAATATCTAGTCAGTGAAAAGCCAATTGAAAAGGCTGTTCACTGACCAGTGAGTGCCTGTGTGTCAGCAGGTAGCAGTGCTACCCTCCATTCATAGCTTTATCCTTTGCTGGGGAAAGGTTCAGAAGCAATAAACTGAGTACAACTTCATCTGGAGATGGAAATTTAAGCTTCAGCATCTTGTTTAGCCTGTTGTCCCTAGGCAAAGGGAACACTGAGAGATGCAGCACCTGTGGTGGTCAGTTCTGGTTTATGGTGACTGTCTTTGGAGATAGGTGATGGATTCCATGAGGAATTGAATAAGAGCACCCTGAGAGGGTTGTGAAAGACTGTTGGCTGCCTTGAATGTAGAGAATTGGTGGAGTAGCAAAGCTCCTGGGGCTGGAAGGACCCTGAAAGCTGTAGTTGTGCTGAGGCTGAGACCTGCTGCAGGCTGAGATGAGCTGGAGCTTTGCCTTTTCCTCCTCAGTCCCTTTGAAAGTGAAAGGGCCAAGAGTTTTCTTCTATCTCATGCAGACAAGAGTGGGAGTAATGTAACATGGTCACCCTAACATCAGGGAGAAACCCTAAATCTCTGTATGGACCAAAGTGCTCAGATTCCTTCATTTGTTTGATTTTTAAACAGTGAAACAACTTTGCTCAGTCACTTGTGTGTCCCCACAGCAGGGCAGCAGTGCCACCGAGTGTTCTGGGACTGCTGTGAGCTTGGTGCAGCTCCTTTCCACAGCAGTTTAAGGTTAAAACCCTGCCTTAGTGTATTTGCAGAGTGTTGGAGCAGGGTTATCATTTTGCTGCTGCAGTGGAAATGGATGTTGGAAGGGATGGAAAAAGGCTGTTCCCAAGGCAAATTAAAAACATTGTTCTGACCTTACTCAAGAAGCTGTATCTTCCTTCTCTTTCCTCCCCCTCACATTCCTGTCGTAGTAATCACTGATCTCTAACCTCAGCTTCATCTGCTACAGCTAACCAGTTAAAAAATGCACTTAAAAAACCCCATACACCTAATTTTGCTGTACCTTAGTGCTTCCAGGACAGAGTTATCTTTGGAGGGGCGTGAGTCAGCAGCAGAGGTTTGGAATGGCATCGAGTCAGGGATGACTCCTTGGGATGGCCTAACCTGGTGCAGGGACTGTGGGGAGGTGTTTTGCTTCTCCTTTCTGTTTGCACATAAACAGATTTCAGCAGATGACACAGTCATCAGACTTCCTGAGCTAACACAAGGCTGCTGCACACGATGGCCATTCTGGAGGCTGTCAGTGGAGTTTGTTTCCTAATTTGGTCACAGTGTGTTCAGGGCTGGCCTGCTTTCCTTTCTTCTTTTTTCTTTTTTTCTGTTTTTTTTTTTCCTTTTTAAAAACGCCCATCATTTTCTCTCATTGTTGTGGAGGGGAAGCAGTTTGTATCTGAGAACCTCCAGCTCCTCTCACTTCCTCTCCACAGAGGAAGTGATACTTGAAAGGCCCAAACCACCATGCAGTTCTGAAGCTGATCTTTCCTTTTTTTTTTCTTTCCTTCCTTTGCCATTCTTCTGTGAGTTCATCTCAATGAGCCTGCTGGGTTTTTATGCTTTCTGGGTAGTCATCCAAGCCCTTTGTGCTGGAGGACTTTGGAGTAGTTCTGTTAAGTGTCAGAATGAGCTGTGCTGCAGTTAAATCATAACATTGATTAGCTTGATTTATTGAAATCTATATTTCAAGAGGGAGTGACGTGAGTGATTTCAGGTAATAGAAAGAGCACATGTGTTGCTTTGTACATCATCCCTCACAAGAGGCCTGGTACCATGTAGGAAACTGTAAATGCCAAACAGGAAAGAAGACCTTTCAGAGTTCAACTGTTTTACAAATCTTCCTGTAGAAGACCCCTGGTTTTCAGTGTTGGAGCAGAGTCAGCCCCAAACCATGTCTTCCTGGCATGGAGAGACACTTCAGCCCTTCCACTCTTCTTGTGGGTTCTCATTCAGCAATAGGAACGGCCAAGGAATCATCACCAAACCTATAGGCTCCTTTATTGCTTTGGTTCTATGCTGGGCTTAGCAGGAAAAGGAGAACATAAAAGGAAAAAACCATGTTCCGGTGATGCAGTTGAGGATGCAGTTCCAGCAGCTTTATTCAGTGGCATGGGGAGGATTGTGTGCCTTAGGTGGGGGGTGAAGCTGTTGCTCTCGAGGGAGCTGCTGTCAGTCAGAGAAGATTCCCAAGCCTTGGAAGCCTGGGGAAATGCTGGGTTACCTGTTCAAACCCAGCTCTATTTTAGGTTCACAGGACATGTCATAAACAGCTTCAGCAGAGCCTGGGGCGAAGGTGTGGCCGGAGCAGATGGATTAGTGGCATTGAAGGTTTGCCTGTAGATGGGCAGGTACAGGCTGGTCTCAGCAGAAATTCTCTGCAGAGAGGAAACTTGAGTGTGTGTCATGTGTGGGATCCCAGTTACCAGTGGCCTCTGAACATGAGTAACAGGGAAACAGGAACACTGAGTGGTGAGGCAGCAGCTTTAGAGGGGCAAAGGGAAGGTGAAACACAGGTTTACTTCTAATTTAGTAAAAATCACCTCTGTGTGTCATTCCTATTTACATATTATCCTCTAATTAGCCATGACTGACTCACTCGCCACTTCCACCTGAAAGGAATGATGTGTTTTGAAGTGTATGGTTTATAATCTCAGTAGGCCAGCAATTCTCCTCCTCTTCTCCTCTCCCCTTCCAATGTCCCCCAAAATGCATTCTCTTATTGCTTTTAACCTTCAAGCCTCTTTTCTTCTGCGCTCTCTCTCTCTGTTACTACTCTTGCATTATTAATGGACTGTAGCAACTCAGCCAGAACACTGACATTACTAATTACTACTTGTACCAGAGGAATGGGGAGCAAGATAGAAACTGGGTCAGGAAATGTTGTCATCATAAAATGATAGCATCAGAACTGGAGAGCAGAACTGTGTGTTATGGGCAGGTTTGCATTGGAAATGCCTCCTTCACCCTGGAGCACACCTGTGCACACTTCCCATGCACATCCTCTTTGCTTATTTGCTGTATGCAGCTGGGAAGAGCTCACGCACAGAGAAGGGTTAATGGACCTGTAATTTCCAGCAGCAGAGAATTGGAGTGATGGGTTGTGTTCTGCCTGGCAGCACTTCAAGCATCACAAAATTCACGTGTGCCTCATTGCTGTAGCAGGAAGCCCCTTCCCCTGTTGGTGTCAAAGGCTGAGGAAGCAAAGTGGCTGCGTTTATTTTTGCATTCAGCGAGAGCCTGTCATGCTCTGTGCATTCAGACTGTCCTTGGTAGCACCAAGGGCATCCTGCAGCAGCAAACAGCTCACTCTGCTCCGTGTGAGAGAATACTGCTACTATTAAACCAGAACGTTATTTTAGGGATGCAGCAATTAACCTGTGAATATTGGGCATGAGGAATTGCTGGCTTCTGGTTAATGGAGCTGTGCCTCTTCACTCAATTGGGCAAAGCATCCACTTGGGAATCTGGCATCCCTTGGAGGCCTGGTGTGAGCAGTTGTCTGTTGTGTTAGCTTTCCCCTTGAGAGGGGGGCACGTGTGAAGATGGGAGTGTCATTGACTGTAAAATGTGTCGACTCTTATGGTAAGTGACAGTCAGAGAAGGTCATCTCTAAACACACGCCATCATCTTTGAATAGTCAAAACAGCTAAAATGCATCAGTCAGCAGTAAACTACAAACCCAGAAGTGATCAGAGTGTGCTGGCAAATGAAAGTCCCTCTCCCAAAAACATGCTTACAAAGAAAATAGACAAACTGAAGGCTGATCCCTCCCAGAGGCATGACTTCAGTTGCTAGTGATGAGAGCACATCCCTGGGTGAAATGTCTGGCTCAAGGTGGCAGATTCCCGAGAAGTCTCTTGGAGACAGTAAAGGGACCCTGTGTGCCTTCCCTCTCCGTGCTCCTGGTCCCAGAATGTGACTGCCTGTGACTGCATCAGGTGGGGCCCCTGTTCTGGATGGATGTGGGGAAGCATCAAAGCAGTCAGGGCTCAGTCCCTGCCAGGCAGTTGCACATCTCCACGAGCTCAAATCTGCTTCCTTGACATTCCCAGGAAGGCGGGAGGCCGGCACAGGAGCAGCGTGACTCCCTCACAAGTCAGATGGTAACTCACACAAAGCCAGCTCGATATTTAGGCTGGGCAGACTTGACAATATCCCCTTTCAAAGATTATCCGTTAAACTGTCCTAGTCACACACCGCCTTTGGCGCCTGCCTGAGCCTTTTGTAAGGATGAGCAGTATTTAAAAGAGAGGCTGCCTGCTCTAATCTCTGCTCTGTGGGCTGTAAAACCCATCCTGCTGTAGCTCACCAACTTTATTTCTCTTACTGATGGTAATAAGTGTAGGGCTCTTAAATCCTGGCTCATGTTTTATCCGTGGTGTTGGTGGGGCTGTCTGTTATCTTGAAGCAAGCCCAGAGCAGGGCTTTGCTGGTGCATTTGAGGGAGAGCAGACATTCCCATGAAGTGGGAGCTGGTGATAGGCAGTAATTTCTACTGTATTTAATAAAGCCATTGTGAAGCTGGAGAGGTCTAGAGTTTACAATCCCAGTGTACTTTTTTTTTTAAAAAAAAGGCAAGTACTGATTTGCCACTAAAATTGAGCATTGTCAGTGAGGCAAGTACTCTGTCCAAAATTTCATGTGCACATTTTTAATTAAAAGGCAAGAGGGTTAATGAAGCTTTGAGTGCATAAGGCCTCATTCCCTGAATTTAATTTTCTTTAATTGCTCCAGAGATTGAAATTCCCAGCTGTGGTTATCCCCTAACATGTGAATTAAGGAACCAGAAAGGGACAATTTGATTTGTCTCATTCAGTGCCAGCTTCTTCCCCTTTGACTGAATTTTCATCTTTTTGGTTGAAAGGGGACTAGATGAAAATCCTTAAATCAGTGTTTCAGCTTTGTGGTAGAATTGGCAAAGCTGTGACCTGCTGATACTTTGGACACTGGGGATGAGCTGAAGAACAGGGAGTGTTTGTGCAGATTGGGTTACTCTTCCATTATGTATTGCAGATCATGAGCAAATACAGTTTTTATTCTTTTCCCTCCCCAATACCTGTCATTGCATTCAGGATTGGTGTGGTTAAGTCAACAGAATTGCATGGCACAGCCCCAGTCAAACAAGCCTTCATTAGTGTGCAGTTTCAAAATTAAAAAAAAAAAAATTAAGGGTGATTTGGGGGTTTGTTGCTTGGAATCGTGGTCTAAGCCTTCTGTGAGTGTCAGGGTCTTTCTGTTTGAGTTCATCGTCCAAGCTCTGTCCATGGGCAAGGCAAAAATCTAAAATGCAGTGGATTCATGGACTGTTGGGATAATCAGCGATGGGAAAAACCTGTTCCTGACTTCATTATAACAAAAGCTGATGTCCCTTGCTGAATGCCCTGTATGTTGTGTGCTAGGCCTCTGCTGTGGCAGTTGTTGTTGGATATTCCAAGGCTGCTGTACATTTTTGTGTCCTAATGGGCTTGTTAGCAGCTGTAGCCTTGACTGGCTGGTTAATAGTAAAGGATGCTTCTAGCAGCAACAGAGGACATCAGGGGTTAATTTAATGCACACCTAACACTGGAACAACAGCAGCCACAAGTGTTTGGGGTTTGCCTTTTGGAGGTCTTAGCTGTCAGAAATCCTTAGGAAAATATGTAGTAACATCCCCCTTGATCTGGTGGGGACTTGCCCTAAGCCTCCAGCACGTAGTCCTGATTGATAAGCATCCCCTGCCTGAACAGGTATTTCAGAGCTGTTGGGCTCTCCCAGGTGGCTGCAGCTAAGCTGTGGTGTTTGTGGTGGTTCCTGCTTTTGGGGGGATTGTTTTGGATGAACTGTGCTTTGTTTTCAGGAAGACATCCTGTCCCTCCCTGTTGCTGTGGGACAAACCATCCTGCAGGGACTCCTGCCCCAGTCATGGAGCTGGAGGGATGTGAGGGTGGCCCTGGAGGTGCACATTTGATTAAGATGGACCATTAACCATCCATATCCATTGAATCTCTACCTCAGTCTGTAAAACCATTTGGATTTTAAAAAATTGAATCATTTCCTGACATTCTTTCACCCATCCTTATTTCCAGTCAACCTGCTCATCTTCAGCTAGGGTCAGCACGAATTCCCGTCTCAGACTTGCACTTCTGGCCTGGAGGAATCCACCTTCTTTGCTGCTGCTGCCCAACACCTCTCCTGTGTGCCTGTGCCTTGATGGTGTGAGTGCCCTCTGCCCTGGAGAATAACTAATGGCCAGGCTGGAGTGCCGGGGGTCGGGAGGTGCAGGGCCCGCCCCGTGCTCCTCCCGCCGTGGGCTGGGGGAGCAAAGGTGCTGCTTTAAGTGGTCTCTGTGCTGCTACCAGTGTAAACAGAGCAGATGTTTCCCCGAGCCAGGGGAGCATTAATGGAATGCATAGGCCCTGGCTGATGTAAAACATGGCAGCGAGTTTTGGGGATGAGGTCAGCGGGACTGAAAGCCGATGGGAGTTTAATGTCGAGGCTGCCTCTCCAAGCCCAGGGGTCAACTGAGAGAGCTGTGGCTAATGGAAAGGCAAGTACACTTGTCATAAATCAGTGCCAAAATGCTGAACAGGCGTTGCTGTTGCTGGATGCCACAGCCAGGGATGGTTCTGTAACCACCCATGAGCTCTTGTTCCTCACTGGGTGTCCTTAGTGTCTGTGTTTAATTTTAGAAGGGACAAAGAAGCTAAAAATGGAAGGTTTGGGGAAAGCTTTACCTCCATGTACTGTGAGAGCCCTGCGTGCCTCACCTGCTTCACTCCATTGTTCATGGAATCCTGTGCTTGCAGCATCCCATCCACGTGGGGAATGCCAGGAGGGCAGCCAGGGTATTGTTGGGACACCATTTTAAACAAGTTGTCCTCGTGGTCAGAAGAGATGGATCGTGTTTCTGCTGTGAGGTTGCTAGGAAGTCCTGAGGCATCAGAAGGCAAAGCAGGCTTGGCACTGCTTAGAGATCATGTGGTTTTTTTAAAAACAAACGAGTCTTGTAAAAAGTAAAGAGCAGCATTTTCCAAGACAATGAGAAATCAGTTTGCTCTCCGACCAAGCAGCGCATTTCCCGTGAAGCTGGATGCTGTAATGTGCATTTGCCAACAAGATAAGATGGCTGTATTTGTTCAGTGATTTATCCCCTGTGAAGCCAATCTGAAAGAATGCTTTATTGCTCTATTTATTTTTTCAAAAGAAGCTTCTTTGACCTCATTTTTTTTTTGTGTAGGGAGCATGCATGCCTTTAAGCTAAATCTCAAAGCCTGGTCAAAATTGGGGTCTGTGTTCAGGGTTGCAGCTTGAAACACAACATCCATGATGCCATTCAGAAGCCAAGAGGTGAGCAGCTCTCCCCGAGGCTTTTTCTGATTGAAAACCTCATACACACCAACAAAGCCAGTCTGCATCTTAAAGGGTTTGGGTTTTTTTTCCTTTCTGGGTCCTCCTTTAAGGGCAGAGGTTGAAACAAAACAGATGCTCCTGGATGGTGTCTCTGCTCTTAGAGGCAGTTGCTGTACAAGGACTTGGCTCCTGACACGTGAGGGGAGGTTGCTCCCTCCTATTTGTGAGCAGATCTCAGGCTTAATAAAAAAACCCCAATCTGAAAGAGCCAGATGATCCCCCTGAGTGAGAGGTATCAGTGCTGTTCCTGCATTACCTCCATCCCTTAGTTTGTTTGTGCAATTACCCATGTAAGTAAAACCTGAAAGTGCCTCCTTACAGCACGTTGTCCCCAAAGAAGGGAAAGGATTGCAGCTATTGGAGTGGCCTGTGGAGAGAGGGATGGATTTTTCAGGTAGCTGGAAGCTGTGCCAGGTTGGGTGTTTGCTGGCAGCCTGCTACTATATTTAGTTTTTCTTGGCCTCCCGGAATGAGGGCATTGAACCTTTCTAGATATGGAGATAGGCACAGCACCAGGCAGCCCTGAACACGGCTTGCCAACTTCTGAGCTTTATTTGTTGTTTAGAGCCTTGGTCTTCACTGTTCTGTGTCTGGGGTAGAGGATAATGAGATGAGGTTATGTGAGCAAGAGTTGGTTTTGTAGCTGTTTTGTCTGCAGGTAACAACTGAGGTGTTTTTTAGAGAAAAGCTTCTCTTTTGGAGGGTTTTGTTGTCCTGTAGCTTTAACCCTTTGTGGTGTTTCAGGTGTGCAGAGTGAAGAACAGGTGCTTTGCAGGAGTTATTAGTTGCCTTTTCCAGTTTTGTACCACAAACTAGCATGCATATACTTTCAGACACAAATTTCTTATACTCGGAGATCCTGTGAATAATTTGGACCTACCTACCCATGCAGTTTAATGAAACAATTTTTTCTTCCTGGAACTTTATTCTGGTTGCAGCTGTTCTACAAGCTATAGATTTCTAGAATTGTCAGAAAACCATGACTTCAGACCACTGGGATTTTGGTGGGTGGGTGAAAGTGCTAACAGATTAATGAGTCTCACTTAGCATCTCCATCTGCCAGACTAAACTGTGTTCTGCACAGGAGACTTAACACAGCTGGTTTGAGCTGGTCTCTGAAAGCAAAGCATCCTTTACCTAGTCCAGGCTGACCCCTGATATCAAAAACAAGCACTGCAGTGTCCTGGGTGTAATTATATTTGCCCAGAGAAGTTGTGGATTCCCCATCCCTGCAAGGCCAGGCTGGACAGGGCTTGGAGCAGCCTGGGACAGGGGAAGGTGTCCCTGCCCATGGCAGGGGTGGAACAAGATGAGCTTGAAGGTCCTTTCCAACCCAAACCATTCTGTGATGTATCTCTTTTTCCTGATCCAAGCACTACTGTGAGCTCAAGGAGTGCAAATGAGCAAAAACAATGGAAAAATGCAGATAATCCCCTGAGGATGAGGCAGAAGCCCTGGGTCCTCACCAAACACGTGGATCAGCTCCCTTTTCTGACACTTGCACTCACATGTTGCTGTGAGTTTGCAATGACTTTCCCTGTGCCTTACCTCCATTAGGAGATAAATTAAAATGCGTGGTATAAATGAGGTATCTCAATCCCAGCAAGGGTGGCTCATCCCAGGGGGAAATGCTTGGGAAGAGCCACAGTGTAGCAGTGCTCTCACACTGCAGTTGGCTCCAATCTCTGTCGCTGCAAGGGGCAGCCTCAAGGTCCAGCTGTGAGCAGGAATGAGATGGCCTGATGAGGCAAGAGCTGCTGTGCATTAGCTGTAGCTGTTGGTTTTTCTGTTCCCTCCTGTGAGCTCTGAAAGTTAAATGGGAATGAAGTAGCTGCTGAATAAGAGACATGTTATCCCTTGCCTGCATCCGTTTATAGGTGGCAAGTTGCCATGGCTAAGACACTGATCAATTGTTGCTCTGAAATCTGGGGTTATTCTTCAGCTTTTTTTTCCTAGAGAAATGGGATCTCTGCCATCTTCAGTGCCCAGGAAGTATCTGTGAAAGTGAGTGTTGGTATTAGTGTGGGTGCTGTGTGTGCCTGCACATACATACTCTCCTGCTGTTCCTGGGCACCCATTCTCTCATTTTTCCCCTGCCTGTGAGACTGGATGAACAGCCCAGAGGCACTGGGGAGCTCCAGGGTGTGGGGGAAAGGCTGGCCTGGCTGATTTGGTTATGTAAAACTATAAAGGCATTTACTCAGTGCATTGGGTGGACTGTTCTTGTGTGTAATGAGTTGTGCAACTGTACAGCCATACCAAAGCAGACTGAGATCCTCTGACAGTCCTCTGACTTGTCTCCCACATGGAATCATTACAGCTGCTTGTCAGGAATATGTAAAATTCCCGTGATCTGCCTGCATGTGTTACTCCAGACTGCTTTCTGCTCAAAGTGCCTTTGCAGTATCAGTGAACCTTCTTGCTGCTCTCTGTGGGTTTGATGACAGGCTATCCCCAAAATTTGGACTGGATCATTTTTCTGAAGTACCTCATCACTATGGAGAAGTGAAAGCAGGCAGTGCCAATTACCAGGGAAGCTGTTGCAGTGCTTGGACTTACATGTTGGGCATGTGGAGTCAGATCACATTTTCTTTATATTATGACATCAGTGACACCGGTTGTTTTGTTCTGGTTCTTAGTCAAGAATGACAGGAAAGTAGAAGACCCTTAGAAGAAATTTAAAATTATTCTCTGCAGTCTAGAAATCTGCCTTACAGACAGTAAGATGTTAAAGCTAAGTCTCTGAGGAGAAATGTTGAGATCACTTGATGAGTCTGTCAGGGTACACCTCCAGAGATGTGTGTAACATTTTAAATGTAACAGATAATGAGAAGATAGTATTAAAAGTTAGTATTAAATGTCTAAAAGGCAGAGCTGGCTGAAAACCTGTGCTTTGAGTCATCTTAAAGCTTTTGGATCAAGATGGAGATCCTGACTGAGAAGGGGGAAGGGGAAGACTTTAGACTTAGCTGTAAATGGAATAAAAGGAATAGATGCTTTTATAGGACACCTAATTTAAAGGTCACTTTTGGCTCATTCTGAGTTGAAATCTGTTGCTGTAACATCATTACTCTGCAGCCCCACCATTTCCAGCTGTGATCCAGCTAGATTGGCCAGGCTGAGCCAGCCTAGGTGTGAACACGTGGCTGACTGAGAGCCATGGAGCTGAGGGACTGCAGGGGATGGGAGCCTGGATTCAGTAGGTAACACTTCTGGGAATCCTGTGGTGTGTTAATTAATGCTGCCAGGGGAGAGACAACCTCAGAACATGTGTGATTCAAAGGCAAATTCAAAGGAGAATTTAGAGAGAGCTGTTAGATAAAGTGCAGACTGTCCCTGGCCCATGGGGAGCAGTGTGAGGAGCAGCATTCCTGCCCTGTCCATAAGGAGCTTCCTCCTTGCCCTCCAAACAGCACAGGTCTAGATGGACTTCTACTGACCCTACACTGGGTCATGCTAATTATGCTGGTGAAGGAACTAAGCAGCATTTTAATATTCAGGAGTAAGAAGTGTGTGTGAAAAGGGCTGTCGGTCATCACTGCATCCAAAATTCTGCTTTTGACCCAAACTCTGCAAAACGGCCTTTGTTTTTGGATGGTGCTGTGTTAAATGGCTGTTGTTCTTGTGTGTGTGCACTGAGAGAAAGGTTATGCTGTAAATTAGGGCTCCTGGATTTTTCCTGCTGGACCAATGCATGTGGGTGTGTGGGGAGGTCCTGCCCTGGGTTATTCTCTGCTCATTTGTTTGTGATCTCCACTTAGCACTGAATACAGATGTTTATGCATATATTTAGAAAAGGCTGGTCTGGAAATAAACTTCTCTTTGCAGCACTCCACCTCCCTCAGCTTCATATTTTAAGACTCTTTGTTCTCTTATAGTAATTTTCCAAGTGGATTAGTGCAGGTCACCAAGGCATCCACATCAGTGAAATACAGCAAGATGTTGCTGTCATCTCCTGAAACACTCCAGCACTCACCCCATTGCTTATCAACCCACACTCCAGTAATCCTAATAGCTATGTCAGAGCAAGATTAACAGAAAATCCAGGCAAATATTTATGGTTCCCTTCAAGGTATGTATTAATCAGAGAATGTGGAGCAGATGCTTTATGAGGAGAGCTTGGAAACCTTGTTCACATGGGCTGAGGAGGGATTCTGCCAGGATGGGTAAGCTGCTGCCAGCTTGGGGAACAGGCATGGGGCAGACAATGCAGGAAAGGATGCAAGATTCCCACGTGGAATGGGAGAGAAGCAGCTACAAATGAAAAAGGGAGGATAAGGAGCTGTGTTTGTTCTCCTCTGTGCTGTAGCAGCATTGTGTGGCAGCTCAGCAGAGAAAGAAAGCACAAGAAACAAAGACAAAGAAGAGGAGGAGCAGGTTGAGAAGAAAGAAGCAGAAGAACCACGCAGCAGGGTGGCATCTGGGAAATGCCTGGGGAAGCAGCACTGGATGGGAGGTGGCAGTTTTTAACCATGGTGAAAACGGGGTCCCTTTTGTCTATGGGGCTGTGCAGGTTCCTGGAGTTCATGGAGTGATAAGAGAGGGCTGGTGAGATGCAGCTTCCTCCTGCAGTGTACAGCCAGTCCCAGGAGGATTGGGTGCCTGGCTCTAGTCTTGTAAGGGTGAGGATACTTCCCTGGTTTTAAAACATCTCATAAAAATTTCTAAACTAATACTTTAACACAGGCGTGTCAGTGCTGACCAGAACTGTAGAAAAATCTAGTGAGGAGCTAGAGTGGTGGATGCTGCATTTGAGCTGAAGTCAGGCAGAGACCAATCTCTGAAGGAGGAACTGGGAAAAAAAAGAGATCTACTCCTGGCTGTAGCTGTAAGCTCTAGGAGATGTCTGTACTGTTCTTAGTGTGCAATAGTCAAAGACTGCTTTGTGCCTGGGAAGGGTAATCAGTAATGCTTATAAATATGGCTTCCTCTTTTCCAGAGGGGAAAAAAGCAGGATTCCTTGTAGTTTTTGTGAGTTTAGGGGGTGTTTTGTTCTGGCTCAGCTGCAGAGCTGTGACACCAGAGGGAGTAGGTGAGCCTCGAATAGCTGCTTTCAACAAAAACCAGCAGCAAATAATCACAGCCTTTGCAAGAGGTAAATTAAAACCATCTCCAGCCTGGAAAACATGCACAGCTCAGCATCTTTTCTCCATAAATATTTCCCTGCTGTTGAATCTCTGTAACCCCTTCGGAGCCCAGCAGCTGTGCTCTTCCCAGCTTGAGGTGAGCCCGCTCCTCACCCTGTGCTCCCTGCGTGGCTGCTGGGCAGGGGTTTTGGAGCTGAGCTCTGTGCCTCTGGCAGAACTTAGTGGCTTGGAGAAGTGAAGAAAGTGTTGGTATGAAACCAGTCTGGCCTTCCTGCATGGCATTAGTCAGCTGAAATCCCCATGGAGAGTTGTTAGCACTGGAGCAGTGAATTTGATTTTTTTCCTTGCATGTTTCTGTTGCTGAAGCAGCACTTTAGCTGTGGAGGACATTGGTCTCAGTGTCTTTCTGTCCCACTTTGAACGTGGGGCTTGTCCAGTCTTTGCACATTTAGCAGGACCATTTAAGGAGCTGGAAGTGTGGGATTTTAAAAAACATTTATGTGCTCAAAGCCAGAAGATGTTCTTTCCCACCCTGTCTTGATGGCATTGCATCCTTGTCCTTACAGACACTGGAAGGTGTATGTGGAATTCTGCTCTCAGGAGCTGAGAGTGAGCTACCATAAGAGGGCTCCAGAGCCCTGTTCTTGGCTGTGCTCCTTTGTGGAGTGATCTTCCCCTTTTTCTTTATCAGTATGTCCAAGCTGCCTTAGCAAAACCCTTACACCTGCCCTAAATATTCTTTTCTATTGCACTGCTCAGACAGGTTATGAACACGAGTCTTCATTTTAACCAGCAAAACAAAAACGTTCCTACTACAGAAATGCCTTGAGTAAAGCATATTTCTTTGAATAGAGGAAATGTGACTTAGGAAGACTCTTTCCCTTCTTCTGGTGCAAGCATAACCCCATAGCAGGAGCTGTGTCAGTCCAGCTGCAGGGAGAGCAGCCCACGTTGAGAGGTTCATCTGTATGCAGGGTGCTGCCTGCCAGTCTGGTAATGAGCACAATGAGCCTGGGGATGGGCTTTGGGCAGGGGAGGGAGTCGTGTTGCCATGACAATACAAATTGCAATGGATGACTCTTCAGATAAAAGCACCATGTTTTTAAAGGAGAACAAAAAAAAATGTGTGAAACAATAGCAGGAAGATGGTGTGAGGGAAAAATATAGTGTTAAATAATAGCAGAAAGATATGGTGAGAGTTCTAGCTTTGAGATGCAGCTTGGGAGAAGAAGATGGGGCTGTAGATACTAATTCTGGACGTGTTCTTCCCCTCAGGGTGTGGAGAAGCATTAAGAAAGAAAATCAAGCAGGAGCCAGGCCTCCTATGAATAAGCATCTAGCAAGTTTTCCTTGCAAATATTTGGATGTGCAGTAATGTGTTCCAGTCAGAGCTGAGTGCTGACTGCACCACGGGAGGCTCTGGGGCCGTGCAGTGACAGCCTGGTTACCACCAGGGTCCAGCTGGAATGGCTGGGCATGGTGCAGATGGACAACTGTCCATATTTCTGCTGTGCCTCAAGCAAATTCCTCTGTGTTACCACTCTGGAGCAAAGTCAGTGTGCCCTGGAGGCCAGAGGCAGTAAGGATGTATTTACAGGAAAGACAGAGAGGTCCAATAGACTAGTCCTGCTCTAGGGGCTTTTTAGCAATCTGCCTGCTGATCCTGTTTAGGTGGGACATTTCTAATCCTGAATCCTTGTGTAAGACAGGCTTTGTTTTCCTGCTCTAGGGGCTTTTTAGCAATCTGCCTGCTGATCCTGTTTAGGTGGGACGTTTCTAATCCTGCTGTGAATCCTTGTTTAAGACAGGCTTTGTTTTTAGTCATGGCCAGTGTAAGATCTATTTCTACTTTGAACTGGCACCTTTTTAACACAGACTCCAAAGATCACAGTAAAATGGGCTTTTTTTAACTGTCACTCTTTCAAAGCTGTTCACAAGGTGAAACGAAGCTTACCCAGTTGCTTGTAATTCAGGATGTGTTATGATTCCACTGGTGTCACAGCCAGTTGTGCTGAGCACAAATAGACATTCCAAGGAAGGATGGGATAATTAGAAGCAATCCAGTGATTCTTGTGACTGTATAAAAATAACTGGACTTTTTAAAGGATGAGTTATTTTTAGGAGCCTCGTGTCAAAAAGGGCTTGTGGGGTTTTGCATTCAAGAACAGTAAAGTCAGATGTTATAAGTCAGATGTTATACCTGCTTGGGGATTTTTTTTTGGGGGGAGTTTTTGGGGTGTTTTGTTGGTTGTTTGTTTTTTTGGGGTTTTTTTTTGGGGTTTTTTTTTGGGGTTTTTTTTTGGGGTTTTTTTTTGGGGTTTTTTTTTTTTTCCTCTGAGAAAGATCTCTACTGAGGGTCTTGCTTTATAAAATAAACTGGCACTGGAAGTTGTTGGGATAAGTAACACAGGCCACTGGCTTGCTGGCAAAGGAACATCAGCCTCAGGTTTAGCAGTGGGACCCCAGTGGCCCAAAAGTAGGTAGAGAAGATCAGATTTAATAAGACTGTTTTAAACAATATACCCAAAGCAAGCTTGCAGCCTGGAGCTGGGTGAGACCTTGCTGACCTGTATTTATTTTGGTGGTTTATTGTGACTTGTGGAGGGGGAACATTCTCCTGTCCTATAACAAGACTGCTGTAAGCCAGGGTGGTTTTCAAGCTGCTCCTGAAAAGCTGCTCTTCCAAGGAGAGGTTCTAGGTTGATGGTCAAAACCAAAAAGTGAAGTTTTTGTGCTTCCTGTTATCATATATCCTCTTTGTGCTCCTGGGAAGTCAATCAATAGTGTTTATATATTAAAAAAGGGGAGAGGGTTGGGGGTCTTCCTCTGGCTGCTGGGCAGCATTAACCTGGCACACCAAACCCTTTCACAAAGGTACTGGGTTGTAGAATGTGTCACCAAAGGTTCACTTTATGTACCTGAATGTGGATAAATGAAATTGAAGATAAATATTGGAATATGCTCTATTAATGGGACTTCCTGGAGATCAGTGGGAGACTTTGTCCTGAGTGAAGCAGTTTGTTCTAAGGTCTGGTGTGGGACAGAGCAGTATTTTCTGTGATGTAAAGGGGAAGAGGACATCTTGTGTTGTTTAGTTCCCTTCTGCCTGAAACTCTTTGTTTAAGAGGCTGGTGCTGGGAATGGGGGAGGCACCATTCATGCATGTAAGAACCACTGTAAGGAACAGACTTGGAGCCACTGCAGCTACAAAGCAGAGATAGATTCCTTGGCTTACCCTAAAATTATGAAGCTCCAACTCTGAAATAAAAAACCTCCCCCTCCCCCCAAAAAACCCCCTACAATAAGCGATGTTTTGGGATTTTAAGATGCCCTGTGAGCATCAAACATGACTTTTCTCCCCAAGCACCATTGTGCTGTTAAGCCCTGACAAACAAGTTCAGGTTAACTTTTACTTCTGGGCTCATAATCAGTTTTGTGGTTTCCACCCAATACTGCTGCATTGTTTCATGTGATTCTGAAAGTGAAACAAAAATGAAATTGTCCTGTCAGCTTTTCTTGTTAATATGTCTGAAATACAAGGTCCAGTGTGCTGCTGGTGAGTGTCAGTGCACGGGCATCTCACCTTCATCTGTGTGTTAAGGGAGTTTAGGTGTGGCTGTGGTTAGTGGTATAAATGTTAAAGAATGCTGTTTCATTTTTTTTAAAAAGCGAAGTTAATGTTCCTGAATGAAATAACTTCTAAGTCCCCCTATTTTTGGATTGAGCATGCCTGTAGTTGAGTCTAGGAATTCAGAATAATATCTAATGGACGAAACATAGATGTTTGTTAAGCAAACATAAACATGCCACAACTAAAAGGCCAGATGCATTCTTGATGTAAATGAAATTTTCAGCTTGTTAATTCCAGCAGATACATCAGCAGGATTGCATGGACTGGAGCATACTGGGTCACCAAGGGAAAGGCTGCAGTGCCCTCGCAGAGCAGGGGAGCCTGGGGCAGAACTCCCCACACTGCCTGCTTGCTGCTGCTTTTTTTTCCTTTCCCTTCCCTTTTGTGTTCCTTCAGAAAGAGCCATCTGTGCTGCTGCTCTGTCTGGGGCTGGTGCCCACGTGCATCCCTGACGGAAGCGGGAGAAAAGCCCTTTAATCCTTATAAGGGGACAGGCAGTGGCCTCTGCTGCTTCCGGAGTTTTGGGGAAGTCACTGAAGTTCCTCTTGCCTGACTCCCCTCTGCAGAAATGTGATAGATGGGTCTTTTCCTTTTATGGCCAAATAACCCTGGTTTCCCTTTGCAATAAAATCCTGGGTCAGAAGTGGAAGCGAGAAGTCGGGCAGGAGGAAGGGGCTGGTCTTGCCAGAGCCTGATGGGTGGGGATGGAATTTGCAACATAGTAAATTCTAGACTAAAATAAACCATGTTACAACATCGACCCTGAGGTGATGGGTTTGTTTGTTTGAAGGGTGCCATAGATTTTCAGTCTTGTTGCTTAAGACAGCAATTAGGAATTATGACTCTCCTTAATTTCATGGGGAGAGGTTGAGCTGGTCCAAGCCCACCATGGTTTTCATGTCTGATTGAGTTTGGATAACTTTGATTGAGTCTAGATAAGCATAGGAGAACAATGCACACTTCTTCTCTACAATCTCCTTTACATCAAGTGAAATGTCTTGGCTTCTTATGGATGTCTCAGAATAGTTTTCTTCCTGAACCCTGAAGAGCCATTTTCTACCCCAGTTAATGTCTGTGCCTGATGTTTGGCACTGGTGTCACTCATTAGCTGAGAACAGGTAATGTCCCTCTAGGTGGTAATTGCTGATGGCTTGGACAGCCAAAAGCCAGCTTTGTCAGCCAATAATGTCTTTTACAAATCATCCCTGGCTACAAATGGTTTGATGAATTTGAACCTTAAAAGTATTTTTCTAATAAAGTCAATCTCCTGTTTCTTGCTAAAAGTGCTTCATATCCTGTTTCACGAGGTTAATGCAAATGGCTCATTTGGCACTCTGTTAAACTGCTGCTTTTTTAAGTGGTACAGCTCGTGTTTCTTCCATGCAAAACCTATTGGCTGACACTTTATTTTTGGTTCTTATGTGGCACTTAGGTTCTGAAATCAGGATGAAAAAAGACAGTGACTAGTTAGGAGAGTCTCTCATGATGCTTCTGGGATTGTTTCATTCTAGCCACCCCTCACTAGATGACAGTGTCTGGTTGCAGGAGTACTGCTGGGACTTCTCTCTTGGAGAAGGTGTTTCCATTCCTTGGTGGGTGACAGTGGGTTTGCTGCCATGGAAATCCTCTTCCCCAGGGTCACTGACTGGTCAGCAGGAGCTAAATGCTTCCCCACGTGCTGGGGAGCCACTTTGGAAGTGGTTTTCAGTAGCATCCGCATATTCTTCAACTCTCTTTTAATGGTGGTGTGTTTGTGATTGTGCTTTTTCCTTTTTTCCTTCCTCTCCTTGTCTTTACAATAGACATCCTGGGAAAATGAGAACAGGATCTGGAAGTTGCTCTGGGGCTGGGGAAATGGCAGAAACCAGTCTGTGTCTAAATACCTCACTTGTGCTGCCAAAATGGTTGATTTAATCTTTGGGCATCCCACCCTCTGTGTTCTTGCCGTGGCTCATACCCCTGTGAGGGTGTTGGACTTAATCCTTTCAGAGGAACTGCATGTACAGCATAGTTTAATAATCCACCCTTTGGACAATGTAACCCCACAACACCAGTTTTGATCCTTCCTTACATCCAGCCATGCCAAAGCTCTGTGTACTTGCAGTTCTTGTATTTTTTCCTTCTGTATGGGCATAGGAGGAGGGAGGTGGTTTGTGTGTGGTAAAGGTGACCAGTGAACCCCCATCCTGCACCAGGAGCATCATTCCTCTGTGGCCTGGGTTGTTAGGATGGCTTTCCTTCTCCTGAACTAGCCAGGATTCTCCCCTCAAAACCAAATTGTCATCAGCAGTACAACACGAACATTCCAGTTTGTTTTGCAGTTGTAGTTGGGTCAGAAATTCCTGCTGCTGCTTGGGAATGAGCTGGGTCTCAGACAGATCCCTGGAAATGAGGTGACTTGTGCTTTTTGGGGGTTTTGAGGGTTTTTCTGCTTTTACAGATAACAGGCTTGCAACATCTCTGGTTTGTAGACAAGTCATGCCATGCAAATCGTTGAACAGCTTAATTAAACTCGTGTGCTCATGCAGGGGAAGAGGGGAACCGGTCTTTCTGATGGGTGTTTGTGAGCCTGGCAGAAAGGGAACTCTTCACTTGGGATTTCACAACTCCAGTGTTGCAGGGTGCTGTTCCAGTCTCTCTCCTGCTGTGTCCCACACAGCTCGGGGACCCCACAAACCTTGCAGGGGTTTCCAGGAGTTGTTCCTGGCCTCTCTTTTTGCAGCCTCCTGCCTGCTCTCATGAGGCTGTGCAGAACTCAGCTTGTCTTGCTGCATTACCAGCTGCTCTCGAGAGCTGCTGCAGGTGCAGAGGCTCCCTTTGGAGGTGCTAACTCAGCTTAGCTCCAATATCTGCAGATCTGAGGTGGTTTTTCTCTTGCTCCAAAGCGTTTCCAAGCCCCGTGTTTTTTCCGTGACTAATAAAAAAGTGAATTGAAAGGGATTATATGACTTAGCTGAAAATTAAATTACAGGTTAAACAATTTTTCTACTTAGAACATGTCCTGAATTACCCTCGTTTGGCAGGACATTGCAGCACTGCTCCATTAACCTGCCTGTCCCCCCACGGGAGTTAAGGCGGCTTGATCGGCTTTGGTCAAGATTAGGCTGGGCTGGGGGACAGCAGCCACTTGGCTCGATGGCCTTAGGTGGCTCTATCCTCTCTGCCCTGCTCCTTGTGGGGCTGGTGGGTCCTTCCCAGTGTCCCTCTGCTCCCTGTATCCTTGGGAAGGCACATTGCATCATGCAGGGCCAAACAACCTTAGCAGAACTTTAAAAAACACCCACAAATTGTGGGTTTGAGGGTTTTTTTCACCACTTCTGCAGCAAACAGAAACCCAGGCTCAGCTGGTGGGTGCTTTAAGTACAGGAGGGAATGGGAACATCACTCAGGGGCTCTGGGAGAGGAATCAGTAAGTTGCCAGCACATTTATTTCCCTGATTAGTTTTCTGCTTTATTTTGTTGTGTACTTGTCTGCTTGCTATATTTTTTTATTGTTATCCAGATACTTGTACAAAACAATAGGTTTTATGCTGCAGGAAGAAATGCAGTGTGTTTCTGCACTGGAGCTCAGGTGTGAACTCTTTTACCACGTGGCACTTCTCAGTCATTTGTAGCTTTTTTAGGAGTTCCAGCAGGCTGCTGCAGGGCCATGGATTCTGGCTCCTCCACTGCCTTTTTTAAACCCAGCAAATGAGCTGCAGGTGACTCAGTGTCACTTTGGTGAAGGTGCAAGGTGAAGGTTAGCAGTTCACAGGGCCATTTTCATACCTCTGTGGTAAATATTGTTGCTATAAATACTACAGTTACAGGGCTGGCTGCCCTGTGGTTCAGTTCCTGCCTGCACAGTGCTCGTGTGGGGAGCAGCAGGTAAGACGTGACTGAAGTACACAAGCATTAAAGCAGTAAATCATCTGAAATTCTGAGTTTTCAAGAAGGCCAGTTATCCCTTTGCTTTCTATTTTGTCAATCCTTGCTCATTCCCCAACATTTTTTGTTGATTTTTTTGTTTAGTCTGGCCTGTTTAAAGGTAGGAACCACCTTACTTTGTTTGAGGGTTTCCCCTCATTTGGGTTTCATTTCCCAGGCAGCACAAGCTGTGCTTGCCCAATTTCTGAGGGTGGACTTGTACCCAGAGCAAAGGTATTTACCAGCATCAGTTCACCTTCCCCCATCCCTTGCTGGTGGTGTGATGATCTGGAGTGTGAACTTCTGTTGTAGGTAGAGAATGCAGTTAAAAATGTTATAAATTAAAAACAAGGTGTGTTAATGCTGCTAAATTACCATCAAAATTGCTGTATTGCAGAGACTCCTTAAAAAGGGTGGTGGGTGTGTTACATAAACCTGGGTCTCCATGCAATTTTCGATGGAGGAGAGGACATCTCTAACAAAGAGTTCCTCTTGCTGGTCTTCTTGGGCTATAAAAAAATCTGGGAAACTGTAGAGGGAGAGAAAACCATGGAAAAAATTCGATGGGTCTGGAAGGGGCTCTCTCCAGGTTCTCCAGGGGGTTTGTGTCTGGGGCCAGCTGATGGGGGAATGAATTTGTTTATCATGTGGGGTGTAAGAGGGAAGTTTCAAAATTAACTTCAGTAATTGTTCCTCCTCTCAGTCTCACAATGCATAGTTAGCAGGTACCTCTGCAAATAAGATACCTTGCTTTTGTCAGCCTTTAGCTTCTTGGCATCCTTGGGTGCAGCCCCTGGTGTGACCTTCCGGAGTTATCCTTGAAAAATCAAGTTGCTTGTCTTGAATTGTAAATCTGTGCCTCCCCCAAGGTCTCTATTGTTTCCACCAGCTCCACAGTCAGATTTCATCACTGAGTATTGCAGCTATTGGAAGCAGCATCCCCTTTTCTGTGAGATTGTGCAGAGGATTGCATGGATAACCTCCTGGATCTGCTCTGCTGGATTGAGTGAGGGAGTGTGCACTGGGGAGGGCAGGAGGGGCAGCTGCTGAGGCTTTGAACTCCTCTGCTAGTATTTAATTATTTACCTTGGCTGGGAAGGCAGTAGCTGTTATCTGCAATCAGTCCAACAGATCTCAAAGCTGTGCTTGACAGCTGCAGATGTGTTTCCAGTAGCATGTGCTGAGTTTCTCTCAACTTTTTCCCTGGGAAGGAGTGATATGATCTCAGGTACAGTGATTTAGCCAGCATAGTTGGTGTGAGGTCCCAGGATGTATTTAACCTGCCTTTCTAAAGTGGCCAAGCAGTGTTCTCCTCTACCTGCACTGCAGGTGGCCTCAGGTTGGTGGGTGACCTCCTCTGGGTATGTCGCAGTTCACCCTGTATCCAGAATTCTCAGTGTGCTGATGTGGAGAGATGCTCTGTGTGATGCCAGCTTGCTCAGGGCTGGGAACTATCTTTTGGGAAAAAACCACATCATTTTGGTGAGGAGAGCTTATCCTTGTGAGAAACACTTGTTGCTCAGCTCAGGGGAAGGCTGATGAGATGGATGTGTGATGCAAATGCTCCAGTGCTCTTTTCTGCAGCCAACCTGCTGCCTGCACCTTTTGATGTTTTTCTCAAAGCCCTGGAGCTTGAGAGAAAGTAGCTTTGAAACAATCATACTTCTTTGTAAACATTCCAGAGAATGAAAAAAAATAGTTTTGTTCAAGTTCTAATTAAATATGACCTTTCTCCATGAAACAGCTGTTTCTCATACTCAGGTTACCCTGAGTGTGAGATCAAGGAGCAATTTCTTGTGCTATTGCTGTTTTCACCTCTGGCCAGTCACAGGGTCACTGATGCTGAGCAGCACTTCTTGTGTGAAGCTGCAGATATTTTTGCTTCATAGGTCTCTAACCACTTCACCCACACCAGCAGCTGTTCTGGCCTTTTAAAGTCAAACTCTGAGGAGGGAAAAACTTATTTTGGTTCGGTCTGTGTGTTTTAGAAACTTCTGAATTACAGATGTGAGATTGTCCTACTGACTTAGGCAAGAGGTGGGAGTTACCACACATTTCTGTTCTGGGATTCTGACACGGACAGCCCAAACCTTCATGGGAACCAGCCTGGAAGTGAAAGGGCATTAAGAGTATCTCCAGTATCTTAGAAATGGGGTGGGACTAAAAATATGCTCAATTTAACAAGAACAGGCAAAACAGAATACATTGGTTTGGTTCATCATTTTTTGTAATGGGATTTAACATATGGCTATATAAAAGCTTTAACCAGCCTTCTTAAAGACTGGACTCAGTGGAGATATTTTCCAATCTTAATAGTTCTATGATTCTGTTCCATGATTCTTGGTAGATTTTGGATATAAATGCATGTTTTCCTTATCCAACTTTTAATTCCCGATCACTCTTTTTTTAGGTCTCTATTTTTATGCCACAGCACATTCTTCCAGCCTAGCCCAAGCTTGTGCCTTTGCTTTATTTCTCCCTGTGACCTCTCCCCTCCCAGAACAGCTCATGGAGAGCAGAGCCCCGTTTGTTTTTCCCAGCTTTGCTCGCTGCTCTCGGTCCCTGCCGTGCGAGCGGCCGCCGCTGAGCGGCAGCGCTGCCTGGGGAACAGCCGTGCTCCCGGGGGAGCTCCCAGCCCAGGGTGTGCTCCCTGCCCCTTGCTCCGGCACCCTCCAAGGCACGGCGTTCCTTTCTCTCCACCCTGCCTGCGTTTTGTGTTTGGGGTTGGTACCTGCTGTGTGCGGCTCCAGGACCAGGATATTGCCACAGCAAGGAGCTTTCCCTGCGCTGGGCAGTCGGGGAGCTGTGGAGCTGGGGTCACCCCTCCTCCCTGTGCTGGGTGTTTGTACATCTCTAAAGAGGGGTCTCTTACCCAAATGGATTGTCTTGGGCTGGATTATAGCCTCTTTATCCCAGCTTAACATATAGGAAATCCCAGAAACAGCCCTGAAGGAGTGTGTTCGTGAGAGCTTATCCATGCTTAAAGGTTGTATTCATTTAGCCACTTTTGCATCAATTTTCAGTCAAGGTGGGTGTAGCTTTATGGACAAAGTGAGACTTTGTGGGGAGGAAGGCTCTGTGGTTCTTTGTTTTCCCATTAACTCATCTGGTTGGGAATTGCAGCTCTTTAATTAAAGCAGCACAGTACGGACTGAGCCCTGAGGTGCTGTTCTGAGGCACTTGCATTCACATCTGCTTTTGGGTAAAGCCCAGCCTGCTTGGGGTCAGCCTGTGCTATTGCATGTCCGAGAGCAGGAGGAAGCAGCAAATCAATCACTGGGGCTCTATCCCAGGCTGCCTCACCTCCTTCCTGCCAACATCCCACGTGTGCCATGGGCAGAGACCACTGGAGCGTGCACCATCCTTCCTGGGGGATGCAGGGAATCACACAAGGATTTAATTACCCGGCATATGGAGAGCTGAGGGGAGCTCAGAGCCACCACTGGGAGCGAGGGGCGGTGACGACAGCCGGGGCTGTTGCCTGTTGTTGTTTAAGTGGAGTTTCCCCCACCCTCTCTGCGTTCTGCTCGCTCAGTAAATGGCTCCGTGTAAACTCCTACGGCAGGCGGGAATGCCGTGGGCAGTCGGGCTGGGATCCGTGTGGATCATCTGATGTTTTTGTCCATGTGGCATTTGTTTAGGTTGCAATCGGGAAAAGTGATTTCTGTTACTGACTGTGGCCAAGAGAATGTGGTGACTGGCAAGGAAAAGTTGATTACTTGGGATTTTTGCCCCCCGTGATGAGTTGGATGGACTTTAGAGGGTTATTTTTAGTTGATGATAGAGTGAGGGGACAAAAAGTCTAGGCTGTGTTTCAAACTGTAGCATCCATTGGATATACCGGCAGAAGTGCTGAGGAAGGTGGTAAATTAATATAAAACATTCCCTGCCACCTTCATTAATTGCTGAGGAAGGTGGTAAATTAATATAAAATGAATTTAGGTGCTGGGACAATTAACAAGGGTGCTGAAGGGTTGTGCTGCTCACACTAAAAGCAGTGTCCACCCTTGGCCAGGCTGGCCCTGAGCACAGAAAGCTGCACATCCAGCACTGACCCTGGGAACAAAGGATCCTCCTGAACCCAAACATGTTTGTGTTAATCCCGGCTGTTTCCTGGCGGGCAGCGGGAGGAAGCAGAGCCACTGCCTCTAACAGATGTACAGCGAGGAGATTACAGGGTGAGATTAAACACCCTCTCCATCACATCCTCCCTCGGCCAGCACAGCAGTAATGGACTGTCCCAGGCTGCCTGCCAAGCTGGGGCAGATGTAACAGGCAGCAGATTCTTAATCTCCCGTCTCCATGCCTGGTTTGGAGCCATTTCCTAATGCCAAGACTTCCTCAGCACCTAAAGCGTGAGCTGCCTTGGCTGTACCTGCCTGTGAGGAGGAGTGGGCTGGAGAAGGCAGGAGAAAACATGGAATTCAGCTGAATGCATCATTTCTGGATGCTTTGAAGTGCTGTTAAAGCTAAAACACAAGTGCCCCTACCTGAGTACAGCAGGCTTTGCTAAGGGACCAAGTGCTGAAGAAGTTAGGAAGGATCTTTATTTTGGGGACTGAGCTGCTTTTTGGCCTCTACACTTGGATCAATTGATTTCAGGACAGGGAAGGACTTGTTCCCTCTTTCTGGGTTTAGGTGG
The DNA here is from genome assembly GCF_014805655.1 of Passer montanus. Classification (NCBI taxonomy): domain Eukaryota; kingdom Metazoa; phylum Chordata; class Aves; order Passeriformes; family Passeridae; genus Passer; species Passer montanus. The sequence goes on from NW_024373256.1 coordinate 3,227,684, forward strand.
TGCCTTACATTGCTGTAGCCAGTCTTGGTGCCTTGTGCAGCTCTTCCCATGGAAATAATCTGGGTTGGTTGCAAAATTCAGCTGTTCCTCTGCAAGTTTAGGTTAATTAATATGGTAATGGGAGAGCATCTTCCATTATCAAACAAAGGTATGGTTCTGAAGTAAAATAAGACTTTGTGGAAATTGTAGAGTTCAGAATTGTCATTGTGTGAGATGTGCAAACTCCTCATCAGCCAAGTAGGTTGGGTTTGACTCAGTAGAAATTAAAGAAGGTTGCTTTTCTTGGGCAAGGGCTGTGATCTCAGTTGTGGTACCAGGGCAGTAGCTGTTGTCAGAACCTTGGGCTTCCTCCCCAGTTCTGTGTGAAGGGATCAAACAATGTGCCATTGTTTCTGGGTAGAATAAGGAGAAAAATCACAACAGGTTTTGCTGATGACACATGTGTAGTGCATATTCCCAAGCCTCCCATGGAGAGGACGTTGCTCAGTCAGAGGCAGCACCAGGTGACACTCAGGAGTTGGGAAGCCACAGAACTGTCCCCCTCATGGGGTGCACTGGCACAGGCCCAGCTGCCTGTGGGTTTGCAGCTCCTTGAGGACAGCACAACTTGGGAGGGATCCCAGAAATGTGCACAGCTGCAGTGACACAGGGAACCAGATACCTCCTGTGGTGCCATCCCAGGAATCTACATGGCCATGCCTCCTCCCTTTCTCCTTGTCTGCACAGAAATCCCTTTGCTGAGTGCAGGAGACAACTGTTTGGCAAATAACAGCAGCCTGGGCTCCAGGGAGAGCACTGTTTCCAATAGCCACCAGGCTGGAGGCAGGAGCAGAAGGGAATGACTTGGGATGAGGGTCTAAGTGGCACCATCTGCTTCAGAAGGGCATCGTTTGGGCAGCAGAGGAGGCTCCTGGAGTTAAGTAATTGGGAATAGCAGGCTTCTGGCTGGAAAATGTGCCAGCCCTCCTGGCAAAAAGCTGTTAAATCTCTGTTGCTGGCGTGTGGAAGCAGTTCTGTGTAACAGGGCTCCAATGGCTCTTTTTAACCCTTGGTGTTCATAAAAAAAAGGCAACCTAAGGCACTTTTGATCTCAGAATGGCATGTGGCCAGGTGTTGGGAATAAAGGGGAAGGTGGGTCCTCATGGAGGTGTGTGAACAGCTCCCAGTCTGATCCTCCTGTGCTGCTAACAGCCAGATGTGGCCTGCCAAAAATGCACACAAAATGGTGCCTGTTTTAACAGCTTTAGCAGGAAAACACAGGGTGTGATGAATGATTCATGAGAATCAATAGAACCCGAGGCATTTACTGCCCCTTAAAACCAGAGCCTGCCTGCCAAGGGGTGCATTTGCAAGGTGAGTGATCACAAAATGCTCTGCTGGGTTTTGGGATGCAGTCAGCCCTTACCCTGCTGTCTGCAAACACGTCCGGCTCAGCAGCCAGGCCCAGGAGCCTTTCATTCCCCAGATGAAAGCACCAGCAGTTGGGCATCTCCCAGCGAGCACAGATACAAACAAGGCCCCATTTTGCATCCCCCCTCCTAGGGTGGCTTCCTTGGAAGCTTTGGCCTTCATCCTGTTTGTCTGATTCACGATCAAAAGAGTGTTGCTGCCTACGTGTGTCTTGAAGCATTTTCTACTTCCATATCTCACATAAACGTCCAATTTCTTCATTAAAATAAAATGAAGGTAAATGCAATCAAGTAAGATCTGTCTCTGCAGTGGTTGTATTTTGCTGATAGTGAGACCAGGGCTGGGTAAAGCTCTTTTGGGACCTTTTCTGGTGTGCAGGGGAAAAGGATGCTGCATAGCCAGATGGGTTTTCCTGCCAGGGGGAAGGTTGGATCTAAGAGTCCAAGTCCCAGCCATCCTGAAGATGAAACAGATGGATCATAAAACATGTATTTTTTTTTTTTTCAAGTCTGATCTGGATGTTTTTTAATCTTCCTCAAATTAAAGGAAAATCTCTTGTTTGACCCAAAACAAAATTGTTTTCTTTGGCCAGCTAACTGAAAAAATCAGCTCTGTCCCCAGGACTGGTCCAAGCTCCCTTCCCAGTTGTGCCTCCACAGCAATCCTGCTCCATGCAACTTTACCAGTCCTGGATTAGAGTCCTTTTAGAGTTGCTAAAGAATTTGCAAGAACAAGAGAGTTCAGCCACTTGCTCTAAGTTTAGTCCAGCTATTCTGCTTAAGTTTGTAAATATTTGTTCATATTCCACTTCGGTTTTATGGATGTTGGTCCACATTCTGTGTTTTTCAGCTGTTTAATCATTTATTTTGTGAGATTTTGCAAAACTATATATATATATATATTCGCTTGTGTGCCTGGTGAAGCTGAGGTTTTGATGTAACTGCAGAATTTTCATCAATGGTGGAATTAGAAACCCTTTGTGTGAAGGTGAAGGATTTTGGTCAGGAAACAGATGAACTTGATGTCCTTGCACATTTTTATTTCTGCAGTCTCCTCTGGGTTGTGACTAGTGAACCTGGTAGCTGTCCATGAGTTTTAGGTGATTAGGATTTATGGATTTATTTTATATCTATTTTCTTGTGCCTTGGAAAGTCCTTTAGCTGCCAGTATCTGTGGCCTTTCCTCTCTTATGGAGGACAAACCTGCAGACCACTGTACCTCACCTCAGAGCCTGCAGCTCGATGGGGGAATTTTTACAGTTCTTAAAGCTGTTAGTGGTGTGCTGAGTCTTTTTTTTTTTCTTCCTTTAATGTTTGTTATCCTCCTCAGGAGACGTGTCGGAAGTGCCAGGGGCTGTGGAAGGAGCACATGAATCTCACCTGTGAGCAGCTGGCTGAGAAGGATGACATCAAATACAGGACATCCATGTAAGTGACACTCCACAGCCAGGGGAAAACGGAGCTGGGTGAACTGGGAATCGCAGGACACTGTCCCTCAGTTTCTGCTGGGTCCTGGGGATGGCAGAGCTGAGGGGTCAGACAGCTCCCGGGATGGGGTTTCTGTCTGTGAAAGATACTTGGCAGCAGACCCAGCTGGTAATTTGAGAACGTGGGAAAGTTGTCACCAGCCCAGCCTGCTCCTCTGGCTGGCCCAGTGTCTGCAGGCTGGCACCTGGTCCCTCTCCGAGGTGAGAAACCCCCATTAGCATTGCTGGGGGGAGGAGGGAGGTGGTTACTGAGGCAGAGGAGTGCATTGAGTCACAGCAGGTCATTACTAGCCTTTGAAAATCTAGAGTGGAGACTGCACTGTTTGCTCAGCTGCTGCTTTGTGGGAGAGGATATGTTTTCCTCCAGAAGCTTTTGCCTGATTCTAACCAGTTTGTAGGAATTGTTACAAAGTGCAGTCACATTTTGAAATATGCAGATGTAAATCCTGACTGTTACCCTAAAATCGTTTGCAGTTTGATTTCTCTCTTATCTACAGTAAATGACAAAATCTTCTGCCTTCAGGAAAAGGGAATTTTCATCTATGGAGCTAAATGTCTGGTGCAGCCAAGTGGGACTGGCCCACATTGCCCAATCCCTTCCTCTCTGATTTAGTCTGTCTGGCATGAGTAGAGGTTGGAAAGCTCCACCACTGGGATTTGAATGACTCTTGCTTGATCATCCCACAGTCCCTAATTCAGAAGAAAATCTTTACAGATTTGATATGACTTTTTTTCTCTGCTGATCCTTTCCCTGTAGGAAAGAGGGATGAGAGGGAGGAAGAATGAGTTGTCATGTCCCTAATAAGGAAAAAAGTACCAATTTCAAAACCTTCAGCAGATTGTCTGTGGATAGATGAGTCTAACTGCCTGATACAATAAAAACTTCCTTTTGAAGCCCTGCATAAGGAAAGGGAAGCCCAGCTGGAGTTCAGGCTAAACTTCCTGCCTTGCTCAAAGTTTCCAAAAAAAAATCTGCATCGACAGCATCCTGTTGAGTGGCAGAGGGAAGAGCAGCTGCAGCTCCAAGGAAAGTCACTCTCAAGTTGGGTTTTTGTGCCTATTCTTAGCACATCTCCACATGCCTGGGTGCAGGTCATGCTGGGTATAGCTTTGTGGGAACCTTGGGTGTCTGCAAGGCTGGGAAGTTCCCACCTCACCACTCCCTGCTCCTCTGGTTGTGCTGATGGAGCAGTTTGTGGGGCTGTGCTGTAGTCCTCAAAAATACCTCCCTGCCATCTCCCAAACATTTGTTAACTTTGCAGATGCACTGAAGCAGCTGGGTGGAGATGCCTGGCTAAGGATGATCCTTCCCCAGTGTCAGAGGAATTGTGCTTCCCTCCATGAAAACATGCTGGCTTTGCTCTGCTGTCATCAAATTTCACTTCTAGGTTGTGAATTAAAGTGTAACGTGATCTCCAGCGGTCAGAAAATGGGCCCTCAGGATGATAATTTATATTCTGAAGTCTTTTAATTAAATGACCAAGCCTTTCTTCATTTCTGTGCCAAAATAGTCTTGCTGTGAGCTGAGCCTGTGCTGGAGCGTGTGTCGCTGCCAGGGTGTCCCTTGGGAACAAGGATTGAGCTTTGTCCTGGATTCCCACTTGTGCTCTGTTAGCTGAAAACCCATTTCTTAAACCTAAGGCAATAACCTCTGCAAAATGTGTGTAGGGAATCTTAGAGAAAAGATAACGCCTCTGTGAGGAAACGTGATTATTTTTCAGTTACTGATTTAAATTTAACAAACACTTGAGTGAATCTGGAGCATAGCAGCCAGGCTTGGAAAAGAAATATATGGTCATGGCAACTTTGTAGCCAGAGAAACAGGCAAACATAAAAGCTAGAGGTGACAGCCAAATGTTTGCTTTTCCTGAACATTATCTCCTTGGCTGTGTTTTCCTTCTGCCAACTCAAGCATCCATGTGCCCTTTGGCCCTTGAACTTGCATCTCAAATTCCTCCCAAGCCAGAGGCTGGTGCTTTGGCTCTCGTGGAAACCAGGATCAGGGCTGCAGCATGCAGCCAGTGATTGACTTTCTTTCACTTATTTTGTTTTCAGTTGTTGTGGGCTGGCTCCAAGTGGAGCTGAGCCCAGACCTCCTTGGAACAGCGGCGGACTTGGGGATGGAATCGGAGCAAAGAGGAGGGGGTTAAAGCCTTGCTGGGGTAGTGTAAAAGTCATTTTATCACGGGCTGGTGAGTGCAAACACCCCTTTGCTAATTCTCCCTGGTCTTGCAGAGAGGAGAAGATGACAGCTGCCCGGATTAGGAAATGCCACAAGTGTGGGACGGGCCTGATTAAGTCGGAGGGCTGTAACCGCATGTCGTGCCGCTGCGGCGCCCAGATGTGCTACCTCTGCCGGGCTGCCATCAACGGCTACGACCACTTCTGCCAGCACCCCCGCTCTCCTGGGGCTCCCTGCCAGGACTGTGCCAAGTGCTCCCTCTGGACAGACCCCACAGTAAGTAACGAAGCATTTTTGTGAATGATTCTCACCCCAGTTTCAATCACTGTCCACACCGGCGCTTTGCAGTACGCACATTCCACCCAGGGAAAATGGTTTTAGCCAGCACGACTTTTACCTTTCCCAAGGCAGCTAAAACACTACACTGAGATCCTGCAACAGAGTCACATCTGACCACAGCTTGGAAGGAGCTGCTTTAGGGAAAATCAGCTCCTTTCGGATGAGGGCTTTGGCTGGAAGTGCTCTGAGTGCTGCTCTGGAGAGCGAGGCTGGTGGGCAGCAAGTGCTGGCACCAGGCACAGTAGCCAGCATTGGGATTATTGGGACTCATTCCTACTTGTGCAGCTGAGATGGTGTTGGCATGGCTTGGCATTTGGAGACAAGGAGAATTGTGGTTTTGGTGCCCAGATGATCTGACTGCTGCCTGTGAATCCTGTCACAGAGATGGAGCCATCAGAGAACTGCCTGCAAGCCCAGAGTTGCAGTTGGGTCCATTCTCAGAGCTTTGTCAACAGCTGCAGAGGGAGAGCTGAGGCGTGGAGTGAGCTGTGAGAGAAGCTGTAGTAATTTAATACAGCTCCTATCTGTGACAGGCTTGGGAAAACTTGCTGCAGCAAGTAAGCCTCTGTAAACAGAGGTCTTTAATACTGTAAATCCAGGAGTGTTGGAAGGAGCAGGAGTTGAATTTCCTGATTTTAGTAAAGCTGTAGAGTAACATGAATGTGGATCTGCCTTCCCTGGGCTCGCCTGAACTTCCTTTTTCCTAATGGTTCTTTGTCTTGCGTTTCTGCAGCTTTCCAGGCTGTTCCCAGCCCCCCTGTCTGCAGGGAATGTGCACAATCCTGCATCTGCACAGAGTCAGGGAAAAGCCACTCTAAATCTCTCCTTTCTGCCTCCAGGCTCTTGGGGATCTCCCAGCAATGTCACAACCAGCGGAAGCTTCCAAGTCTTCTGCTTGCCTGCTTTTATTCCCTGAATTATCCTGTCAGTGTGAGCTGTTAAACTACACACAGCCACCTCCTTGCAGGCACCCCTGTAGCGTTTCTGACACCTGGCTCTGAGTTTGTGGGATTCCTGTCCCACTCCTTTTCCTTTTCCAGCAGGATGCGATTCGGGGCTCGGCAGCGCTGGCATCCCTTGTTCCTGTCAGGCTGCTGATTGTGCTGGGGGATGGCATTTGTTCAGAGCCAGAGAAAACATGAGGCCTCTCAAAAAAGCTCGTACTGTACTTTCAAATAAATAAATAAATAAGCAGCACAAAGAGGCCACTGTCACCAGGCCCTTTCCACCTCTCTAATTAACCAATGTTGTGGCAAAGAAAAATTTCCCACTGTCAGCACAGAGTTGGCACTGCCTCTCTTTTATTATTTAATTCTTTTTTGGATGGTGGAGTGCTGGTGGGCTGGGGAGGTGAAGCTGGGTGACTGTCCTTGCTGCAGTGCAAAGAGCAGCACAAAACTCAGCTGTTGGCTTGAAGCTGCAATGGTGGTGGGTACCTGTGTGCACAGTCCTCCCTCATAAGGGGCTTAGGGACACCAACCCAACCCCTCCAGGGTGATCTCTGCTCTCATGTGGGATATGGAAACAGGAGTTAGCCTGGTAGATGTAAAGAGGAAAACAGAATTTGAGTCTTGACAGGGAGATTTGAAAGAGCAAAAGACCATTGCATCAGTAGTGTTCTGTCCTTTGCCAGGGATAAGGTCCATCCAAGGCATGACTTTGAAAAATCTGGTTTGAGTCTAAATCTCTATTATTTACAGCAAAATTCAGGTTTCTTTAAAATAGAGAACCTTTGTTCTTTTCCAAATGTTTAATGTTTTCCCAGTCTGAAACAATTCTTGTGAAAGTATAAGTAAACCTATTCGTTAGCTTGGGTTAAAAACAAATTAAAGGCAGTCCTCTAGGAATGGCAGCATCTGTTAGTCTTTGTCTCAAATGATCTTGAGAGAGTAAAGCAGAGGCTTCAAAATTTCCCATAATTAAAGGTTAGTTAAAATTTTGTCCCTAAGCTATAATCAGGCTGGAGTCTGATTTAAAAGTATCAGTGCAATATTTGCTGGCTCCGAGACAAGCTGCAGTCCTGCTGTGGTGAGCAGCTTCCAGGGGGGCCAGGCAGGAATTGTTTAATCCCTGCATTTCTTCTGGAGCTAACTGGTGCCCTGCACCCCTGTAGAGGTGCCAGGAGCCCTTCCCAGGAAGCTGCTTGGCCAGAAGTCCTCGTGTCCCCCAGTCCATGCGGGCTCTGCTCTGCAGGAGAGGCTGATGCAACATTGCCAGAGACAGAGCTCGGGAGGGAGCAGTGGGAATAAAGCTGTTAGAGAGCATCCAGGGGAGAGATGGTGGAGGGCCTTGAGGGGAAGTGTCTGAGGAGTGGTTGAGGTTATTTGGTTTGTTCAGCTGGAGGAGAATGAGGGGAGATTCATTGGAGGCTGCAGCATCTCCTGAGGGGCAGCTCCAGTCTCTGCTCCCTGTGAGCAGGGACAGGACCCAAGGGAACATCTGGAGCTGTGTCAGGGAGATTAGATTGGATATCAAGAGAAGGTTCTTCCCCAGAGGGTGCTGGGGCACTGGAGAGGCTCCCAGGGAGTGGTCTCAGCCCCACAGCTGCCAGAGCTCCAGGAGCATTTGGACATCACCAGGCACAGGGGAGGGATTGTTGTGTCCTGTGCAGAGCCACGAGTTGGACTGGATCATCTTTGTGGATCCCTCCCAGCTCAGGACACTTCATGGTTCTGCAAATTGGCTCTGGGAAGAAGGGGCTGTGTTTGCCCTGATTTCTAAATATCTGTAGCAAACCTAAGGCTGCTTGTGTGCATTTCATCCAGTTTTTACAAATCCTGGGATGCAATGGGATTAATGCATTCTGGTAAACCAGGTTCTGCTCTCGAATGTATTATTTTGAATTTAATACTCATCTTTGGGCTATCAGTAATATTGCACAGAGGCTTTTTTTGGCTTTAAAGTTTTAAGATGTTTTCAGTAAACTCTTAAAACCCTCCCAAAGGCCCATCGTTAAAGTTCAAAGCAGAAGACTAATCATCATGAGGTGTTTGCAATTATCCCCCCTTCTGGTGTTATAAAAAGATGATGTTGAGAGAAGACTCTGTAAAACTTCAAATGCATCAAGGAAATGCATGAAGTGCACAGTGCTGCCTTTAGGATTTGGAAGCGGGGGGTGAGAGAAGCTCCCCTAAATTTAGGATGTGGAGTTTGTGGTGGGTTTGGGGTTTTTTTTAACTGCTATAAAATGCCTCAATCATAAGCATATGGTTAATCCAGGCGAATTCACAGAAAGCCATCAATGTGGAGTGCCTGTTGCTGAAAGAACTCTGCATTTCCTGAACGCCGGCGTGTTCTCCATCCCCATCCCGGCCCCCTGTTCCTGCAGCACTGCGGATGCCCTGCTCCAGCTCCTGCTCCTGCTCCAGCACAGGCTGCTTTCATCCCTGCTTCCTGCTGCATGCAGGAGCACCCGCAGACAGCCGCTGCCTGTTCTTGCTCAGGCTCTCCGCAGCTGATCTGGGAATGATTTGAAACAAAACCCCTCAGTCCTTTGGAAGCCTCCGTCGTGAAAAATCATTTCAAGTTTATTAGGAACGGCTGCGGCCACACGTACGTGGAAGAAAAGAAAGCAGTAAAGAGGCAGAAAGGGGGAGGCAGTGGTGCTGAAGCACTTTGTAAAGTAGGGGAGGAGTTGCAGAGCCCAGAAATAGGCAGCAGGACTCTTGTTTTCCCTCTTTTCAGGAGGCGGCAGCCGCTTCCCGGTGACACTTAATAATTAAAGATAACGAGAAGCGCAGGAGATAAAAACAGAGCTTTCAAAAGCTCCCTGGATGGCACTTTTGTTCTGGGCAGAGGAGGTTTTATTTGGGGGGAGGTTGTCTCTGTGTGACTCGCTGAGCTTTTATCTCCTTTGCTGCTGTGTTTTCTCATTCCCAAGGGCAGTTTGTTTCTCCAGCAGCTCTTTCTGCTTGTGGCAGGGCCCTGTGTGGGTGCTGCATGAGGCTCCTCTGCAGCAGCATTGTTGTGTCAGGCCTCCCTGCCATGAAAAGGTGCCTCTCTTAGCAACCCAGCCCTGCTCCTCACTAATCCATCCACAGGCCGAGCCATCGTTCTGCTGTGATTGGCTCCGTGCTCCCTGCATTCCCTGGATTCAATGGCAGAGGGCTGAAAGGAAAAGCTTCCTCCATGCCGTGCTGAGAGCCTTTCCCAGGTGGGGGATGGCAAGGGCAGGCTCCCACTCTGGCCAGGGATGAGCATTTGTTTTCCTTGGCTACAGCATGGGATGCACAGAGCATCCCACTGCTGGGTCTGGGGCAAAGCTTGGTCCTGCTTTGTCACTTGAAAACACAGCTCCTGCTAATGACCGTGCCTGCTTTCTGCAGATAAAAAGGGTGAATGCATCTCAGAGATCCTTTGCATTTTCCTCTTGGCCACCTCCCTTCTCCCATGATGCAGCAGAGTGTGGGGAAGGGCCACGTTGCAGCATTGCCCTGCATTTCCTCTCTGGCAGAAAAGCCAAGTTACATCTTTGCTCAAAAAACCTGCCCAGTGCTGACACCCCCCCAGGGGTTAGGAGGTTGCATTTTTTCCTTTTTTCTTCTTTATTTCTTTTTCTTCTTTTTTTTTTTTTTGTCTTGCTGTAGGCAAGGCAGCTGACAGGAAGATGACTGTTAGCTTGACAAGATAAATGCCTTCAATCCACACAGCCTGTGAACAGGCCATTAAAATTATAATCTAATCCTTTATTAAGGGACTTGAACCCGCTCAGGGAAACGGACACAAGGAGCTTTTGAAATCCTTCTGCAGCCTCCACCCCATGTGATGTTAAAAGGCTTCTCACCACAAAACCAGCCATAAGTGTGCTAATGAAATCTTAATTTTCGGTGTGGGTGCTTTACCCCTCGATGAATCTGTCATCTTTCTAATTACTGTGGTATTAAAAAACAGCCTTTGCTTCCAAAGAATTAGGAGGGTTTTGCAAGATTAACTAAAATAGCACCAGGACTTGTTTGTTGGTTGTTGTTATTTTAAATTCTGACCTGCACAATATGTATTAGGCAGAACTTGTGGCATCAGCTTTCTTTCAGAACATCCTAAAATTGTCTTGTTGTTTACATATCATCAATTCTTTTGTTCCATCTGGGATGTGGGTTTTTCCTAAATACTGCAGGTATTGAACAGTGCTGTGTATTCATCACTTGCCAAATTTAATGTCAACCTCTTAATGTGCAGTGGTTTTATTTTTTGTTCTTTTGATATTAATGGATACCAGTCTTTCAGAAATACTGGTGCAAAAAAAAAAAAATAATCCAGGCTAAGTCTTGGTATGTGAGATGAAGTGTAAGCACTTCTTAACCTTGCAGTGGGAAAATGCACTTTTATCAGCAGAGAAGCATAGGGCTGATAAGTTCTGTTCTTGGAGATTGGGTTTGTTGTGGCTCTGCTGTGATTGTGGTTTCAGAACTAGTCAGGAACTCTTCATCCTGATCCAGGTCTGTTCCTGGCAGGATTTTGCACCCAGGGTGTGCTGTGAGCTCTGCCCCTTTTGAAACCCTGAGGGGATGGTGCTGAGTGGGGGTCTGTGCCTGCTGCACTTTGGGTGTGTGTTTTATGTTGTCCTGGGAGCTCTGGGGTCACTCTGGAGCTCTGGCAGATGGGGTTTGCTGTTCTGCAGTAATCAAATCCAGCAGCACCTTGGGCCAGTGCAGCTGGCTCCAGCCCCAGGCTGACGGATGTGTCCAGCCCCAGCAGGGGAGGTCAGCTGCAGTTTAAACTGGGAGGCTCAGCAGCCCTGGCTGCAGCAGGGTCTGGGGAGGTTGTCTTTGTGTCCAGGACTGAGCAGAGCTGCAGCATCAGGGGTGGTGACAGGAAGGGGAGTCCCTGGGAAGCACCACTTCACAGGATTAAACATAGATTTTTGTTGGAAAGGACTTTAAAGCTCATCTTTTTCCACCCCCTGCCATGGGCAGGGACACCTTGCACTGTCCCAGGCTGCTCCAAGCCCTGTCCAACCTGGCCTTGGGCACTTCCAGGGATGGGACAGCCACAGCTTCCCTGGGCTGTGCCAGGGCCTGCCCACCCTCCCAGGGAAGAGTTTACTCTGTAATCACAGCCTTGACAAAATGCTTTCACTTCAGTCTAAGTTAAAGGGCACATTTCTGGGCTTTAAGGTAAGGTTTATCCTTTGTGTGAGGAGAGGAGATACTGGGTGGTCTTGCTCAGCTGAGCTTAAAATGTATTTCTTGTCACATAAACCTTCAGGTGCATCTTCTCCAGAAAGTGGCAATAAAATGGGAGTGGTGGCTGTGTCCGTTTTCAACAGCAGCACAAAATATAGTCTGAGAAGGAAAAAACAATCAAGTCTTAAGGCTTGAAACCAGGCTTTGAGAGTGCTGCTGGGGCAGTTAAAGAGCAGGGGGTGTTTGGCTGCCTGTGGAGCATCCCAGGTGGTTTTCCAGCCAGGAATACTGATACTTGGGGGGTAGTTACAGGCTCAGCAGAGCCATTCTTCAGCAGCTTTTGTGGAGATAGATAGGCTGTAATTAACAGCCCATGCAAGCAGCCTGCTTGGGAAAGAAAAAAAAAAGCACGTCCTGGAAAGTCTTAATTTTTAACCATTGACTCACAGAGTAATAAAAGGGAGGGAAGTATTGGGTTTTTGGCTTTCTGCACATTAAGATAACTTCAGTCTCCCAGGGAAACCTTATCTGCTGGTGGAGGAGGGGATTTCTCCACAAGCTTCCCAGGCTGTACATGTGCAGGACTGTCAGCTGGGGACTGGGAAGCTTAAAATCATCTCAGTGTGGCTGCATGCACGAAGCATATTTTGGATTTAGTTCCAGAGCACTCTTTAAATTAAGGATATTTTTCACGTTAAGAGTGTTCAGGAAGAAATTTGTGTTTTGGCAGTACTGAAATTAGGGTGACTGAAACAAGCAGAGTCTTGTGCTTTGTGGAGTACTTGGGGCTCAGGGTTGCAAACGCTGTCCTGGAGGTTTGGCTGCTCTCCCTGAAATCTCAGGTTTGGTTTCATGCCCACAGACATGCAGAAACTCACCTGAGGCTTCATTGCACCCTTGGATCTCACTGATGCTCCTTTGGGTTAAGAGAGCTGAAGGTGATGAGAGGCAGCAGGACAAATTCAATTTCTGACTTGTTCTTGACTTCTCAGTGAGCAGCAGCCCTGAATATTCTTGCTATAACCTCCAGACAGACATTAAAGAAACATATTTCGATTTATGCCCTTCTCAGAGTTACAGATAAGATCTAAATGGCACCATTTAGCTACTAGAGCCAGGATTTAAGTTGTGTTAATTCCAGCTGTTGGGCCAAAAACTCTACAAGTGCTAGGATAATGTAAATATTTAATAGACTATTGCCATTAAAAAGATTAACAGCTCTTCAGAGGGGTGGAGCTGGGTCGCAGTTCTCTGGTTTCCATCAAGTCAATGAATTTTAGTGCAGATCTCCCTGGAAAGCTGATCCAAGCATCTCGGGCATACTCCATGGAGTGCAGGTTATTTGTGCTGCTGCAGTTCCCCCATCACAGCTTTGCTTTTGGGTAAATCTAGGCCAGCCCCAAACGAGGACAATTCAGCCAAATTAATCTTTTTTAGGTTTTTCCCTGTGAAAATATGCTGAAAAGTAAAGCAGCATTGAGAGAACAGAAAGCTGCTGCAGCAAGAATTATCCCACTGATTCTTGGTATTCCTTGATTTCTAGGAAGATGATGAGAAGATAATTCATGAGATTCAGAAGGAGGCAGAAGAGGAGCAAAGGAAGAAGAATGGGGGTAAGTCACTGTTGGGATCAGACTGAGGATGGATGATGGGATGATTCCCAGGCACTGATGGGACTCTGGACCTGCACTGGGCTCTGTTCCTCCTGGGAGCTGCTCTGTTTTTAAAGTGCTGCTGCCTGCAGACTTTTGCTGGGATTGTGAGCAAGATTTGTGTCCAGCTCTCGTGATGTTGTGGATGTCTCTGCTTGGCAAAGTAGCTGAGGGGCAGCAAAACCTCTGAGCTGTGGTGTTGGGGGCACAGAGGGTGTTGGGGGGCACAGAGGGTGTTGGGGGGCACATCCCACAGCAGGCAACGAGCTGGGGTGTTGGGGGGCACAGAGGGTGTTGGGAAGCAGAGGGGCTGCCCCACATCCCACAGCAGGCAATGTTCCCCCTTTGTGGGGTGGAGCTCCGGGAGCAAGGGGCCAGCAGTGGTGCTGTGGGAGGTGCAGGCTCTGGGGGTGCTGGTGGCAGTGTCAGCCCCTGGCTGAGCCCAGCTCTGTGGGGTGACTGCCCTTGGCTCTCTCCCCGTGCAGAGAACAGCTTCAAGCGCATCGGGCCTCCCGTGGAGAAACCCGTGGAGAAAATCCAGAGGATCGAGGTCATCCCCAGGCCGGTGCCCCAGAACTTCCACCAGCCCCGGATGCCCCCGTACCCCTTCGTGCACCCCCCGTTCCCCCTGCCCCCCGTGCGCCCCATGTACAACAACATCCCCCTCAACATCGGCCCCATCCCCGCTCCCTACGTGCCCCCCCTGCCCAACATGAGGGTGAACTTTGACTTTCCCCAGATCAACGTGCAGCTGGAGCACAACCTGCCTATGCACTTTGGCCCCCAGCCCCGGCACCGCTTCTGACCTGGCACCACCACAGGGCAAAGCCACCCCCTGATGTCACCCCCGGCCCGCTCCAGCCTCTCTGGGGTCCAGCCAGGGGATCTGTGTCCCTGTGCTGCACCCTCTCCAGGGCTTCTCCAAACCTTTGCAACCCAACATTTCAACCTGTGCTGCAACAGGGTTTGGTGCTACGTTTCCCGGGGGTGGAGTTCCCCTCTGAGCTGGGCATCCAGATGTTTTGTTTTGACAAGGCCTGTTCAGGCAGCTGTTGGGAGGAAAAGTGAGACTTTGTAGGACACAGGGATACAGCTGTTCCTTGGGGAATTTCCAAAAATCCTGCCTTCCTGCTGGCCAGAGCAGCATAGTGAGTCTTGGAGGAAGGGAGGAGACACTTGGCATCCGAGTAAGCACAAGGCCTTCAGGAGTGAGGTGACAGGAGGCAGCTGCCCCAGCCTCCTGCCTCTGGTGAGGCTCAGGGCTGGGTTCTTGTGTTCTCCAGCATCCCTGTATCCTGCTGGCACCTCCCAGCAGAAATGAATTGTTCAAAAGCAAGTCAATGTAGCATTTCCAGTGTTCCTCACTCTCCAAGCAGAGCGAGGGGCTGCAGCAGCTGTCCCACTGCTCAGGTCTTGGTAGGAAGCCCACAGCCATGTTCTGTTTGAGGGTGTTAGGAAGTGGCAGGAGTACCCAAATCTTTGGCTGGGCTGAACTTGCCCCCTTTGAAGGGCTCAGTTTTCCCCCCCAAAGGTGTGTGCCCCTCAGCTTCTGAAACGTGGCCTTTGCTTTGCTGTTCTCATCTGGCATCCCAAACCTCCCCCAGCTTCTGGCAGCAGTGCTCAGGCAGCTGTGGAACCACCTGGAGCCAAAGCTGTGCCCTTTATTACAAAAACTGCCTGGGAGACACCCAGAGAGACGTGTAGGCAGTGATGTGTCCTGTGGTAGGAAAATTGGGAGTGTTCCCTGTAGCTGCCCTGAGTTGGGAGCCCCTGTGCCCAAACCCTCACAACACAATGGGCAGCTGGAGCCTCATGCTGCAGGAAGCTGGCTGCTTCCACAGCACCAAATAACTCATGAAAATGTGTGTGTCAGCTTAATTGGCTTTGGAAAAGTGTGTTAAAAGTTAAAACCTGAGTATTGCTGGGCTTAGAAAGTGAGGGAAAAGCAAAACTTCTTGTGAGAAGTGGGGGGTGCAGTGCTGGGCTGTGGGAGGAGGGTGGCACAAAGCCCTTTCTCCACATCCCTTGGCTGTGCTGTCTGGTACAGGCCCCATCTAGAAAAGCAAATGGTTGGAGTGGAAAAAACCCTCTTCCCAGGAATGTTGGGCTGGCTTTTAGCAGCCCATTTGTGCTGTTGTTCTCCAAACGTTTTGTTCTGGCCTTCATCCTGTTCTGTCCTGCTGGGAACTCTCTGGGTGCATTTCCCCTCCTGTCATTCCCCCCTGTATTTCAGCATCCAGGTGTTTTGTGGGTTTCTTTGTTTTTTCAGGTAAAATTCCCTGTCTCCACCTCACAGCTTCTGCCAAAGCCCCACGTGCAGCAGCCGGGACCCCGGAGCCCCTCGGGTGTGCAGGGGCACGGGGTGTCAGTGGGATGCTCCTGGGCAGGGGCCTGGGGCAGCATTTGGGGACTGTTCTCCCCAGGAAGGTCTCCCAGACTGGAGGACTCCCCTGCCTTTTGGGGCTGAGTGGTTTTCCCGTTGCCTGTGGATCAAACATTCCCCGTGGAGCTCTCTGGCTCCTCCGTGCCGTGGCCTCTCTAGCATTAACAACCACCTGCTGTTCCCTTGCTGCTGGAATTTTCTATTTGGAATTGGTTTATTCCTGGCAGGGGTGTGGGGGCTGCAGGAGCTCTGTCACTTGCTGCTCAGCTGGGCTTTGACCAGGTTTAAATCCTGCCTTGCACTGACTGATTCCTGCAGCAGCCAGGAGCAGGACTCCTGTTGGACTTGGGGAGGGAGAGCTCTGTCACAGCAGCTGCTGAGAAAACAAACCCAGGTCAGGAGAAGCACTGGTGGCTTTCCTCATGGAAAGGGAATCCTGTTTGTTCAGTAGCTGAGGTTTTATGGGCTCAAGGGCTGGTTTGGATGAGCCCTCCAGGCTCTCCAAGGCATTTGCCTTTCCTGGTGGGTGCAGGAAGGATCAGGCAGTGGCCCAAACTAACAAGGAGATAGGATGGTCATCCAGCAACAAATGGTGGTCCAGTCCCACCTTTTGGTGCTTGTGCAGGGATGTGTGGGCATGGAGACCTGAGCCTTGGCAGAGGGAAGTGTGGATGTGGAGCAGAGGGGCTGGGGAAGTCTCAGCAGAGGTGGCACAGGGAGGTTGGTGGCTGTGACCCATCAGGTCACTGCTGCCCTGGCACAGCTGTTGTGGTCCTGGAGGATGCAGAGGGCAGGGAGGGTTCCCTGGGTCCCCTGCCAAAGCCAAGGGCTTCTTTGTGTCCAGGGGAGGATAAATCAGTGCCTGGTGTGTGATGTGCAGCTACACCATGGCCAGCACACCCAGCGCTGCCCCTCTCCCCAAGGAAACACCCACTGCACCAAAAACTTGCAGCCCAAGCACGTGGCTGCTTCTCCCCTCTAACCCAGGAGATCTCCAGTTGTTTCTGAATCTCTGTTCATTTATTTAAAAAAAAAAGGAGTGAAAAAGCCCAAAACTTACTGAGCCACCAAATCCAGCCTTGACCTGGTTTCCAACTCCTGCATTCCACTTTCCCTCCTGTCCCACAGTCTTTGGAACCACTTGTTTCAAGGTTTTGAAGGTAACAAGGAGGTTGCTGTGCCCAGGCTGATCCCATAACAGGTACTTCTTACAGCTAATTGCAGTGTCCCATTTACTTGCCTTAAAGGTGGAGAGAGAAACTTAGTATTTGCACTTAGCAAAACGTTGTATTAAAAGAAAAAAAGACCTGTAAAGATGTGCATGTTCTGCAACTTTGTATAACAATAGCTGAAAATAAATAGGTGGTTTATTAAAAAAAAAAAGAGAAAACCAAAAAATATTTTTCTTTACATTCTGGTAGTAAACAGTTCTAATATTCTGTGTGTAAAAAGTTCCTGTATTATATTGTAATTTGAATTTTTGTAAATAAATTTGTGCACTCTGGCTTTTCACCTGTGTGCTTTTCTTACAGCCATGACCTTGTCCTCCCATCTTGCCTGTGCTGGGCCAATGCCAGGGAGTGGGGCCAGATCCCAGCCTGTGCCAGTGGAAACTCCCCAGGTCTCAAGGCAAAACCCCAACTGACCCTCCTGGAACAGCTTAACCTGTTCCATGTGCTCCCCAAGGAAAAACTGGATGGGACAGAAAATGGTTTCCAGTCCCTCCTTTAAATGGAAACCAGGATGGGGGGAAGGCTGAGGGGGTTTCCCCTCTTGCTGGAGTGGTGATGGTAAATGCAGAATCCAGCCTTGAGGGGAAGAAAGGAAATGTGTGCTGGCAGCAGGGGAGGGGAAGGGGGAGAGTCCTTCCTGCAGCTGCAGAGCCCCTGCCCGGGGTGGGCACCCCTGGCAGAGCTGCCTGCTCCCCTAGCTGGCTGTCACAGCCTGCTGTCACAGCCAGCTCTGTGCACACTCAGATGTCACAGGCTGAGTGTGGCCATCAGAGCTGCTCAGCATTTCCTGCACTGCCCTGATTTCTCCCTGTTTGTGGCCAGGACTGCACATCCTTCCTTCCTTCCTTTGGCCCTTGCAGGGCTCACCCCCCAGCCTGATGGTGAAAAAAAAAAGGCAGTGCCATCCCCCTGTCCCCCTGGGATGTGTGCCTGGGCAGCCCCCCATCCCAAACTTTGCTTTTTCCAAGCAGCTTTACATTTTGCAAGGCACACAGGAGCCCGTGGGGGCCCAGCCAGGCTGTGGTGGTGACGGGCAGGGCAGCTCTGGCTGCTCTCCCTGCAGGTGCTGGAGGTGCTGCTGGTTGTTTCAGAGCTGCTTTCAGCTGTCTTGGGAGGCCTGGGGGCACATCCTGGCTCCTTGGGCAGGACATGGGTTGGGCTGGGCTCCTTTCCCTCTTTAGTCCTTGCCCTTTTCCACATCCCTGAGTAAAGGAGGCTGATTGCTGACCCCCACCCAACCACGCACCCAATCCCCCCACCCCACTGCTCTTCCCTCCCACCTGGGCCATCCCATGGAGGTGAAACTCCTGACTCAAGAGAAAAAGCTCTGTGGGGGCACAGCTCTGCTCCTGGTTTGCAGATGAGGCGGTCCTGGCCCATCCATGGGTCACCCATCCCCAGATGTCCCTGGGCTCAGTGGCTTCAGGCTGCTCTGAGCATCTCCGGCTGATTTTGGCTTTGCACCTCTTTGGAGCCCCTTAGCCACCATTCCCTCCCCACCATCTCCTCCAGAACTCTCTAGAACCAGCTCAGCTTCAGTCAGACAAGAGCTCCACACCCCAAATCCACATGCTCAGGCTCTTGCCAGCCCCAACAGACCACACACCAGCTTGAATCCGAATGCAGGTTTTATTTTTTAATTCATCTTTCTCCATTTGAAGCTATTTTTTTTTAAGTTATACAAATGGCACTTACAAAAAAATAATAATAATAAAAAAAAACCAAACAAACCCAAAACTTAAATTTTCAGAGTGAGATGTTTTCAGAGAGTCACGACACCCAGTAAAGAGGAAACAGGAGAGATGTTTGACCTAGTGTCACACGGGGGAAGCCGGAGCAGGAACGACGCGGGTGGGAGCGTGACGGGGACGGGGTGACACGGGGAGGGGGTGAAGGCCAGTGAGTGTGTGTCGAGTCACAGGGGCACACAGGGCTTCGAGACACTCGGTCCTTGAGGGGTCCTGGGGGCCGCGTGGTGCCGGGGGGCGCGGGCAGCCCCGGGGTGTGAGCAGAGCCGAGGTAGAGCCCCCAGCCGGGATCCCCTGCAGCCACAAGGGACCCCGGGCCAGCGTTGTCCCCCTGCCTGGGGACAGCCACTCGCTCTCCCAGCTGAATTTAGCACCAAGCTCCTGTGGAGGGGAGTCCCTCCTCATGGCTTTAAGGCTGACGAGCCCCTGCCTGGCCCCCGGCAGGAGGGACCGGCCCTGGTTTGGCACGGCAGCGATGCCGAGAGCACCCTTGGTGTGGGGTGGGACCAGCACTCCCCCTCTCCAGAGGGGGCCCACGCGGGAAAAGGCTCCTTGGTGTGTTTGTAGGGAGCAGATAGCGGCCCTGGGAAGGCCCCAAAGGATAAAGTGCCTTTCAACACCCTAAGGAACACGCAGCATCACCCTTACAGACAGCGTTAAACTCTAATGCAGACCTAGTACAGACAACAGCTGGTCACACAGTGCCATGGAGAGCATATATAAATAGAGACTAACAAAAATACTGTTTTGGTCTTTTTTTTTTCTTTTTTCCTTTCCAGTAGGGTTGAGATTCATGAGAGCCCAGCCCAGGTGCCCTGGGGTGGTGGGACCAGGAGCTGCCCCCTCGATGCTTCCTAATTCAGCATTAAGTGTTCAGTGATTCACTTCACTGTTCCAGTATTTTATGAGAGAGAAAAAAACAACATCAAAGGTACTGAGCAAATATCACTGTGCAAAGTTTGCTAAGGAACTTTTCTATTCTGTAAACCAAAATCTGCAGTCTATGCTTCCAGCCACTGCCCCGGGGAGATCACGTTGGCCAGCCCGGCTCCTGCCAGGACCAAAGCCCACTGGAGATGGGCTGGATGAAGCCCCACCCTGGCACGGGCTGGCTCTGGTCCCCCACCCCTCCTCTCCAGGCACAGCAGCAGGTCCAGCCTCGGGGCAGGCTGGACCCACCATCAGGGTCTGGGATGCTCCTCCAGAGCCAGAAGCACAAGGAGGGGTGGAGGGACAGGAGGAGCACGGGGCTCCATGAGATGAAAGGCTGAGGCTTTCCAGACAGGATCACCCTAAAGAATCATTTCCAGGTGTTTGGGGAGGGGCAGCTTGCTGGCCCTTCCACAGGGATGTGCTGGCACACGCCAGCCCCATCCCCAGGGATGCTGTGATATGTAAGGTCACCTCTTACAGCTCAGCTGGGGATGAACCTGCCCCACAACCCAGGAGGGGAGAGAAGCTGCTGGGACCAGGCAGCTGAGGCAGCTGAGCCCAGCAGCATCGCCCCACCCCTGACTGGAACAGGGCAGGACAGGATGGATGCTCCAGGGGACACTGGCAGCACAGTCTGAGGCTGTGCCAGTGCTGATATGGCAGAAGCGAGCACAGAGGTGATCTTATTCCCTTTCTTTAATTGAGGAGAGGAAAATCAACTACCTAAGGTGATGCTCAGGGCCAGGAGGGGGATACGGCCATTTCCAAGCCCAGCAAACCTGGAGGGAGGCAAGGATGGGGGGATAGAGACAGACCCCTCTACAAAGCTATAGGCAGGCAGCCCCACCACTTTTCCAGTTCTTACAGGGATTTACGGAGACCCACCTCCCACATAACTCACCAACTCTATGGCAGGAGGGAAGGGCAAGCCAGTCTGAAAATCCTGTTACAGAGAGGAGAAACAGAACCCAAAGGAAAAGAGGACAGGAAGGGAAAGAGAAGTTGGCAACAGGAGGTACCCTAAAGTGCATTAATATTCCCAGAGGGTGGAGGCGTCGATGGTGTCGGCCGATGCCTTGAGCACCCCGGCGTGGTCGCCCTTCAGGTATTTGCCATTGATTTTGATGGCCACTTTGTTATAGTCGCAGAACTCAAAAAAGAAGTCCACGGGGGTGTCGCTGCTGCTGGTGACGGACGACTCGCTCCCCACCATCCAGTACTTGCCAGTGGTATCTGCACGAGAGGGGACGCAGTGGCCTCGTGAGCCACCACGGGGACCCCAAAGGCCACCCCTCCCCAGCCCACAGCCCCCCTGGGGACTCACCCTTGATGTTGTAGGCGCCGTCGTTGAACTCCAGCTGGAAGACGTCGTAGGAGGAGCGGTTGGAGTCCAGGGTGCCGGTGACCTTGCGGCAGCCGATGAAGCCGTGCTCGCCGCGCAGCACGATGATGGGCCTGTTGATCAGCTTCATCACAAAGTGCTCCGTCTCGCCTGCGCCGAGGGGACAGGGGCTGTGAGAGCAGCCAGGGGGGCACACGGCCAGACCCCAAGGCTGGCAGGGAGCGGTGAGGAGCAAGGGCTGTGCCCTCACCCATTTCTCACCCACTCCATCTCCCAGCTCCTCGAACAGCCGCTAAGAGAACTTATTGCCTGGGCATCACTTGGAAGAAGAGCCTGGCTCTGGGGGGACTTTTTCCATCCCCTGCTGCCCTGGTGTGGAGTCCCCAAGGGTCCCTTACCTGCTGTCTCCATGGAGGCTGCCAGCTGCCCGTTCTTCTTTGCTGTCACGTACTTGCCGTTGGCAGCTTTCAGGGTGATGCGTTTGTCGCACCACTCGATGTCGAAGTAGCAGCTCGCGTTCCTGGGGGCAGAGAGGACACTCAGGGGGGTGTGATGCAGGGGCACCCTGCCACCGCCACCCTGCTGGCTTGGAAAGGGCCGTGGCTGGGTCAGGAGAGCCGGGTTCGATCTGTTGTTGCAGGATGAGCTGTGTTGTGGTGGCCGTCCCGCTGGGAAGCCCTGGGCCCGGGGGCAGGAGGCAGGCAGGCAGCCAAAGGCACTTCTGGGCTTTCCGCCTGACTCTCAGGGTTGAACTGCAGGGCAAACATTTCGACAGCCCCAGCCGGCCAGGGAGGATTATACGGCCCCAGGGACTTCCAGAGCATCGTGGGCGGCAAGCCCCGACCCATCCCTGGCTTTGCCAAAATGCACTGCCTCTGCTGGGAAGTGTTTGGGATGAGCACCCGAGCTGGAAAATCCCCCTTGAATTCCCCTGGGAGGTGCAGAGGGTGCTCTGAAGCCCGGCACCACTCACTTTGTGGAGGCTGTGGACTGGATGCCCCCGTTGGAGGTGAGGGTCCAGTACTTCCCGGTGTAGGTGCGGAAGGCGCATTTCTTGGTGTCCTTGTTGATCTCCAGCTGGTAGGTCTCCTGGTCACCCTCCTCGTCCTGGTTGGCTGAAAGGTCCATCCCTGCAGACCAGAGACAGGCGGATTTGGGGGGTGGGACCACAACCCCCTCCAGCAGGTCCAGCCCAGGAAACCCAGCTGAGAGGGGCTCCTGCATCCTGGGTGAGCTTTGGTGGCTCCCAAATCCCTCACTCGGACCTCCCCTCTGGCATTTGGGGTTCAAATCCAGGTTCTCATTTGGTTATTTGGTGTTAAGGTCTTAAACAAGGGGTGGGCAGCTGTGAGCTTCCACTCCTGACCCAGCAGCTCCATGGCAGTGAAGCAAAGACCAACATAGATGTTTTATAAGGAAAAGGGCTGCAGTTTTTCCCAAAGGTGACAGCCAGGTTTCTCAGCCCATTAGCACAGGCCACTGCAGCACCCATGAATCCCAGCTCGTGGCATGTTTAAGGACCATGACAACATTTTTCATCCACAACTGTCACATCCCACTGGGGCACTGAGGTGTGCAGGGACAGGAGGCTCAGGAAAGCCCCAGGGTAGCAGCAGTCTGTCCCCAGCTCTGCAGCCAGGATGGCCCATCCCTGTGCCCAAGGGGCCACAGACAGCATTTCCAAGCAGAGGTGGATGCAGCTGCTCCTGGGGCACCAGCCACAGCCCTGGGCCACTGCCAGCCACGTGTGCATCCTCTGAGCCTGAGCAAACCTGCTTAGTCAGGGCTAGTGGGGCCAAAACTGCTCCAGAGCTCTCCAGCTTGGTGGATTTCAGCCTAAAATCACTTTGGGGATGCAAGCCACAAGCTGTAGGCAAAGCAAATGGCTGAGCTCTGTGCTGGGCTTGGGAGGAGCTGGGGTGCAGAGCTCAGCCCCACTCAGTGAAATGGGAGTTTAGAGGAGCTGGATGAATTTTCCAGAGCCAAACACACCTGCATCCCTCCCTGCTGCACAGAGGGATGCAAAGGGTTCGAGTGCACATTCTGTCTAGTTCTGGGCCTCTCACTAAACTTGACATGGAGGTGCTGGAGCATGTCCAGAGAAGGGGAATGGAGCTGGGGAAGGGTCTGCAGCACAATGTCCTGAGGAGCAGCTGAGGGGGCTGGGGGCTAGCCACGAGTTCAGCCCCTCACACCTCCACCATGCATCCCATTTTCTGGGCTGCTGGGATTTCTAGTGCTGTGCACAGTCCCTGGAAGGGCTCCAGGGGCTGCAGTCTTGGTGGCCCCACTGCTCTGGGAAGCCACCAGGAGATGCCAGCAGCTGCACCCAGCTGTCCTGCAGGCACAGCTCCCTGGGGCTCCACATCACCTGTCCCTGTCTCCAATCAGGCCCCATCCCAACGCCCAGAAGCAGCCTCTGCTTTGCAAATCCATCACCCACCTTTCCCAAAGGGATCAGGCTCTGCTCCCCAAGGGATCGGGTTTTGTTCCCAAAGGGATCAGGCTTTGAAGGCTCCACTTTCTTGGCCATAATCTCATCTCCCAGATCCCAACTGGCCTACAGCTTCCACCTGCTCACAGCTTCCCCCTCTCACCAGGCACCCTCCAGCACCGTTGGCAGCTCCCATCCCTGGCAGTGCTCAGTGTCAGGGTGGCAGCAGCCCAGTCTGGTGGAAGGTGTCCCTGCCCATGGTCCCTCCCAACCATTCTGATTCCGTGACTCTCCTGACAGACACGCAGCCGCCCTGGTGTTCCCCAGGGTATTTGGGCAAGGCAGGGGGCAGTGGGAGCTGGTGGCCACCAGCCCAGCCCCACTGGCCACATCCCTGGCTCCCAGAGCCATCCCACAGCCGCCTCCTCCCAGCCCTGCCGGGGGCTGAGCCCGCGGTTCTGGGAACATTTGGTTTTGATTTTGCATCCCGGCGTCAGGCAGCCCCAGCCCCAATCCAGGGCTGTAAAACAGAGAGAGGGGCTCTGCAGGGGCTCACAGAGAGCTCGGGCTCTGGGGGTGACCCTGGGCGACACAGCCCACCCCTCGAGGCTGCAGCAGCCCTGGGCCCCCACACTTGTGAGGGCTGCGGGTCCCTGTGGTTTGTGGGAGTGGTGCTTCCCTCACTGACTCTTCTGGGAAGAACTCGGTGACCTGCAGGGACCAGGCTGGGCAGAGCCAGGGGATGCCACAGAGCAGGGCTGGACAGGCTGGAGGCAGCACAGGGACTGCCAGGAGCCCCCAAACACTGCTCCCTCTGCCCAGAGCCCCCCTGGAGCACAGGGCACACACCAGCCCCCACCTCCCTGCCAGCCCATTTTCCACACTCCTTGCACGGAGCTTTGGGAGCTTTGGCTTTCCCCGTGCCTGGAAGGAGCTGGCAGCAGGAGGGTCTCCCACAGCCCCCTCCCCAAAAGCAGCGTGGGGTTGGGTTACAGACTCAGCACAAAGGAATGCGGCTGGGGCTGGGGCAGGAGGAGGCTGCAGGGGGCTGGAACTGGGCTGGAGTGGAGATTTGGGGGGGCTGCAGGGAGCACGGGCTGTGTGTGAGGCTGCAGGGCCACGGTGGCTCCCTCAGAGATGTCCCCGTGTCCCTGTGGGGAGGACAGGCTGTCCCCACAGCCACCCCCCTGCTGTGGCAGCCCAGGGCTGCTCCCACTGCAATCACGGATTAATTAATGCTCCTGGTAAATTTACAGTCTGGAGCTGCTCTTCCTGACCTTGGCGAAGCTGCTAATTACAGCTGGGGGCAGGAGGGGAGCAAGCACAGAGAGGCTTTTTGGGGGGGGAGCAGGTATTCCTGCACACCCCAAAATTCCTGGTGTGGGAATCCCTCGGGCTCTGTGTGCAGCAGGGATCCTGGGGAGAATGCAGAGGTGACAAGGCTGAGGCATGTTGTCACCCCAGGGCTGAGTCCCTGGGCTTGGGCTGCTCAGAGAGCAGGAAAGGGCTCCCCAAATTCTTGGCTGCTCAGGTCTCCAGGCTCGTGGGTTTGCAGGATTGATGCTGGAGCCCTTGCTGCTCTCCAGCCAGGACTGGGGTGCAGCAGGAGCCCTGAGGGTGCAGCAGGGGCCCCGTGGCCATCCCAGAGCAGGCACACAGCTCCCTGTAGCTCCTGCAGAGCTGGGATTCTCCCTCTGGAGAAGCAGAGTTTGTTGTAGCTCTGTTGGCCTCCACACCATGGGGGCTGCAGACCCAGCGTGGGGACATTCAGGGCAGGGAAAGAAGTTTCCCTCACACTCAGCTCACCCAGAATGTCTCCTGTGAGCCTGCTGGGATGCTGCATGGGGAGGAGCACCTTTCCCATCGCCCAACTCTCCTTTCAAAAACCCCAGGGTCATCCTGAAAACGCCCAGCCCAGGCTGCCTGGATGGCTCCACAATCCAGGGCCAGCAGCCTGCAGAGCCCCCAGCGCAGGATTTCAGGGTGGCACTGGGATGCTGTGCCCAGCACAGGTCGGGTCTGGGCTCCCTGTGGGCTCTGGCACCTCCACCTCAGGCACTGCTGCTGCCCCTCCCTGCCCTCCAGCCGGGCTCACACTGCACCCCTGCAGGAACCCAAACAGGCTTTTGTCCAAGCCCAGCAGCCTGGAGCGCGGGGAAGCAGCAGCAGCTCCTCTGCTGAGGGTGCAGCTCTGCAGAGGGGTCACGGCTAGGGGTGAAACACGAATTTCCTGAAAAACCCACCCCTCCTTCCCTGTGGATTTCCTGTGGCTTTGTGGTATCCCCCAAGTGTCAACAGGCCACTTGGCATCTCCAGATGAAAATCTGCATCCGAGCCTTCGTGCCCCCTGCCCTGGAGCCGCATCTTCCTGCCGAGATGATCCGGAGGGGGGAAAACCCGGCTCGGGAGAGCTCCCGGCCCCGGGAGCACGGCACGTCCAGGCTCGCTCCCCTCCTCCCCGGATCCCGTTTCTGGAATTCCTCCCTCCCAGCCAGCCCACCCCTCTCCTCGGTGGGTGGGGGGCACAGCTCGGCCGGGCGGGGGGAGCAGAGCCCGGCTCGGCCCGGCACCCCCAGCCCACAAAGCGCCCTTTGTTGCCGCAGCCGGGCTAGAAAGGAGCCACGGAGCGGGAGGAGCCGCTCGCTGCTGGCTTGGGGGTGCAAACGGGAGATGGGAGCTCTCGGGAACCGGGAATCCTGTCCTGCTGGGGCTGGGGGCAGGACAGGGGTGCCAGGGATGCCCCCAGCACCCGGCCCGGAGCAGAGCAGGGCTGGCACCACCCGTGGTGCCAGTGTCGTGGTGCCCGGTGTGCCGGGGGTGCTGGCACCGGCCACCCCCGGGACGGGGAGGGGACGCCAGGCCAGGAGCTGACTTGGCACGGGTGGGACAGCAGCGTTCCAAAGCCGGATCCCAGCCAAGGGAACCGCAGAAGAACCCATCCCTGCTCCTCCCGTGGGGCAGAGCGGGGGCAGCCATGCCATCCCTGTGCCCTCCTTGACTCCCCACTGGAATAAGCTCCTTTTTCCCGCAGGGATGTGCCGAGCTACAGCCACTGCCGGCCCGCATCCCCCATCCCCAGCGGCCAGGGGAGCGCCTGCCAGCAGCACGGCGCTTATCAGCCCGGCGGGGAAAAAAGGGCTGTCTGAAACGGCTTCCTGCGACGGCTGCTCCTGCCGCCTCCTTGGGAACCTCCGGGACACGGCGCTTCCACAATGGGAGCGGGATGAGCCCCGGAACGCTCCCAGCCTCTCACCGCCCTCGGGAAGGATAAACCGCGTGGAAACGGCTTCTCCAGCCAAAAGGGACTGGAGCGAGGATGTGCAGCCCCGGCGCGGCCCTTCCCGTGTGTTTGGCTTGGAAAGGGGCCGGGCACAGGCCAGGGCCCGCTGTTGCTGGGGAGATTTGTTCCCCCCTTGCCGCTCCCCCATCCCTTCCGAGCCAGACAAAGCCGGAGGGGCGGCCAGCAGCATTCCCACCCGCTCCATGGGGTCCCCGCCGCCGCCGCTCCGTCCCTCGCATCTCCCCCCACATCTGGTTTCCCCATCTCGGTGACAAAGGGCTGCAGCAGCCCTGCCCCCACGGCGCTGCGGCAGCCTCCCGCCATCGCCATCCTCTCCTCCTCCTCCTCCCCACATCCCCGTGCCTGGGAAAACAATCCCCACTGCCCATCTCGGCAGATTTTATTATTAATTTTTCACGGGTTGCTTTGCAGGATTTGCCCTGGGACGGGAGCAACGCGCGGAGCTCCCCGCACGGAGCTGCCCAGGCACGGATCAGGGTTAAGCAGCAGCCTTGAAATACAACATATACACACAAAAAAAAAAAAAAAAAATTCCCCCGCTGCTCCTGCGGGCTTTGCTGCATGCTCGCACCCATCCCACACCCGGCGTGCGCCGGCCTGACCCGGCACGCCGGCGATGAGCCCCGGGCACGGCAGAGCTCACACCGGGACCCCGGGCACGGCAGAGCGGAGACCCCCGGGCCAGGGCACACACCGGGACCCCCGGGGTACCTCCAGCACGGAGCCCCGGCCGGGGGCTGCGATGCCCGGTGGGCACTCGCGGGCAGCCCCGTGCCCGGGGAGCCCAGAATGTGATCGGGTCCCCGAGGCGGGTGGCACCCCAGGCGGGTGGCACCGCGGCCCCGGCGGGGAGCGGAGGGGTGGGCACGGCGCCCTTTGTGCGGGGGGATGCAGGATGCGGGAGTTTCGGCAAAGCCCTTTATGTAACGCTGCTACCCAGCCCCCCACCCGCGGGAACTCCAGCCCCACCTTGGGCACAACCAGAGCCCCCCGAGGGGACCCGCAGCCTCCCTGCTCCGCTGGGCAAAGGGCTCGGCCGCGCTCGGGCGAGGGGGACATCGGGGGAGGCTTTGTTGGGCGAACAATGAGCCCCAAAGGAAGGAAGGCGAGGGATGCAGCCCTGCCTCCTTCACGGCGAGGGAAGGCTCCATGCACGCCCTCCCAGCCCCCCTCCCTTCCATCCCCCCGTCCCAAGGCAGGCCCCTCGCCCCCCCTGCGCCCTGCAGAGGCGATGCTGCGGGGATGGGGGTGCCGGGGGGGATGGGGAAGGGATGTGGGAGGGATGCGGGGGGATCGCGATGGGGGTTTTGGGGGAGGAACCGCGGGCAGCCATGCTGAGGGGTGCAGGGGGTGCCCGGGGGAGATGGTGCCTTCAGGGGAGGGGTGTGAGAAGGGGTTTGAGCGGGGGCAAGACGGAGGCGGTGGCACAGGGGGCACCGTGTGGGGGGGCAGCTGAGGAAGGCGGCGGATGTTGGGGGTGGGGGGCAGAGCTGCGGGGGCACACTCCGAGGTGGGATTCCGAGGTGATGCGGGGGAAGCGATGCCGGAGGGATCCAGGGGCTGCTCCCGGCAGGCGACTCCCGAGGGATGCAGGAGCGCTCCCCGAGGCTGCCGCAGCCCCGGGACAGCCGAGATGTCCCGTTCCCCCCACCCGCAGCCCCCATCCCCGCGTACCTTGCCGGGTGGAGACATTCCTGTCGTTGCCGGCTCTCAGCACGACCTGCGGGCAGCTCTGCTCCAGGGCGAAGAGCTCGTCCTTGCCCACCTTGGCGCTCTTGCCCGCCTTGAGGGTGCCGCTGGGCCCCGAGGGGGCCAGGTAGCGGCCCTCCCCGTCCCGAAAGGCCACCTTTCCGCAGCGGAATTCCAGCGTGAAGGCGGTGCCGGGCTCGGCGGCGGGCACCAGGCGGCCGTCGCTGCGGAGCAGGCGGTGGTCGCAGCTCTGCAGGCTGTAGCGCTGCTCCACGAACAGCAGGGTGATGAGCGCATCCACGCCCCAGGGCACGTCGCGGTCCACGGCCAGCTCGTCGCGCCGGGGCCCCAGGTGCGCGTAGCGCTTGCGGGCCAGGCTGTAGAGGTTGGCCTGGGGGTGCATGGCCAGGTGCACGCTCCACTTCTCGGCGGCCGAGACGGCGGGGGCGAAGCAGGACAGGCGGTCCTCGGTGCCGCCGAAGAAGCGGCGGTGGGGCTCGGACTGCAGCGACCACCGCCCGTCGCCGTGGGCCAGCACCAGGAAGCGGCAGTCGGGGCCCGGCTCCTCGCTGTCGCAGCTCACCCGCCCGTCCTTGTCGGCCGCCAGGTACCGGCCCAGGTGGCTCTTGAGCAGCACGGCGCTGGAGTCCTCCCCGTCTTGCTCCAGCGTCCAGATCTGCTTCTTCTTCATGCTGGCGGCCGAGGCGTTCACCTTGAAGCCGAACGCCTCCGCCGTCAGGTACCGGTTGCTGCAGTTGATCAGCCCGAACTGGATCTGCACCGGCTCCGCCGTCCCGTTCGCCGTCATCCTGCCCCGCCGCCGACCCACACCGAGCGACCGACAGACACCGAGCGACCGACAGACAGCGAGAGCCGCCGCGCCCGCCCCGCCGCCGCCGCCTTTATAGCGGCGGGCAGCGGCACCGCCTCCCGCCCCCCCCGCCCCCCGCCGCGACCCCCGCCAGCCCCCCGGAGGAGCAGGACACGGTCCCCGCCCCGCTCCTGATGCGGGACATCCCCGCAGGCAGGGACAGAGACCCTGCCCTGCGTGACAAAGCCCCCGTGGATCCTCCCCCGCCACCCTGTGGGATCCTGTGGGACCCCCAGCGTTTGACGGGATCGTTGAGGAGCCTCCTTGAACTGTGGGACACCATGGCAGAGCCCTCCTTGCATTTCAGAGCCCCACACAGTGCCAGTCCTCACTCCATGGCGAGACTGCTGCAGGCACAGCAAGAGCCCCCTTGAAGTGGGGGGCTCCCACAAAGTGGAAGACCCCAGGACCATTCTCTGCATTTCAGGAGCATCCATGAATTGCAAAATCCCCTCCTCCAGCACGAGTTCAGCATGGAAAGGCCTCTCCAGGAAGGGGCCCCTCGAATTGAAGGACCCCAAACACACATAGCAAGACCCCCACTGTAAAACAAGACCCCTCCTTGAATTGCAGGGTCCCACACATTGCAAGACCCCCTGAGCATTGCAGGACCCTCCCCTTGCACTGCACAACACCAACCTGAACTGCAAGTCTCTGTCCTGCACTGCAAGAATCCCTCTGATTGCACCTCCCCATCCCACTCCAAGGCATCGTGAGACCCCCCTGCACCCCTCTGTCCCCCCGGGCTGCTGGCCACGTCACAGGGCTGTGGGGCAGACGGGGAGCAGTGTGACAGATGCTGTGGCCTCCTGCCATCTCTGAGCCATCCCAGCAGCCTGTGCCAGGCACCAGAGAGGCTGCAGCACCCTGGCCCTGGGGAGCTGAACTCCCACAGCAAATCCAGAAGAAGAACAGTGCCACTCCTGCTCAGGGGAGCATTTTGGGGCCATTTCTCAGGGGGTGGGTGGGCAGTGTTGCTGTGCATGTAATGGACTGGTGGCACTTCCAGCAGGGCTGGAGATGGGAAGAATCCAGCCTGGGGAGGGTGGTCTGTGCTGCCCAAAGGTGCTGCCCACTGCACTGAGGGACAGGGACATTTCTTGTGTCTGTAATGGGGACACAAACCACTAAGCAGCAGCACAGCTGCAGGGGTTAATTGGAAGCTCAGGCACAGCCCTGCACTTCCAGGGGGAGCTGGCTGGAGGGATGTGCAGAACCAGAAAACTGGAGAAAGAGGGAAGATGGGAAGGTGGTTTTCAGCTGGACCAGGGAGCTGAACTGCCTGTCCCAGAGGAAGCAGAACAAGTGAAGAGCTGAGTGTGGGCACAAAGAATTCCCCCAGGCTCATCCAACCCAGGCAGGATGGCATCCCACCCCACCTCCCAAGGCCTTCAGGCTCCACTGGTTCTGCACTGGCTGTACTGGTTGGAGCCACTGCTGCACCCCAGGCCAGCACTGCCCGCCCTGGCCCGGGGGTCACTGGCACGACCCCTCCAGGGCAAACCTGCCAGGCTGGGATGGGGTTTGTTTTCCTGGAAGTCTTGGCCAGACCTGCTCTGTGCTCATCCTGCTGCCCAGCCCGGCAAGCCCAGACGGACCATTGCCAGCAGAGCCAAGCCCACAGCCTCTTGTCTGGGCTGGAAACAGGTCCCCCCGAGCTGCAGGGAGGCACATCCGTGTTTGCCCAGCAAATCCCTTGTGCTGCTCTGGCTCAAAGCCCCCTGCACTGAGACCTGGCCATGAGGCTGAGCAGCTGCCCAGACCCACAGCTGCTGGGCTCTGCCTTCCCCGGCCGCCACGGGCAGATGGTGATGAGGCCAGGAAAGAAACAGCTTTTCTCCTCAAAAAAAAAAAAAAAAAAAAAAAAAAAAAAAAAAAAAAAATATTAAGAAAAAAAAAAAAAAAGGCAATTATGCAGAGAAAGAAAAACCCACCCTGTTTTCTCCCTGCTGCTCAGCCCTGTGGCCTGCATGGGTGACACTGGTGGATGGTGGCACTGAGTGGATGGATGGCACTGCCTGGCTCAGCAGATCCTGTCCCTCCAGAGCAGGAACCCACCCTGCCTGCCTGCACCCACCCTGCTGCACCCTCTGCTCCTGGGGGGTGGGAGAGCCCTAAACACAGCCCTAAGCCTCCCACATGTCGCTGTGGTGCCAAAGGGTGCCCAGTGCCCCCTGGCCTGGGGGTGCAGCAGCCACAGCCCATCTCAGCCCAGGTCCCAGGGCATCCACGCCTGCTGGAGCGGCAGGAAAGGCTCCGGGGCTGCCTCTGTACATTGCATTTCTGTCATCTTTGCAAGGCACCGTGACTGAACGCTCCTGAGGCAT
This sequence comes from Passer montanus, assembly GCF_014805655.1. Classification (NCBI taxonomy): domain Eukaryota; kingdom Metazoa; phylum Chordata; class Aves; order Passeriformes; family Passeridae; genus Passer; species Passer montanus. Next base: position 3,259,135 of record NW_024373256.1, read on the forward strand.
CCCCCCAGCCCTCCCACCCTGCTCCTGCAGGACACACAACCCTGGCACACGGCATCCATGACAAGGAATCCCGAGGTGAGGACACAAGGAATCCCGTGTCCCCTGGAGGGGCTGAGGGACCTCAAAGAGATCCCAGCTCCAAAAGAGAAAAGCCAGGAGAAAAGGAGCCCCGGCCATGGAGTGACCCCTGTCCTGCTGCCCCAGGCACAGAACTGCCCTGGGATTTCCACTCTTGCCTGGACAGTTCCTGGCTTCGTTTGGGGGCAATCCCGGGATTTTTGTGGAGCTTGTGATGTTGGGAGGGCAGAGCTGGACTGTGCAGGGAGAGTGGGATGCACGGGGGCTCGGAGGGGACAGAGACAGCAAATGCAGTGTGCAGTGAGGGGTCTGAGGGTGCAGTGGGTTGATCCAGCCCTGCGTCCCCAGGAGGGCAGTGTCCTCAGGCAAAGGGGCACTGTGGAGCCAGCAGCCCCAGGCACAGCAGCCAGGGATGCTTTGAGCTGTGTCCAGCCCCGTCCTGCCCTCAGAGCACACAGACCCTCGGGCACAGCTGTGTCACAGTGTCCAAAGCTGGTGTCCCTCCCTCACAGCACATCTTTCCTCTGGATTCAAGGATTCCAGCCTGGCCTGAGCCCTCCTTGCTCTTCTTTGATGGAGCAAATTCGGGGGCTCCCTGTGAGGGGGCTGCTGGCTGGTTTCCACCCCCAGCCACGTGTTTTCCCTGGGTCACCCACACCCTGCTCAGTGTCCGTGGCACACACAGGCCCACCTGGGGGCTGATGTCCCTGTGGTGGTGGCAGTGGCAGTGAGATGGCCAAGGCTGGCCTGGCAAGCCCCTCCACAATTCAGATCCCCAGAGGGGCTCAGCAGAGGTTGGGGATGCAGTGCTGGTGGTCAGCACCCCTCCAGCCACCTCCACCCCACGTGGGACGTGACAGTGAGGCACGACGAGGTGACCTTGTCCTCCAGTGGGATAAAGAGCTCTGCCAAAACCACCCAGAGACCCCTGGAGCAGGGCTGGGAGCAAGTCCCAGGGGCAGACTAAATCCTGGCTGGAAGCTGCATTTTCCCAGGTCCCTGATTGTCCCTTGCTGCTGCTGGGGGCCACGGGGACACCCCAGGGTGCCCAGCCTCACGGCCATATGCCACCAGCCAGCTCAGCAGAGGCCCTGATGGCCCTCCCAACAGTTGGCAGGCGCCCCGGCCTCATTAAAATTGTATTAGGCTGTATTTTAAAAAAAAGCAGCAGCACCAGGGGAAACAAAGAGCAGCCCTCAGAGAGGGGCTCAGGGAGGCAGATCGTGCTCCGGGGATGTTCTCCCATGGGATGCTGCCCCAAGGGGGTTTGCTCAGGAAGCAAGTGGAGTATGATGGGGGCTCAGCCGTGCTCCTGTTTCCTGGACATCAGGATCAGGCACGGCACTGGCCATGTGGCTTGCTCAGCTCTATTAGCTGGATTTATCCCCTTAGCTTAATTTAATTGCATCCAGAGAGCAAAAAGGGATGGAAGTGCTTGAAGTGCCTTGTTTCAAGCAGTTTGGGTGTTGGACACTGGCAGATGAAGGAAGGAAGTGGATGAGTGCACACCAACAGTCTGCACTGGGAATTTGTCCCTCTCTTCCTGCCCCAGCTCATTTTCTGCTGTTTTCTGCTGTGTTTTTTACATTACCAGGAACTAAAGCAAAAACCTGCTCCTTCCTCTGTCTCCCCAAGGACCCTGCGGAGGTGGGGGGGAGGCTGGAGCTGCTTCATCCAGCAGCAGAAGGAATTTTATTAGGAAAGCTTAAAGGACCTTTTGTGCAGCAGCGATTGACCTCTGTGGTGGGGAGGATGCTCTTTGTCCTGGACCCAGTGCCCTGCCTGGTCCCCGGGGGCTCTGCTGGGACACCAGGCTCTTGTAATCCCATGCAAGTGCCCAGGAGCAGGACACGAGAGACACAGGGCATTCTGTGGGACAAAATAATCCATTACCAGGGGGTGCTTTCCAGCCCTAAAAAAAAAAAAAAAGAAAAAAAAAAACAGGAAAAAGGAAAATCTGCCCAGTTTGCAAGCAGAGCAAGGGAGAGCCCTGGCCAAGCAGGAGGCCCAGAGGAAGATCCCAGTGCCAGCGCTGCTGCCTGTCCCCACTTTTAATTCCCTGCTGCAGCGCAGAGTCAGCACAGAGGGGTTTGCAGGGAAGAAAGAAGAAAGTGTGTGAGCAGCAGCGTCTCCCACGCAGCTCCGAAATAGCCCAGCCCAGGCAGCGCCGGGCGGAGCAGGTGACTCAGCAGCTCCTTTCTCCTTTCTCCTTCCTGCCTCTGCCGTGCCTGCTGCCCTTCCCCGCTGCTCCCCGGGCTCCGTGCCCCACGCTGCCCCTGCCCGGCCTCGCCCCGGGCTGCTGGAGGGTTTGGAGGGCTCAGGAAGGGACGCAGGGCAGGTTCAGGCTTTTGCTGCCTGCACTGCCAGGGCGCAGCTGCTGCTCTCGGGATCTGCAGCATCCCAAAAAGCTGCTCTGGGCACGGCTGGGATGGTGATCCAACCTCTGGCAGGACCAAACACCACACAGCTGTCCCATGCTCACCTCGGGATGGAGCGTGGAGCACCCCAAAGGGGACACGAGGGGGATGGAATGAGTCAGAGAGCAGCAGGGCATGTCAGGAACGGGGACAAGCAGACTCTGATCCAGCCACTGTGGGTGGGGGCGAGGAGGAGGTGACAGCTCATGGTTTGCCATCCCCCCAGCCTCTCACAGCATTCAGGGGACATGGGCATGGCAGGATGCTGGTGCAGGGGACTGGTGCCAAGCCCCCCCCAGGGGCTGCACCCACAGGTGCACAAATCCCCCTGCTGGGGTCAGGGGGCTGGAGAGAACCCGAGGGAGCAGGGGAACCCCCCCAACACCCCAGGGCAGGGGGCAGCCCTTCAAGGATGAGGTGTGGGTAACAGGAGCAGTAACAGGAGCTAGCTGGGATGCCCCGGGGGATCCTATAAAGGGCTGAGAGGGGCTGGGGGCCTTTTACAGCCTGTGACTTGGAGAGGAGGTGAGGGGGCTGTGTGACTCCATGGGGGTGCTGTTGGGCACGGTGGGGTGGGGTGCAGGGCAGCAGCAGAGCTGTGCCCTCACCTGCAGGCCCAGGTGGGTTTTGGCCAGGGAAGGGGCTGGAAGCAGCAGTTTGGGGCTGGGGGAAGGGTCAGACCTCCCTGGCCCCACCAGCTGTGCCTGCCTGGGCCCAGAGATCCCCTTCCAGATGGATAACTCCTTTGTCAATAGTGAAAAGAGTCCATTAGTCAGGATTAGGAACGGGGCCTTTGGGATTAGCCCTGCACCTCCCACCTGGCCCCCCTTGGTTCCCTGGCCCTCCTCGATTCCTGGGGCTGCTGGTCCAGGGGCACTGTGGTGCCTTTGGGGTTTTTGGGTGCAGAAGGGAATGGAACTCTAACTTAACCACTGAGAAATGTGGAAATTGGTGAAAGGAACTGAGCTGAGTCCCCAGGTGATTGATATCCTGGAATTATCCTGGATAATTCTGGAATTTCTCTTGGAATTGCAAACTCTCCCAGGAGCAGAATCCCTTGGGTAGAGGGGTGAGCAGAACCCCAGCTCTCCTCAGTGTCTGTGCATCCCTGCAGGGGGAGGAGGGAGCTCTGCACACGGGGAAACTGAGGCAGTGGGAGTCCATCTGGTTTGTGGGAAACCACATCTGGGCTGAGAGCTGAAGATGTTCTTCCTGTGGCATCTGCGAGGAGGGGCAGCTGAGGGGGGGAAGTCCCAAATCCGGAGCTCTTTGATGAGTTCAGAGTAATTCCATTGGGCGTGAATTCCATGATTCCCTGTGCCCTCTGCAAAGAGGGGCTGGATCTGGCCTCCAGCTCAGGAAACCCTGGTGTCTGCTGGTGTGGAAGCAGTGCCAGTGACAGCTGGGGGGCTTTTCACCCCCCATCCCCACTGTCCCACAGCTCTGTTCCCTCCCCAGTGCTGACAGGCTGGCTTTGTCCGTGGGCAAATGGCCACAAGGAGGGATCAGGGCCGGGGGCTCTGGCCAGGCTGGCTGTGAGAGGCCCCGGGAAGGCAGGAATGCAGGCGGGGGGGCCCTGAAACCCAAAACCTCGGCACGGGGGCCCTGCTCCGGGCATCCGGCCGGCGCTGCGGGCGGGAGGCCCCGGGCTGAGGGCAGCTGGGGCTGGGGGGGCTCTGCAGCCCTCCCGGCAGTGAAGGTGCTGGTAGCCCCCTCCCCAGCCCCTCCTGCCATCCCCCAGATGGAGTTCAGCACAGTCATTCCCAGCAGGAAACAGAGGGTGAAGGAGAACATCCCATGATGTGAGGTTGGGGTCCCGGGGAGCAGAGCAGCCCCTGGAGCTGGGTGTGTGCACAGAACTGGGCTGGACACTGGGGCAGGCACTGGGCAGAGCCACCCGGAGTGTCCCTGGGAGTGACAGGGGCGGCCGTGGCCTGCAGGGTGAGAGAAGCCCTTTGGTCAGTGGATAATCCACTGCAGCCCGTGACTCCTTGTGCTGTGCTGGCAGCAGCAATCTGGGTGCAGGCTGCGTGCACTGCCCTGTGCAACGTGCATGTTGGTGTGTGCAATTCCTCGTGCCTGCATTTCCTGATGTGACACACACGTTGCTGTGTGCAGGCCATGCACGGCTGCATTTTGCCATGTTCAATGCCACGGGCAGGGTGCACCCCGGTGTGCCCCGTCCCATGTGGGGTGCACACGTGTGTGCAATCCCACAGGCCGTGTGTGTTGGCGTGTGCAACCCCATGTGTTGTTCATGCAATTCCTTGTGCAGCAGGCGTGCTGCTGTGTGCAATCCCATGCAGAGTGTGTGTGTTGGGCTGTGACTTCAGGTGTGCTGGGATCACCCTGCAGTGCCTGTGTGCAGTCTGCACCCTTGGGGGGTGTGTGTGTGATCACATGTGCATCTCAGCACGCATGACCCCACACCCAGCACGGATCTTGGTGTGCATGAACCTGTGTGCAGCGTGTGTGATCCCAGTGTGAGGCTCATCCGTGGCCCCACGTGCAGCCCCTCACCATGCATGGCCTTGTGTGCCACTAGCATGATCCCGTGTGGATCTTGGCACAGTGACCCCAACGTGCATCAGTGTGCACCTCGAGGTGCGTGTTCCCATGTGCAGCGTGCGCAATCCTGTGTGCAGCACGTGCAGTGGTGTGCAGGATGCATCTCTGTGTGTGCAATCCTGTGTGCAGCACATGCATCAATGTGCAGGATTGTTGGCGTGTGCAACCCCATGTGTTGTTCATGCAATTCCTTGTGCAGCAGGCGTGCTGCTGTGTGCAATCCCATGCAGAGTGTGTGTGTTGGGCTGTGACTTCAGGTGTGCTGGGATCACCCTGCAGTGCCTGTGTGCAGTCTGCACCCTTGGGGGGTGTGTGTGTGATCACATGTGCATCTCAGCACGCATGACCCCACACCCAGCACGGATCTTGGTGTGCATGAACCTGTGTGCAGCGTGTGTGATCCCAGTGTGAGGCTCATCCGTGGCCCCACGTGCAGCCCCTCACCATGCATGGCCTTGTGTGCCACTAGCATGATCCCGTGTGGATCTTGGCACGGTGACCCCAACGTGCATCAGTGTGCACCTCGAGGTGTGTGTTCCCACGTGCAGCGTGCACAATCCTGTGTGCAGCACGTGCATGGGTGTGCACGACCCCAAGTGCAGGATGCATCTCTGTGTGCAGCACATGCATTGGTGTGCAGGATGCATCTCTGTGTGCAATCCTCTGTGCATCACACGCATTGGTGTGCACAATCCCACACGCAGGCGTGCATGCTCCTGCGTGTGGTGTGCGTGATCCCGTGCCCTCTGTGCATCCTGGCATGCATGGCTCCACATGCAACATGCATCTTGGCGTCCAAGACCCTGCGCACGATCCCTCCTGCCCTGCGCCGTCCCGGCGTGCGCGCTCTCGCGTGCTCCGTTCACCCCCCCCGCCCGTGCGCGGTCCCGGTGCGCGCTCCCGAGTGTTCCGCTCGGCCCGTGCGCGCTCCCGGCGCGCAGTGCGCATCCCAAGAGCTCCCCCCAGCTGCCGCGGGACGGGCGGCGGCTCCGATCCGCGGGAGGACGGGCAGCGTGGAGCCGAACAAAGCGCCGGGGCAGCGAGGGCGGTGCCGCGATCCCCCCGGGATGGGCTCTCTGCCCCCCGGGATGGGCGATCCCCCCCCGGGATGGGCTCTCTGCCCCCGGGATGCCGCTGCCGTTCGGGCACGGCTGGGGCACCAGGCAGAGCGCTGCTGGCAGCGGGTGCTGCGGGGTTTGAGCTGAGGGTGGGAGCTTAGGGCAGCACAGCGCGGGGGAATGGGTGTCCCGGTGCCACCAGATCCCTGCTGGAGAAGCCGCAGGCTCGGCGCTGCTCACAGCACACTCCGCCTTGTCCACTCAGGCGGGTTCGCCTTGCACCGAGCTGACAAAGCGCTGGGGTAACCAGTCCCTCCATCACAGCCCGGTCCACTCGTGGTGCCCAGCACGGGGATGAGGGGCCCCACAGACCCGCTCAGCACCATCCATCCCTGCCCTTCTTTGTGACTTGGAGAGCACTGGCCCCCACGCAGACCTGTCACTCCCTTCAGCCCCGGGGACACCGCACACCCCACGGCCCTGGTGCTGTGAGACGTCACCAGAACATTTCCACTCTTTTATTGCTGGGGTGAATCATTCACTGGGGCAGCCAGCCTGTCTGCAAAACCCTGGTGCCAGCTGGTGCCAGCTGAGCACAGCCTCCCCGAGAGTGTTTTGTGGTGTTTACCCCGTTGTGCAGTGGGGACGCCACCAGTCTGATTCCCCTCCCTGGTCCAGAGGAGGCTTCAAACCTGGCAGTGATGCTGTGTCCCCACGGTGAGGTGACAGGGTGACACAGCCACCTGGACCAACACCCAGGCTGTCCCCCGGGGCAATAGGAGAGGATGTCACTTCCTCACACCCCAGGGCGTTCGCTCCCTGTGACGCAGTCCCGGGTGACTGTGCCATGCTGTGGGCAATCCTGCAGGGTGAGGAGCCCTGCTCGCTCCTCTCAGGCTCAGTAAAGCACCCCGGGGCAGAGCAGGCAGCCAGCCCTGCTTCCTCTGCGGGGAAACTGAGGCAGGGCCAGGACTAGAGGAGGTGGCATGGAGGGAACTCAGGGATGTCCCCATGTCCCTCACAGGTCACCCTTGGAGCCACCAAGGATGGGACCAGCCCCCAGACCCTGCGGGGCAGAGCAGGCAGCCAGCCCTGCTTCCTCTGCGGGGAAACTGAGGCAGGGCCAGGACTAGAGGAGGTGGCATGGAGGGAACTCAGGGATGTCCCCATGTCCTGCTCACAGGTCACCCTTGGAGCCACCAAAGATGGGACCAGTCCCCAGACCCTGTGTTCTGGAGGGGCTGGAGGTCCCTTATGTCAGTGATGGGCTCTGTATGTGATTCCTGTCCCATGGGCTCTGTGTGTGATTCCTGTTCCATGGGCTCTGTGTGTGATTCCTGTCCCATGGGCTCTGTGATTTCCTGTCTCATGGGCTCTGTGATTCCTGTCCCACGGGCAGCAAACACCCTTTGCCCACCCAATTCCAGGTGTTCCAAGCTGCTCCCAGGTACATCCACCCATTTGTGCTCAGGAACAAATTCTTTGCAGAAAACGAGATTTTGCTGCCTGACCAACACTGCGCCGGGTGCCAAACTTTCTTCTTCCCAGAGCGTGCATTTCCCCGGCTCTCGGCTGGGAGCAGGGCAGCGGGTCCGGCAGAGCCCCGGGCCGAGCCCGGAGCCCGGAGGGCGCTGGCCGGGGCAGAGCCGCTCCCGCCCGTCCCCCCGCGCAGAGCGGAGCGCGGAGAGGAAATTGCTGCTGACGGAGCTGCGAGCGCGGCCGGACTGCGGATGACTAAGTTTGGCAGTGCTACCTGCTGGCTGTTTTTCCTTTTATGGAGGATTTGAGCGAGCCGCTGGAGCAATTCTCCGCGAGGAGCCGAAGGGATCCACCCTGACCTTGGGGATGGGCACTGCCGGGCTGGGGCAAGGCTGCCGGGCGAGCAGGGTGGGTCGTGGGACGCTGGGGCGGCGCTCGGCTGGTGGAGGCGGGGATGGGCCCCCCTCGCCCGTCCGGACGGGGCACCCGAATGTTTTCACTTTCTATTTTGAGGCGCTGCTCTCGGGCTCGGAGCGGAGGCCCGGTGCCAGCGGGGTGCGTGGCTGCTGGCACCCTCCGTGCCACCCGCTCTGGGGCCACCCTGCTCCTCACGTCTGTCCCCGTGTGGCTTTCCCACAGGTGAGGGGATGAAGAGAAGGTCAAAGGGGATGTGTCCCTGCAGGGGGACACCTCACTGGAAGGGGACACTGCTGCAGGGCTGGGGGCATTGCTCGGGGACATGTTGACACATTGCTGCTAAGGGACACTGCTCGGGTGTGGGGGCACAGCTCTGCACCCCGGAGCTGCTCCGTGGTGCTGAGATGGAAACGGGGCAGCAGCCCAGCCTCGGAAAGTCCCCAGCTGGTGAGAAAAGCAGAGAAAGAGAAACAAAAATAGCACCTTTCCAGTGGCTGCAGGGGGGTGGCTTGCAGGGACAGGACTGGCTTTGGCCAGGCTGCCCCAGCACCCAGGCTGGCTGTCCCACAGCCCCCAGCCCGGGCCGAGGGGCTGGGACTGGGCTCCTCAGCTGTGTCCTGCATTCTTGGCATTATTCTCCTTTTTTCTCCTCCTCTTCCACCCCGGGGACAGCTCTCAAACCTCTCCATTTATGGACAGGAGATAGGTCAAGTGGGAGGGTGAGGGGACGCCCGGGTCCCTGGGGAGGGACAGGGGTCCCACGTGGTGCTGGGAGCTGTGAGCACCCCTGGAGGTCACAGCAAGGATGATGTGTGGACAGTCCAGGGTCACCTGGGCATTGCCCTGGCATCCCCGTCGTGATGCCCAGTGCCCCTGGGACCCCCACCCAGGGTGGTGGTTGTGGTCACCCATCCCCCAGGATGCTGGAGCACCCCGAGCTGCTGCAAGCAGAAAACACACCCTGCAGGTGGGGAGGGTTGGTTTATTTTTTTCCATTTGTTTTACAATTTTTTATTTTGAAGCCAAAATCTGCCAGTTTGGGGGTGAGGCTGCAGCAGCTGCACCCCACCCTGGGGTGGCTGGATGTGTCCCCAGCCCCAGGCTCTGAGGAGTCACTGGGGCAGGGTGAGATGACTCCGAAGCCACTCCAGATGACGAAACGTCCTGACTCATTCTAATCACTTATATTATAAAAAAAAAAAAAAAAAAAAAAAGGAAAATAAATTACTCAGACAGCAGTACTCTGCCATTGGGTGGTGACAAAGTGGCTGCTTGGGGTTAGGTTTTTGGGGTGGATTTTCCCCATGTCTGTAATAACACCTTGGGGTGCTGCTGACAGCAGTGAGCTGAGGGAGAGGCAAATCCCCGAGGAAATGTGCTGCTAGGGATCCTCCCACTCTGCCGTGCTTTAAGGGGTTGCTTTAAAGGGCAGTACATGCAACCCCCTGAGCCCTGGGATGTCCCAGGCTGTCCCCAGGCTGGGGAAGGACAGTGGCACCTTGTGGGGAAGGCTGAGATGGATGAATATCAGCTGGGTTTTGGTGTTGTAACCAGGCCTGCAGCCCTCTGGCCAAAACTCTGTCCCCGTGGGCTGAGGGAGGGACCCTGGGGCCCCATCCCTGCACCCTGAGGGGGCTCAGGACCCCTCCCCTGCTCCTGGCTGACTCAGCCATGTGGGATTCCCACAGTTTCCGTCAGAGGCTGCCTGGAGTAAATGGGGAAGAGGTTTCACAAGCCCTAGTAATTAATGCTAATTACAGAGCAGCGACATGGGAAACATTTCTTCCCCAGGTGTCCTTCCAAAAATGGTTTTGTGCAGGTGTGGCAGCATCCTTCACTTGTCATTAGCGCTGCTCCGCCTGGGAGAAGGTGAAACCTTCGAGGGCTGGGGCTGTGGGAACGCTGTGACAGGGACAGGACAGTCCCCACAGCCCCGCGGGCGCCCGGCCTGGCTGCTGGCAGCTGGGCTTGGCTGCAGGGCAGGGCTCATGCAACCCCGGGTCAAGGCAATCCATGGGGAAAAAATACCCTCTGACCTCCCTGAGCAGCATGACTCCTCCTGGCAGCTGCTGGCAGAAAAATAAAACCATGGAGAAGGCGCTTGGAGTCCTTTTTTAATTTTTTTTTTTTCTTGTGGCTTGGTTCTGCTGCCTGCATTGGAGGGACAATGACATCCTCCTAGGACCAAGGGCTCATGCTGAGAGGGGCTGAGCTTCTTTGAGGCTTGAAAAAGGCTGAAGTGGTTCAAAACCCCTTTTCATCTTTGTTTTTCTTCTCCTCACTGAGCTGCTCATGCTCGGCCCCCCCAGGTGTGCAGTGTTATAAATAAGGTAGGTGAGGGTGGGCTGGGAGAGCTGAGCTGCAGAGCCAGCTGGGATGGGCTGGGGAAAGCCTCCCCTGCCCCAGGACATGCTGAGCATCTGCAGTGCTTGGGTGGTAGGAAATCTCTACTTCCCTTTATCTGCCTGGAGAAAGGAAGTCACAGGAGACACAAGTGGGCAAGGTGTGGAGGAAGGGAGCACTTTGTGCTCTGTGGCCACAGCGACCAATGGCAGAAACCCTGGGCTGGACTGACAGTGGCAAAGAAGTGGGGTAGAGGTGAGGAAATTCTTTCCATGCAGACTGTGGTGTCTTAGTCCCTGGAACCTGATTTTATGTGATTTTTATGGAAGATTGAGCAGTGGGAGGCAGCTTGGAAGTGATGCCAGGTGGTGGTGGTGGTGGTATGACTTTAATGGTGACAATCAACCACCCTGGATGGCTGCACCAACAGCTCTGTTGGTGTCCCACAGCCCCATTTTGTTGTTTAAAATTGGTCTTTGAATTGTGGGATTTACATCTCCACCCAAGGATGGTTGTGTCCTATTTGCCTGAAGCTCGAGACTTTTGGAGCAGAGGGAGATGAAGAGGTTGGACCTTCCCTGTTTGATGAAGAAGAGCATAGCCCAGGCTGGAAACATATTTATTCAGGAGTGGAAACAATGTCAGAAGACTTGGAAAAAGCTCCCAGAAGAGAATTAAATCCACCCAGAGCCAGTTTCCAGGCCATTTCCATGCTTCTCCCAGTCCAGGGGCTGTAGGTGCTGCAACTCCCTGTCCCCTGGCCAGGCGGGGTGGGGACCTTGTGACAGAGCGGGGCTGGCAGGCAGAGCCTCATTCCCACTGGGCTGGCGAGCTGGGAAACCGGTCCTGGCACAGGAGAAAGCCTCCTCCTCCCCAGGCTCAGTGGGGCTGTGACTGTCTGTGGGGTTTTTAAGTGATCATGACTTTGCTGAGCTGATTCCTTTTTGATGTGTGCAGACTTCTCCCTCTGACTTTCCCTTTGCAGTTTTCCCTGGCAGCAAGGGCAGCTGCTGTGAGTATCCCAATGGATGGGGCTTCTCCCAGGGCTCCATCCTCTCTCCTGTCTGAAGGTGGGGAGGAAAAGGGCCACGCCAACCCCAGCGCTCCTGTGTGCGAGCCAATTCCCCCAAGGATGGTTGCTTTAATGAGATGTCACAGCTAATGAGTCTGCTGGCAGAGTGCTCCTGGAGAAACGTGCTGGGAAATGGTAACGCAGCAAATCTCAGCTTTCCAGGCTCTGTCCCATCCCAAAGATGGGAATCCATGGCAGCAGCTGGGTGAAGGACCTTGTGCTCCAGCCCAGCACCAGCCAGGAGCAGCTTGCTGACAGCCCACTGCCTGCTCGCTATCAGGATGTGATTGGGCCAAGTGAAAGGAATAAATTCATCCCAAAAAAGTGGGGTGGCCAACAACCCAGCCAAAGCAAATATTGGGAGCTCCCAAATACACCAGGCACCAGTGCAGGGCTCATTAAGTGAGACTGGTGATTTATGGGAAGACTTTTATGCTACTGGTGGGCTCCTCCTGCACTGTGAGACCCTCCTTGTCCACAGCCCAGAAAACAACATCAGGCTACCAGCAGATCTGGGGCTCTCCATTACAGCAGCTGGGCCTGAGAGGCACCTCAAAATCCCCCTGATGAGTGAGCATCCAAGTCCCCTCTATCCCAGCACATGGAGACTGGGGGAGCTCAGAAATGTTTTCACTGCTGAGCACAGAGAGTTCTCTTGGAAGGAATGTTTGCCCTGGAATCTGCTGGGAGTTAACCCACAAAAGTAACAATGGGAGGTTGGGGAGGGGGCTCCTGTCCCTCATTGTTCCTTGAGCTGATGCACAAGGGAGAGGGAATACAGAGAGCTTTTCTCTCCCTGTGCCTGCCTCAGGAGCAGGGATGCAGGATGAGCAGGGTGCAGGATGATCCAGAGCAGCCATCCCATAGGAGGGCACCACCAGCACTTGCACAGGGCAGAGAAGGGAGATAATTTCTAAGGTATATTCCTGGTGAATTTAGGCTTACAAAGCCATGGAGGGGGTGCAGGGCCTCAGCTGCTCTCTGGTTTCCGGTTTCTGCTGCCTCTTGCTCCAGCTGGTTACCGCAGACAGGGCCAGGTTTTGCCATTTAAGGCTGATTTCCCCAGGCTGGGCTGTGCTGAGAGCTGCCTGGGACGGTCCCTCGGCCACTCACTGTTAATTAAAACGTGTGCCCAGAGAGATGTGGCTCCTCTGGGGGAGGAGGGAGAACCCTCACCATCTCCCCGTCCCTTTGTCCCATGTCTTCATTCACCAATCTCCACGACAGAGGGAAGAGCCAAGGGAAGGGGTGTGGGTTCATCTGTGATGGGCAGGACAAAACCTTTCCTGGTCCCAGAGGTGACAGGTTCCAAGCAGAGGGCTCTGTCCCATTGATGCAGCCCTAAGGGATCTGCCCAAGCTGAGCAGTGCCAGGGTGGAGCTGGGACACCCTTTGCCCTGCCAGGACTGAGCCCAGGCTGTGCTGGGGCTGGAGCTGCCCCACACTCTGGGCTTCCTCATTCCTGTCACCACAGTTGGTTGCTTTTTTTCTTCCTCTTGCTTGCCCCCATCTGCTCCAAGCTCTTGCAAAACATGAGCAAGGGTTCCCAGAGAATGAGATGTGCTGTGCAGCCCTCTCACAGCCTTGGGCAGTGATCTGGGAACAAAAAGGGCTCCTGCAAAGCCCCATAGGAAAATTACTCCCTGTTTTTTCTGCATGCTGCCTTGTCTCTTCTTTGGGATGAGAAACCCCAAAGACAGTGGCCACTCTTTGTGTCCACCTGAGCCCCACCAGGGCCCTGGTGGCCTCTGTACCCACTTGGCTGCTCTGTGCTCCAGCAGTGCAGGAGCTCTGGAAGGCACCTCTGCAACCCCACTGTGCTCTGGCTCTGGCATGGGGAAGGGAAGAGAGCAGGAATGGGGAAGATTTAACCCCATTTATCATTAAAGGCTGGAGGAGGGAGAGGTGTGTTCATACCCCACCCTGCTCATACCAGCAAAGGGTGCCTTGGGGACACCTGGGCCAGGGAGTCCCCAGGGCTGTGCCATTGCTCCAGTAAGTGCCACCTGCAGGTACTCGAGGTTCTAATGGCATTCAAGTGCATTTTTTAAATATTCTCAGAGCTGGTAACACTTCTGCTGCTCCAGAGGGGCTCAGTGCCTACCCAAGCACACGTCACCCACATGGGACAGCAGAGTGGCATCCCAGGGTGGCACAGGCACCTGAGAGAGCAGAGCTCTGCAGTCCTCCTCAGGAGCAGGAGGGAAGCTGACAACTCACTCAGCCACCTGAGTCCCACCACAATTTCTGTTTCTGGACCTTCGCCCCAAAGCCCACCTGTGGTGGAGTGAAGATGGATGTGAGCTCCAGATCAGAGCAGGTGAGGAGGGAGCAGGGTACCTTAATGAGTCAGGGCAGTGACAGCCAGTGCCTGGCACCCAGGGCTTTAGTTTGCCTTTCTCCTGAGATCTTATCACCTGCCAGCAGGAATGTGTGAAACGAGCCAAACAAAGCACATGTGGAAATAGTGTCTGAGTGAGGAATGGAAACTTTGGGGGCAATGGACTGGGAGGGAAATGAAATGAAAAGGGGGGGTTTGTGCCTCTCCACCTGAGCTTTGTGGTGGTGCTTTCCTCCCATGCCCAGTCTGTGTGTGAGTGCACTCAGGATGATATCAGAGGGATGATATATTTGCAAACTTGCTGGCTCGTTCCCAGGTTTGCTGCAGATCTCGATGTGAGCTGGACCAGAGGGGCTGGTTGGGAGGAGCACCACCCTGCAGAAAGCCTGTGCTCCCTCCTTCCCCACTGCCAGCCCATCGTGAGGGGCATCACCCCCCTGTGCCCAGCCATGTGGACCACAAACCAGCCTGGCACCAGACAAAAACCACCTGGCTCTCCTCCCCTGCACCTGCTCTCCGAGGTGGGGGCAGAGGGACGGTCACTGAACGTCAGTTCTGGTGGCTCTGTGAAAGGGCTGAGAGCTGTGTAAGTGCTGAATCACCCCTGGAGGTTTACTTAAACTCGGAGGAGTGGATGGGGCATTGACTAGAGCAGGTCCCACTCCTCCCTCACTCTCTCCCTGCCTGGGGAGAGCCGCTTGCGTCACGCTCGGCACCGGCTGTGCAAACAGAGCTGGGGGCCAGCCCGGGCAGGGATGGGGCTGGGACAGGGCCCAGAGCAGTTCCTGGGTTCCTCTGCATCCCTCCTTCTAGGAATGGGCAAACCCTGCCTCGCCCATTCATTGCCTGAGCATCCCTGTGCCTGCAGGGACGGGAGCTGAGCAGGTCTGGGGTCACTGGAGGGGGGGATCCCCACCTTTGGGTGCACCCAGAGCAGCACCAGCACAGCAGCCAGAGCCCTGTGACTTGCTGCTGGAGTAAAAGGGATCTTGTGCCCCAAATCCAAGCCAGGATTATCTGCAGAGTCACAAGTGCTTTACATCACCTGGCATGGGTGGGAGAGTCACCCTGGCTGAGGGCAATGGCCATCCCTGCTCTCCCTGCCTCTGTTTCTCTCACAGAAAACAAAGGCATTATTATTCCCACTCTCTCCAAGGTAGGAGAGGTCACCTCTGTCAAAGGCTGGAAGCCCCTAGATGGAAAGTGCCATTAGCCTGGCAAAGATCAAAGCGAATTTCCCGGCATGCTTGGGTAGCCCAGGATCCGTTTCATTTCCTAGGTACTGTACAAGCAGAAAACTCCATCCAGCTGCTCCCCTGCCTTTATCATCAGAGACCAAGAAAAATCAATTCTCCAAGTAATTAAGAAGCAGTTGAAAATGCAGCGTGTGGCTCGGCATAGTGCCGTGTAACACCTGCTGGAGGGAACTGAACCCCAGGGAGCATCCTTGGGGGAAAGACCCCCTTGGAGGTGCATCAGAGCCCAGGGGCCACTCAGTAGCATGGGGGTGGCGTGAGTGGGCCCAGAGAGCTGAGACAGGCAGAAAAAACCCAGGGAGAATCAGCTTTTTCTCTTCCCCTTCTGTTTTTAGCTGGAGGAAATATCCCCTGAAACTGATGCCAAGCCTGGCTGGAGGGCTGCTCCGCCTGTCTCTGTCTCTGCAGGGAAGCTCCAGCACAGGATTCAGCTTACACCTGTCCCGTTGCTGAGGAAGAAGAGGACTCCAGAGATGGGCAGGGCAGGGCTGGGAGCCCGGCAGGCACAGCCTCAGGCTCTGGCTGTGCTGGTGTAATCTGTGCTGCAGTACGACCTTGGGCTGAAAACAATTCCACGCTCGGGCCTCGCACGCTGTTGTTATCAAGGTCAACCAAAACAGCCCTGGCAGCACGTTTAACTGGGGGAAGGGAGGGCTTTGCTCTGCTCTGGCCGGGCCAGCACAGCCCAGGGAGGGTGAGAGGGTGGCAGGGCTGGGGGGCACCCAGATGGGGCTGGGCAGAGGGTGCCAGCCTGGGCTGATGGATGCTGACCTGGCTGCTCATACACCTTGGCCTCCTGCTGCCTGTGTGAGCTGGGGAACCCTGGGGCCAGCATCAGGATCTGGAAATGCTGGCACAGGGATCAGCTCAGGGATACGCAGTGAAAGGGCTGGGGAAGGCATGGGGGCACAGAGAGACGTGGCTGGGGAAATAGGCGGAGAAAAATCTTCAACCCCTCCAGCAAAGTCCACTTATCAGGGACAGCAGGCTGTAAACCAGGCACGTGTGCCCTGCCAGCACCTTGGCTACCTGGGCAGGGCTGGGCCCTTTCCAGCAGCCTCGGCAAAACCTGGCACAGGTTGTTTGTCTGTGCCTTGACAATGGAAAATGGGGGATTTATGCAGTTTTGCAGCCATGATACAATGTAATGATTTTCATTCCTTGTGAGCTCGATGCTCTGTTAGCCCATCTATGTGGATGCAGCAGATCGGGGGAGAGCACACTTGCACATGGAGGTCTGTGAAGGGAAAGGCTGTCTCTGGAAAATGACTGATAGACCAGAGAGAGCTCGAGGATCAATACAAAGGAGCAGAAACCTCGGGGAGGGGTGTATGGGAGTGGAGAATGATGCTTAAAGGGGGAGAGTCGAGCCTGCAGCTTGTCAGGGATGAGCTGGCATCAGGGATGCAACGCAGCGAGCCAGGAAAATGTCAGGGGCTGTTTTGCTTCAGGTTTAATGCTGAATATGTTCCCATAAAGGGAGAGGTGGGGGCTGCAGTGAGGCCCCCAAACATCTCCAAAGGGAGTGAAGGGCCTGGGGTTCCTGCTTCAATTTTACCTCCTGCAAAACCCTGTCAGAGCTGATGCTGCAAGGAGAAAATTGAAAGAGGAAGGTGCTGAGATGGTCCCTGTGCCTGTGAAACAGGGGATGTGGTCAGCACCTTTCCTTCTTCCCCTTGGGGAGCGGGAAGGGAAAGGCAGTGCTTCGAAAAACCTCCATGATTTTTGTGCGAGGGTGATTCAAAGAGACCGTGGTGGTTTCAGAAGTTTCTACCTCTCTTCTCATTGTCACAACAGCAGGAGGGAGAAAAGGGAGGCCTGAGCACATGACACAGTGAGAGATGGAAGAGCTGGCGCTGAAGGGAATGTGCAGAAATCCGAGCCAAAACTCCAAGTCCAAAAATTCCCAGGAATATTTCCCCCCTTTGACCCTCCTCTCCCCAAAAGCGTGGCAGATGCCATCCCTGTGTGGGCACAGGGCTTCTGCAGCAGGGGAAGGGCTGGGAGCAGTGAGGGGAAAGCAGAGCTCACATGTTGTCCCACAAGTGCAGCGATTCAAGCCCAGCCATATCAGCTGGTGAAGGGCAGGAGGATCCTCCCTCAGATAGTTTTGTCCAGAGTCGCCAAGGACGAGCAGGGAGAGATGAAGCAAAACATGGGAACTTGGGAGCTTTGTGATGTCTGCCCGAAGGTAACACGACAGCCAGGAAGCTTTTTGCTTGGTTCCCCTTTCTCTCAGCTCTTGCAACATCCCAGAAGAGGATGGGAAGAGAGCCCCAGCCACGGCCAGGGAGGTGGCCTGGCCCTCACACAGTGCTGGACATGGTGACTGGATGGTGGCTTTGCTGTCAAGGTGTCTTCAGCCTGGGAGGAAGTGGTGGCAGCCAGCCATGTGCTGGAGGCCACATCCTGCCATCCCACCGAGGCCAGAGCTCGCTGCCCCTGAAGCCAGGAGGCAGGAGGCCGGCGCTGCTGCCCTCCGGATGCTGGCAGATTGATTGCCTTCTGATTCAGTCCAACAATCAAGACTAATTGCCTGGCAGTTCCCGCCCTGCCTGATGGGCTGTCTCCCATGGTGGCTCCCCAGCCTGGCTCCACCCAGCCTGCTCGCAGGGATGCAGCAGGGCACAGCATCCCACCCATCTCCTGCGTGCCCCATCCACCTACCCAAGACCCCCATGAGCCCTGGTGGCCTCTCCAGCTGGCCCTGACCTGATGTTTCCCATCCCAAACCCATCACCCCAGTGGTACTCTTGGACATTTTCCTGCTTTATCAGCACATTGGTGGACCACACTTCCCAGCTGCAAGGGCCATCAGCTCTACCCATGCCTTGTGGCTCCCCTTATTTGACGTATAATCTTCTAATTAATAATCAGCCTTTTCAAAGTGGAATGCAAACATTCATTAATTCCCCATGAGGCAGGTAATTAACAGCAATGACTCCCATTTTACTGCCAGGGAAGCTGTGAGAGAGAGATCTTGCACGATCCACGTTGAGGTGACAGAGGAATGACCGGGCAAAGGCAGCTCTGCTCCAGCCTGGCCCTGCAGGAACCCTGGGCAGGGTCCCCTTCCCCTGGAGGCTTCCTGTGGGGACTCTCCTGGGCCATCTCCTTATCACTGTGGCCATCTCCAGCAAGGAGGGGATGGCATAATCCCAAAGTGGCCTGGCAGGACACGTCCATCACCGTGGCCATCTCCACATGGTGAGGATGGCCTGGTCCCAAAGTGGCCTGGCAGGACACCAGGGCCACCTCTGCCCTGTGGGATGAGGCATGGCCCTGGGGTGGCTCAGAAGATCCCACAGGTCTCCTGTCCCTCTGCAGCTCCCTCTCCAAAGCACCCACCTGGGCGCAGCTGTGGTGTTGAATTTTGGGGCACTCCTGGGGAAGGGGGTGCCATCCAAAGGAAAAGGGTTTCTCTTGTATTCCCCTCCATGCCTGGTGTCCTGTTGCCTCCCATCCCCCTGGAAATTGCAAATCTCCATCTCAACAAGCTTTTGCAGGTTCCTCCTGCTGCTCTCCTCCTTTGTTCATCCCACAGCAGGAGTAATGAAGGAGGGGAGGAATGCCTGGGTCCCCTCCAGTGTGACCCACACGGGCAGCTTGAGGAGGGAGCCCCATCCTCATCCTCACTATGATCTCTGCAGCTCCCTGATGACAAAGAGCTTGCTGGCGTGGCCTGCAAGACCTTGACTGCATGCCTGACTCCTGCCTCTATGATGCTGGACAAGGGCTATCCCATGGAGAACAGGCATTTTGCCATTTTGAGCCTTTTTTTTTTCCCCAGAGATTATTTTTTTGTACCTGTCACTACAGTTTTCAAACGGCTGAGATTACACACCCAAGGTCCCCACGCTGAAGTCTGTGCGCTTCCAGCCGGCAACAGATTGCGAGTGGCTGCTGCTACTTTACTTACAGGACTGCTTAATTAACTTGATTAATCAGCCCGTGCTCGCACAACACTCTGGAGACGCAAAGCCCTCTGGTTGCTGCTGCCTGCTGCTCTGCGGCCGCTGCCCTGCCCTTTATTCCCCACCAGTGCCGGATGGTCACAGGCAAGAAGGGAATTGCAGAAAGAAGGGAATTGCAGAAAGAAGGGAATTGCAGAAAGGCAGCCCGGGCTGGAGCAGCCACGTCTCCTACTCCAGCAAGGTTTGGATCAGAAGACAGAAACAAATATTGCTCAAACGTGACCAAACCACTGCTGCCGTGGTGTGCCCTGCCAGCTCAGGGCAGGATGGACAGCGGTGACCAGGGCTCCCTGCTTGCCTCGATGCCCGAGTCGGAGCCAGCAGAGCGTTCCCCTCTCCCGGGTGCCGCTGCCACCGTAGGCACCCGGGCTTTAGCGGTGCCCGGCGGCGCTCCCGGCCGCCCGGGCGGGTCCAAGGGCCGCGGCCCGGTGCCGGCCGGCCGGAGCCCGTCGCCGCCGCTTGCTGACATCAGCAGTGAACTTGGCCCCGCTCGTCCCGCTCCCGCCCGGGGTCACCGGTGCCCGCCCGGCCCCGGCCTGCAGGTGACGGGCTCTCCACGTGCCCCGCGCCGGGCACGGCCGGGGCGAGCGGCACCGCGCCCCGCGGACCCCCTGCCCTGAGGGGCCGCACCGCCCGGTTCCCACAGACACGGGCGGCGAACCGCGCGGGCCCCCACCCGCGGGGCTTTGTGTGAGGGCTGGTGTGGAGGGGGGCTGCACGGGGTACCGGAGCACGGCGGAGCGGGCGGGCAGGGCAGGGCCCGGTCCCCACGGCAGCGCAGGGACAGCGGGGGCCGCTCCCCCGCCTCAGCCTCAGCCCCAGCCCCGCTCGCTTCCCCCCCACCCCAATATTTTCCCCCCTGTCGGGGCGGCGGGGCGGGGCGCGGCTCGGGGGGCGTGGCCAGGTGTGGCCAATCGGAGCGGCGCGCTCCGAAAGTTTCCTTTTATGGCGAGGCGGCGGCGGCGGCGGCCCGATATAAAGCGCGCGCGGGCGGCGGGCGGGAGCCGCCGCGAGCTCTGCCTGCCCTCACCGCGCGCGCGCCCCGCTCCCGCCGCCGCCTCGCGCCCGCTCCGACCGCGCCAACTCCCCAAAGGTGAGAGCGGCACCGCGACAACGGGGGATAGCGCGGTCGTAATATTAATGAGGGCGTTAATGAGCTGGTGTTGTTGTGGGTCTCGGTGCGATCGGGGTTGTGCGGCACGGCGCGCCCTTTGTGCGCTGGCGGGGTGGCGGCCCCGTAGCGCGCCGCCGCGTTTTGAGGGGTAGGGACGCACTCGCGGTTTAAGGCCGGTTTCGGGCGTGAGGCTTGCCGAGGGGCGTCGCGCCCCTTCCACCCGTGGGGCTAATCCGCCGCGTAAGAGGATTGCTGGTGCGGACGGGGGGAGCGGGCGGCGCGGCCGCTGTGTCCGGGCGCGGACGGGGGGCGCGGCGCTTTGTGTGTTCCGCGGAGCCGCCGGGGCCGGGGCCCGGGGGCGTTGTCCCCCGCGAGGAGGGGCGCGGCGCCCCCGCCTCGCACATACGAATAGTCCTGCTGGCTTGCGGGGAGGGGGCGGCACCCCTGCACGGGGCGAGGCTTTGGTCGGAACAATGCGGGGTTGGGGGCGCAGGGGGGACCCCCCGTGTGCCCGGAGCGCAGGTGCAGGCGGGCTGCCCGCTCCGGCTCCGACTACACTTCCCAGGCTGCCCGTGCGGGGCGGCACATGTGCGGCAGCCGCTGCCGCCCCCCCGCCGCCGGATTACACCGGAGCCGCCGGGGCTGAGCCTGGGCGGGCGGCAATTGCATAAGGCGCTGGCTCTAATCCCGCCCGTGGTGCCGGCGGTCGATGGGGCAGAGCCCCGGTCACGCTTGCCTGGTGAACTGGGCGTGGTGGCAGCGCTTGTCCCGCTGCGGTTCCTTTACAGGATGGTTGAGGCTTTGGGACTGTGCACAGGGGTCGAATTCTGGCTGTGCCTGGCTCACGGCGGGCACCGGGCGTGACCCCCTCGGCTGGGAGGGCGCGCCGAGCCCCGCTGGCTGGCACATGGCGGGGCTCTGAGAGACGGAGCACCGGGCGTGACCGGCGGGGCTGTGCGGAGGTGTTGAGCCCCGCCGGCCGGCTCAACGTGGGAGCACCGGGCGTGACCGGCGGGGCTGTGCGGAGGCACCGGGGACGCGGCGGGGCGCTGGGGTGTGGCGGCCACGCCCGCCCGCTCCGGGGAGTGGCCGCCGCCGTCCCCCCGGCAGCCGGTGGCGGGCGAGGCGCGGCGCGCTCCATCCATTGCCTTTTATGGTAATAATGCGAGAGGGCGCAGGGACTTCCTTTGTCCCAAATCCGCGCAGTGCCGAAATCTGGGAGGCGTCGCCCCCTCTAGCGGGCGCCGGGCGAAGCGGAGCGGCGCCGGCAGGAAGGAAATGGGTGGGGAAGGGCCTTGGCGGCATCGCCTGCGCTTCCCGCCATCGCCTTCCTTTCCCGCCCGCCGCCGCGGGACGGGGCTCGGCGTGTGAGCGGGGATGCTCATGTCTCCTTCTCTCCTCTCCTCCCGCAGCCAGCCATGGATGACGATATTGCCGCGCTCGTTGTTGACAATGGTTCCGGTATGTGCAAGGCCGGTTTCGCCGGGGATGATGCTCCCCGTGCTGTCTTCCCATCCATCGTGGGTCGCCCCAGACATCAGGTAGGTGGCTGGTTGTGCTTGTTGTCTAACAAAAGAGGGGAGTGTTAGGTGGAAGTGATTCTCCTAGAGTTAAGAAGCCCTTTTATTTGGCTTTGTGCCTTAAGGAAGGAAATGGGTGGGGAAGGGCCTTGGCGGCATCGCCTGCGCTTCCCGCCATCGCCTTCCCGCCCGCCGCCGCGGGACGGGGCTCGGCGTGTGAGCGGGGATGCTCATGGCTCCTTCTCTCCTCTCCTCCCGCAGCCAGCCATGGATGACGATATTGCCGCGCTCGTTGTTGACAATGGTTCCGGTATGTGCAAGGCCGGTTTCGCCGGGGATGATGCTCCCCGTGCTGTCTTCCCATCCATCGTGGGTCGCCCCAGACATCAGGTAGGTGGCTGGTTGTGCTTGTTGTCTAACAAAGAGGGGAGTGCTAGGTGGAAGTGATTCCCCTAGAGTCAACAAGCGCTTTTATTTGGCTTTGTGCCTTGAGAGGCCTGTGTAGTGCAGCACAGCTGGTGGGGAGTGAGCCTCCTGCAGAGCCTTGGTGCACCGTGTACAGGGCAGCTGACTGTATGTCTTGCCTGATAGAGAGGTGACAGTAATTGGAGACTTAGCTTTGGGAGTTGTCTGCTCTTCAGCTGTACTTGTGCGCCGTGTACAGGGCAGCTGACTGTATGTCTTGCCTGATAGGTGACAGCAGAGTGACAATAATTTGAGACTTAGCTTTGGGTAAAGGGTGTTGTCCACTCTTCAGCTGTACTAACCACATGGTCTTTGTTCTGCAGGGTGTGATGGTTGGTATGGGTCAGAAAGACAGCTATGTTGGTGATGAAGCCCAGAGCAAAAGAGGTATCCTGACCCTGAAGTACCCCATTGAACACGGTATTGTCACCAACTGGGATGACATGGAGAAGATCTGGCATCACACTTTCTACAACGAGCTGAGAGTAGCCCCTGAGGAGCACCCTGTGCTGCTCACAGAGGCTCCCCTGAACCCCAAAGCCAACAGAGAGAAGATGACACAGGTGTGTAGAACTCTGCATCTTGGACTACAGCAGAAAATTGCTGCAGGCCAGCTCTCCTCTTTCATGTTGTACTCTCTCCTCCTTCACCACTATTCTCCCTTTTTGCCATCTTTACAGGGTTTTCCTTTCCTGACCTGAGTCTCCTCTTTGCTGGACCTGTACAGGTTTTGTTTGCTCTTCTAAGCTGGCTTTCTCTGAGACTGAACTAGCAACTTGTCTAACTGCTGTTTCTGACTAGGCACACTAATCCATTTACACCCTTGAGTGACTGTACTGTAGCTTACTTGGCATTTGTTTATTCCTTGCTGTGATATGCAGATGAGTCTGTGGCAGTGGTGTTCCTGCTCAGGCTCTGATCTGGCAGGTGTGGGTGGGGACCAGGTGAGATAAGCATGGACTTTGAGGGGAAGTGTAGGGAAGCCTCTTATCTAGGGGCAAAAGACCATTTGCATGGACTTGGTATAGCAAGAACCCTGTGTTTTGCTGTTAACTCAACCCCTCTTTTTCTCTCCCTAGATCATGTTTGAGACCTTTAACACCCCAGCCATGTATGTAGCCATCCAGGCTGTGCTGTCCCTGTATGCCTCTGGTCGTACCACTGGTATCGTGATGGACTCTGGTGATGGTGTTACCCACACTGTGCCCATCTACGAAGGCTATGCCCTCCCCCATGCCATCCTCCGTCTGGATCTGGCTGGCCGTGACCTGACGGACTACCTCATGAAGATCCTGACAGAGAGAGGCTACAGCTTCACCACCACAGCCGAGAGGGAAATCGTGCGTGACATCAAGGAGAAGCTGTGCTACGTCGCCCTGGATTTCGAGCAGGAGATGGCCACAGCTGCCTCTAGCTCCTCTCTGGAGAAGAGCTATGAACTCCCTGATGGCCAGGTCATCACCATTGGCAATGAGAGGTTCAGGTGCCCTGAGGCCCTGTTCCAGCCATCTTTCCTGGGTAAGTCCAACATCTTTAAGATACTCTGTTGCCCCTTAATGTTCTTTCTGTGAAGGGTGACTTGGAGACCATGACAGTGGTGTACCATATTTTACTGCTGCCCACCAGTCAGCCTCACTTCCTACACAGCTTAAAGCTGTTGGAGGGGCTTGGGTCAGTAGAGCCAGAGGTTGAGTCTGTCCCAGCCATGGCTCTGTAGTGCCTTCTTGCTGAAAGGACTGCTGGTCTCTTGGTTGCCTGGTATCCTCTGGGGCTTCCTTGACTTTGTCTGAGCCCTTGTTGACTTGAAACTTCTGTTTCTTCGCAGGTATGGAGTCCTGTGGTATCCATGAAACTACCTTCAACTCCATCATGAAGTGTGATGTGGATATCCGTAAGGACCTGTATGCCAACACAGTGCTGTCTGGTGGTACCACAATGTACCCTGGCATTGCTGACAGGATGCAGAAGGAGATCACAGCCCTGGCACCCAGCACAATGAAAATCAAGGTAGGATGGAGTTGGGGGAACATCTCAGCACCTGTTTTGGGCTGAAATAAGCAGCATGTGTGGAATGCTGGAATCGTGCTGCAGAAGATGGAAGCCATGTCTGTCTGGTACAGCCTTAATGGCCTTGGGCTGGACAGGTGGCACCCACCCAACTGCATGAATAATGGGATTAGAGTAAAAACCTCCTGTGAAGGAGGGAGGTGGGTGTGTGAGGTTGTGTCTTGATCCTGTTTGGACTCCATGGTATCTTAGCCAAGGTTAGATAAGGGAATTAGGCAGCTCCATCTCGCAGGGCCGTGCGTGGGCTGTGAGCGTAGCGCGATGCTGTGTCTGACTGGTTCCTCCTCTTCCCTGCAGATCATTGCCCCACCTGAGCGCAAATACTCTGTCTGGATCGGAGGCTCCATCCTGGCCTCCCTGTCCACCTTCCAGCAGATGTGGATCAGCAAGCAGGAGTACGATGAATCCGGACCCTCCATTGTCCACCGCAAATGCTTCTAAACCGGACTGTTTCCAACACCCACACCCTTGTGATGAAACGAAACCCATAAATGCGCATAAAACAAGACGAGATTGGCATGGCTTTATTTGTTTTTTTTTTGGCGCTTGACTCAGGATTAAAAAACTGGAACGGTGAAGGTGTCAGCAGCAGTCTTAAAATGAAACATGTCGGAGCGAACGCCCCCAAAGTTCTACAATGCATCTGAGGACTTTGATTGTACATTTCTTTGGTTTTTTTAATAGTCATTCCAAATATTATAATGCATTGTTACAGGAAGTTACTCGCCTCTGTGAAGGCAAAGCCCAGCTCGGAGGGAGTCCACCAGTTACAGCTGGTGTTAGGTTCTAATTGCTTGTCTGTAAATTATGTAACCCGACAAGTGTCTTTTTGTATCTTTCCGCCTTAAAACAAAACACACTTGATCCTTTTTCTCTTCGATTTGTCAAGCAAGCAGCCTGTGTTCCCCAGTGATAGATGTGAATGAAGGCTTTACAGTCCCCCACAGGGTCTAGAAGTGGTGCCAGTATGTGGGGGAGGGAGGGGCTACCTGTACACTGACTTAAGACCAGTTGAAATAAAAGTGCACACCATAGAGGCTTGACTGGTGTTGGTTGTTCATTTTCTTTCTTCTCATTCCATTTTTTGACAGTTGCTCCTGCGGGGATCTCACCCTGCCAGGCTGCACAGCTCTGCTATCAGGCTGGGGGGGATGCTGGTGCTTTGGGGCACAAGGCAGATGGCTCTGGGTGATAGGGGAGGGGTAGAACTGAGCCTGCCAAACCTGTGGGTCTCCAGGGTTGCTGTGGGCTGGAGTTCTCCAGATACTGCTGGAGGAGCTGGGCTTAGTGGGGCATTCACCTGCACCTTCCCAAATGTTGCTCAGTGTGTCTCCCTCCTCAGTGTTCTATGTCTCAGGCTGGACTGATGGAAGCAAATGGGGAAGCTGATCCCATAACAAAGCCAAAACAGCTGCCTTCTCCCTCCACCAAGGCTCCTTTGACTAGTCTGCAGCTCTACATGGGGCAGTGTCCCTGCTTCTCCCTGCTCCAGGTGTCAGAGCTTGCCTGTCCTGCTCCCCGTTTGCCTGGGTTCAGGATGGGGGACTCATACCCTGCCAGTGTGCTGGCTGGGTGGAGCAGCTTTCAGGTGGAAGCAAGAGAAAGTCCTGTGAAGTGGAAAAACTTCAGAGAGCAGGGCTGCTGGAGTGTTACATGGGTGGGGCTGGGAAAAGTGCAGGGAGGAAGGAGGAAGCTTTGGCAGGGTGAGTGACACAGCTCCAGTGCTGGTGCCTGCTTCCAGCCCAGCCTTTTCCAGGAAGGTTTTGAGCTTACTGACCCTACCCGTTCTTTGAGTTTCCAAACCTCTGCGAAGCTTCAGCCTAGTTTGATCAACTTTGCTGGTTTTGTGGAAAAGAACAGGGGTGACCCTCACAAAGCAGGGACCCTTTTGGGTACAGCAATGTCCACAAGTCCCCAGAGCTGGAATCAGATCAACTTTGCTGGTTTTGTGGAAAAGAACAGGGGTGACCCTCACAAAGCAGGAACCCTGTTGGGTACAGCACTGTCCACAAGTCCCCAGAGCTGGAGTCACCTGTGGAAAGGAGACAGAAGATTGCTTCCTGACCCAACAGCCTCAGGAAAAGCTGAGCCAGGTAACACTGTTGCCAGCTCCTGGAGACCAGACCTGGGAGTGTATTCAGCAGTGAAGCTTCCCCAGGCTCTGCCACCCTCGCCTGCCTTTGAAGAGCTAATGTCTGTGATTGTGTCATGCTCGAAGCAGATGAAAGGTGGGGAACAGGCTCTAGTTCCTCTTTAATCCTCTGCCTGGCCTGCTCCTGCTCTGGCATCGTACCCTACTCAGGGTGGACCTGCCGGTTTCTGCCCTTCATCTCCCCAGGCTCGCTCCTGGGTGCAGTGGGAGCCTGGCAGGGCAGGAGGTGCAGACGCTGGGCTGAGCTGATGAGTACTGGAAGCACCAGTTTGCAAGAGAGGAGGTGAAACTGGTTGGAGTAAGGCCCAAGCTGGGTTTGTAACCCGAGGTCTTGGGGAAACGGGGTGAGGAGGAGGCAATGGCAGCTCCTGGGGAGGGAGCGGGGTAGGAAAAAGGCCAGCAGCCAAGAAGAGATGACAGCAATAGGGAAATGGGGCGCCTTTCTTCAGCCTCTTCTGAAATGGTCACTGATCACTGTGGGAAAATGTACTGAGACACAAAGAACAGAAGAAACTGGTGGTGGTGAGAAACCAGTGAGCAGCAAAATGCCCAGGGCTGAGGGCAGCTCAGGTGAGCAGAGGTGTGGGCACAGGGAGACTGGTGCAGAGCTGCTGGACACAGAGCAGTCGGGATGATTTTCATGCTCCACAGCCAATGGAGGTACGCTGTTAATTAACACTTGACAGGGCTTTTTCTCCTTTCTTCCCATTTCACTTGCTGTTTTGGGTAAACAGCCCCTCAGTAAAGTGAGGCTGAGCCTTCCACAGCCCTTCCCGATGCCTGTCCAGCGTGAGACGTGGTGTGCACAGCCATGCTGCAGGCTGCTCCAGCAAGGCTCCATTTATCCCTCCTCTGGGCCATTACATGCTGGAGAAAAGAATGTGGTGCCGGGCAGGGACAACTGCAAGCATTACTCACTGCTCCCAACTCCAGTGAGCACGGGGGAGACCGGAGTGGTTTCCTCTCCAGAATGTCGAGTGCTGGAAGAGAGGGGATTTTTTTAAGCACAGTTCCTCTGCCATGGAGTTTCACAGGGCTCAATTCACCCCTCACTGATTCACAGAGGTGGGGAAATGCTGAGAGGCCTGTCAGGGAGGGCAGCAGAGGAGCCATGTCCTGGCTTTGTTAGACTCAAAGGAGAAACTGTGTCAGGAATAATCAGCGGTCTATCACCTCCTCTTCTTCAGCACACAAATAGCCAGGGGTTGTGGGGGGACCAGAAGCTTTAATATGTCCACCCACGGGCCAGGCTGAGCGTGTCCCCCTGTCTGGCTCAGCCATGGTGATGTTCCAGGATTCCTCCAGCTGCAGAGACGGCAGGACTTGGCTCTAGATCCTTCCAAGGCACCCAGCCCTTTCCTACCTCCCTGTAGCTGCCCCGGGAGAGATGGCTCAGCTCAAGAGAGCTGAGCAAACATGTTTTACACCCTTTCTTCCCTCAGAGCTCCCAACTTTCCCTCCTGCTGGAGACAGTCGCTGGCACTTCACCTGCAATTAGCTGGTGACCTGGAAAGTCACCTCACTGAGCTGCTTATGGAATCAAGCCACCGCCGGGAATTAGTGATGTCCTTGGCAAAGGAGATGGCTGCAGCTCTCAGGATTTAGCCCTGAAGGGCCTCATTGTCTCTCAGCTGTGTCAGGGACAGTTGACCAGAAACGGTCCCTGGATGGGGAAGGTCCTGTTCTCTCGTTGGTGAGCATGTGCTCCTCCAGGAGAGGTGCCAGCTGGCTGTGTGGAAAAACCCCAGGGAATCTCAGGGCATTCAAACTAAACTGGCCTCCTTGCAGGAGTCCCCTTGGAGGATGCAAAGCACCAGCTTTAGAAAATGGCCATTCTAAGGCACCCGTTCAGGGATGGGTCTGTGGTATTGGCTGTGCTCAGAATAAGCAGTCCTGGTCTCTGAAGTCATTCTTTGCAGGACTGCTGACCTGGAGCCTGCCCTGACTTGCATTATACCCAGCTGTAATCCACTTTAGCAGGCCTTACAGTATTAAACCATATCAGGGATTGAGAATCACTTCCAGCACTGGAGCTAGCAATCCACCCAAGCATACCAAGTGCTGTGGCTGCTACAGCCCGGCTGGGCTTTAGTCAAGCTGACAAAAAGATGTTCAGGCTGTATCAGTCTTAAGAAGAATCAGAGGAGAGAACTGAGACAAGACTTTCCAGAGTAAAAAACATAAAGTCCCCAGGACAGACTGGCCTTGAACGTTAAGATATTTTGTTTTAAAATACTTTGATAGTGGTATTAATTTGTTTGCCCTTCTGGACTGGGACAGCATGATATGTGCCTTGCCTTGTTTGGGCTAGGAAAATGTGTATTGGTTGTAAGATGAACAAAGTCTACCCACATGAAGAGCATTCCTGAAGTGAGGCACAGCAAGGAGGGTTTCCTCTATCACTGTCTGGCCACCTCCCAGGGCCACGAAGAGAAATGCCAGAGTTCAGTGTAGATTTTCAATTCCTTCCTCCTTTACTGCCCACTTCTGCCTCATGTTCAACCTCCGTGTCTGATCTGCACCAGCACACTGCTCGTTTATTTGGTGGATCACAAGTCCAAATGCAGCTCCTGTTACAAAGCCTCATTTCTGCTCAGGAGCCCCTTACACCACCCTCTGTTCCCAGTCCTTATTTGGGGCTGTCAGCTGCTCTGTGGTCGCTGTAAGCCCCAGGGCTGGAGGGAACCCATGGCTACCCTAAGTGTCAGCTGCTCCAGCCACCCTGGCTCTCTGGGCAGGGCCTTCCCTCTGCCTTTGGGACTCACTGCTGGTTTTATTTATCATTTGCATTGGAAATGCAGGTCTCCTCCACCCTGGTCTGTGCTTTCCCTGGTGACTGCAAATATGGTAGGTTGGTGTTTTTCCCAGATGTCAAACAAGTCGGTCTTGACTGAAAGGCCTCCGGATTTAATTTGTGATTACCTTTTATTTAAGTGAAACACATGACAAACAAAGCAGGTACAGATCCTCTGCAGAGGCTCTCTCTCATCTAAGAGCTAAAAATGGTTTTCCTCTTTGACTCCAGAGCTCTCTCACAAGCCTAGAAGCAAAATACATAATCAAGACTTGAGGCACTTGCTATTTCTAAGTGAAACCCCCAATTTACCCTTAATGTAATTCACGGCCTTAAATGGCAACAATCAAGCAGGAAGAAAATAGCAACTTATTCATCTTCCTTTATGGGTCATCTTTAAAACACATTTTCTATGAACAAAATTCCTGAAGCATACACGTAACTGGAAATTCCAGGGCTCTGGTCCTGTCTGTACTTGAGATTTGGGATAGGAGCTATGTGGAGTTACAGTGCTGGAGCCAGCTGCTCCCCTTGGACGTGGCTGTGTGCGATGGCTGTGGTCACAGCAGCAGTCACAGCAGCCCTGGTTGATTCTGTGAGGCCCTCTCCACATCAGTGAAGGGTAGGATGGTGATATTGGGAAGAAATTCTGCCCCGTGATGGAGGTGAGGCCCTGGCACAGGTGCCCAGAGAAGCTGTGGCTGCCCCTGGATCCCTGGAAGTGCCCAAGGCCAGGCTGGACGGGGCTTGGGGCAGCCTGGGGTAGTGGAAGGTGTCCCTGCCATGGCAGGGGGTGGAACAAGATGATCTTTTAAGTTCTGACCCAAACCATTCTATATCCTGTAGTGTGTGCTATAGCAGCGATTCTGCCCCTGTGCTCACAACTGGAGAGGTCACACCGCGAGTGCTCTGTCCACTTCCAGGTGCCTCAACCCCAGACGGCCATTGAGGCCCTGCACCGTGTCCAGAGAAGGGAATGGGGCTGAGGAAGGGTCCTGAGCTCCAGGAGCAGCTGAGGGAGCTCAGCCTGGAGAAAAGGAGGATCAAAGGGGACCTTCTGGCTCTCCACAACTCCTGACAGGAGTGAGATAGGGGTTGGGCTCTGCTCCCAGGGACAATGGGCAGGATGAGAGGAAACGGCGTTAAGCCGTGCCAGAGGAGGGTCAGGTTGGACATCAGGAAACATTTCTTCACAGAAAGGTTTGTCAGATGCTGGAAGGGAGTGCCCGGGTGGGTGGCGGAGTCACCATCCCTGGAGGCGTTTAAGGAGAGCCTGGACACGGCCCTCAGTGCTCTGCTCTGGTCGACACAGTGGTGCTCGGTGATGGATTAGCCCCGATGAGCTCCGAGCCGCTCCCACCGTGAGCGATCCCGCCGCTCTCCGACTCCCCGGCCCCGCCACTCCCACCATGGCGGCGCCGCGCTCAACATGGCGCCGCGCCGCGGCCGCGCCGCGCTCAAGATGGCGGCGCGGGGCGGGCGCTGCCGCGGAACCGGGTCATGGCCGCGCCGGAAGAGCCGTGAGGCGGCCGGGCCGGCGGGAGCGAGCCCGGGGCGGCGGGGCCGCGCGGCTGCCGCCATGTTGCGCTGCGGGGAGGTGAGTCAAGGCTTGTGGGGCTCTGCTCGCCTCCCGCTTCCCCTCCGCGCCGGCCCCTCGGGGCGCCGGTAACAGCGGCTGCCGCGGGGCTGCGGGAGCCCGGAGCCCTCAGGGCGGGAGCCGGGCTCGGCGGCACGGAGGGCACCGGGATCGCCCTGCCCGGGTGTGCCCGGGAGGCCCGCGGGGCTGTGAGGGGGAGCAGCCCCGCTGCCCTCAGCGGCCGCCCTGGCGTTAGTGCCGGTTTGGGCTCTGGTTGCGCCGTTGAGGTGTGAGTGTGCTGCACCAGGGCTGGGCTGCAGTGGTGGTGTGTGTCTGGATGGGTAAACAGATCTATAGAGCCGTGGAGAGATGTGTATGTGCATGGTTATGTAACTCTAAAGGTTATTGAAACGGGTGGCGCTTGCAGGAAGGATGTAGAAGGAGGTTGCTGTGGTATATTTAGGAAAGGATCATGGACAGTCACTCTTCCAGTTGCAAAGTAAGTAGAATGAATGAAAACGTTCGCCAGTGGCAAAAGACCAAGTGAAAGTACCATGATTTCATGTGAAGTTTTGCACTACCTCCATATCCTCCTTTTCTTTTTCCTCTTTTTCGTTTCCACCAGGAGGTCGTAAGTGAGGAGAGTGAGGAGGAAAGCAATGGAGTCAACTTGATGGAGTTCTCAGATGAGATCCTTCTGCACATCCTCAGCTATGTCCCTTGCACAGACCTGGTCCTTAACGTCAGGAGAACCTGCAGGAAACTTGCAACACTTTGCCTTGACAAGAGTCTGACACATACAGTTCTGCTTCAGAAGGACTATAAGGTGGGGAGAGGAGCTTGCTTCTTCTGTTAGCTGTTAAGACAAATCTGGCTTCTGAAAAACAATGCCAAGAAGGAGAACTTTCCAGTGTGTATGCCTAAATAGACTGCTCCTGAAGTCTGAAATCAAATACACAATAAGCTGTTTCATAAAAGCATTTATTTTCCAGTATGATTTGTTAGAACAGCCCTGTGCTTCCTTAGTTATATAAAATACTGTCAGTGAAAACTTAACTTCTCCATATTTCTGGAAGCTAAAATGAAAGTAAACATGGCCTTAAAGTTACCATTTCCCCAAAATATGTTTTCCGTGTTGTTGTGCAAAAATATCTTGTGCATGTTGCTGTCAGGCATGCAGTCAGCAAAGCCAGAAATTGTGTGCATGTTATAACAAAAATAAGGCTTTGGAAGGAAGGGTGATATATTCAATGAGAACTGCATCAACCAGTGCAGGCAGGGAAAAGCCCCCTGTGCTCATTTCCAAAAGAGGAAACTGAATGAAGAAGAATGGAAACATTCTTCTTTCAGTTTGAGTTTCTGCACATAGCCAGTTCTGCTGAAATGGCTTTGCTGGTAGAAAACTGAGGTGGTTTTCCCCTCCACTCTCAGCTGCTGAGCAGTCTGTAATGCAGAACTGCAGAAGCAAAAGGAAGTGTCATCCCAAGAGTCCCAAGCATGGCAGATGAGCTGCCAGCAGTGTGGTCATTCTGAGGCTGTGCTGCCAACCCCAAACCTTTGGATGAGCCCCGTAATCCAATACCATCCACTCTTATCCCCATTTCTAGCTGGGAAACTGAGTCAGCGTCCACCACTGCCGTGTCTCTCACTGAACGTGGTTTTGTTTGGGTGCAGGTAAACAAGGACAAAGTGAAGCAGCTGATGAGGGACATTGGAAAGGAGATCTACCAGCTGAACATGGCCGGGTGCTACTGGCTGCCCAGCTCCACTATCGACCACGTCACACGCTGCAAGAACCTGGTGAAGCTGAACCTGTCCGGGTGCCACGTCACCTCCCTGCGGCTCTCCAAGATGCTCTCCACGCTGCAGCACCTGCGCTCCCTGGCCATCGACGTGAACCCGGGCTTCGACGCCAGCCAGCTGAGCAGCGAGTGCAAAGCCACCCTCAGCCGCGTCTCGGAGCTGAAGCAAACCCTCTACACGCCCTCGTACGGCGTCGTGCCCTGCTGCACGAGCCTGGAGAAGCTGCTGCTCTACTTCGAGATCCTCGACCGCTCGCGGGAGGGGTTTATGCTCTCGGGGCAGCTGATGGTGGGCGAGAGCAACGTGCCCCATTACCAGAACCTCCGCATCTTCTACGCCAGGCTGGCTCCTGGCTACGTCAATCAGGAGGTGGTGAGGCTGTACTTGGCAGTGCTGAGCGATCGGACCCCTGAGAACCTCCACGCCTTCCTCATCTC
Source organism: Passer montanus (assembly GCF_014805655.1). NCBI lineage: Eukaryota > Metazoa > Chordata > Aves > Passeriformes > Passeridae > Passer > Passer montanus. The sequence continues at coordinate 3,292,066 of NW_024373256.1, forward strand.
TGCCCCCGGCAGCTTTGCAGAGACAGGAGCCACCAAAAACCTCCTGGACTCCATGGCCCGAAATGTACGTCTGGATGCTTTACAACTGCCCAAAGCCTGGATTAACGGCTCTGGGCTCCTGCAACACTTGAAGTTCAACAACCCTTTCTACTTCAGCTTTAGCCGATGCACCTTATCTGGTGGGCACCTGATCCAGAGGGTCATTAATGGTGGGAAGGATCTGAAAAGCCTGACCAGTTTGAATCTCAGTGGCTGCGTTCACTGCCTGGCCCCGGAGTCCTTGTTTCGGAAAGCAGAAGATGACATTGACAGCAGCATTTTGGAAAGCCTGGTAGTGTCTTGCTGCAACCTGAGACACCTGAACCTCTCTGCAGCTCACCATCACAGCTCTGAAAGCATAGGGAACCACCTGTGCCAGCTCCTGTCCAGGCTAAAGCACCTGCTCTCATTAGCGCTACCAGTTTGCTCCATCACAGATGTTGGTGCAAGCGTGGAGAAGCCTCCCACCACACCTAATTTGGTGCCCCAAACATTTGGAAGGAAAGTTCGGATTGGGATACAGACATATCCAAGGAACTTAGGAGACCAGACAAATCAGAAGATCGAGTCTTCAGTGTTTTGGGCTCTGATGGGAAGCCTCAGATTTCTGGAAACCTTGGAGATCATTGGGTCCAGTTTCTCCTCTGCCATGCCCCGCAACGAGCCAGCAATTCGGAACTCGTTGCCTCCCTGTGTCCGGGCACAGAGCGTGGGGGATTCAGAGGTGGCTGCCATTAGCCAATTGACTTACCTGCAGAGCCTCACCTTAGCACAGCTGCCAAATATTCTCACGGGCTCTGGGCTCGTCAGCATCGGGCTGCAGTGCCAGCACCTGCGGACTCTTTCCTTGGCCAACCTGGGCATGATGGGCAAGGTGGTCTATATGTCTGCTCTCATGGACATGCTGAAACACTGCAAGTGTTTGAGAGATCTCAGGTGAGGGGCTGCCCTTGAACATCTCCCATTTTGTTTGTGGATCTCCAGGAATGTGATGTGTGGTTTATTGTGGCTACTGTTAAAGGTGATCCGGTCCAGAGTAGATGCAATGCCTTGAAAACTGGCTATTTTCCTTCCTGACTTGTGGAGAATGGGAAGGCATTGCATGTTGTCCTTGGGGGCTCAGGATATGCCCTTTAACCAGTGTTTTAGGAGCAAAAAGTGCTGTGACTGCCTTCCTTTTAGATAAGGAAAAGTGCATGCTGCTTATTTGTGAGCTAGCAGCTTGTCAGGGCTGGTTAAATACTACATGCCTTTGCTGATTTTTGGCTTTGTGTACATGCACACCTCTTAAATTTCCAGGAAGGAAGAGACTCCTACATTCTCTAGATAATGTAGAGTTTTCTTTGGGTTTCCCAATGAGATATTTGCCTGCCTTTGTGTGAAAATCTCACCTCTTTTTTTTTTCTTGTTTTCTTTATAATGTACTGAAAACAGTCCAGACTTAGAGTTTGTCCTGTTGGTGTTCCTCTCCTGATAGGATTTCAAGGATCCTCCCAAGGGTCTGATCCTAAAGAGTGCACAAAGGAGCTTCATGGTAGCCAAAATGTGCTTGTGAAGGGAAACTGTGATGGTTTCCTTGCTCTAGTCCATATGAACACAAATGTTATCACTTTAGAGAGATGGGTTTTTAATTCTTTTTTCCCCCAAAATCAGCCTTTTTCAGTGAAACTGCAGAACCTGTCAGTCCCATTGTCCCCCTTTGTTCACAAAGCTCCAAAGTGCTGTGCAGCTGAGACAGCAAGGTCACAGTTACTGTGGCTGAAATGACTGCTCATCACCTGAGACTGGTGCTTCTGTGCCTGTCCCTGATCCACTGCAATAGTGAGGGGAGCCAGGGGGGCTAAAACACCTCAGGAGGGTTTTTATTTTCCACACTTCCCATTTGTAAGGGGGAAGAGTGTGCTGGTCTCTCATCCGAGGGGTGGCAGCTGTTGGGAATTCGGCTGCTCGAGGTCTTGGGTTATGTGAATGTGTCTTTAACCTTGAGGAGAGTAAATAGCCATGGAGGAACTGAGGGCTGGGGAAGGAGGTTTGGCTGTGCAGTGCTGCTTTGCTCATCCTAGGCCCTGTAGCTTCCTGAGGCTTTGAAATGGAGGCCAGGAGCGATAGAGATGGGAGGCAGCCTGGAATGAGGGCTGCAGCAGGGCTGCTCCTTGTACTGCGTTTGGGTGGAAGCTGTCACTCTCCTTCTCTGAGTAAACTCTAAGGTTTTATATTGGCTTAAGATGGCTTTAGAAATTAGCACTTCCTCTTGATAACGTAGTTTCCTTTTGATTTACTAATTCCCTGCTGTTTCCACCCATTTTTCCCTTCCCAGTTTTCCGGGCTGAGTAGCAAGTTTAAGGGGCTATTCCAAAGCAACATTGCCATCTAGCGAGTGCAGGGCGGCATTGCAGGGGTGGATGGTGCATCCCAGAGATTCACCTGGAAATCCTGGAGATTCTGTCCTTTTTCTCCTAAATTTACAGTGCCCCAGTAATGATATTGAAAAATTGAACAGGCTGACCGTTCTCTTGATATGAATTTTAACTTATTACCCAAACTGTAGTTATGCTTTTAGGATCTCTTCAGGCAGTTCCACCCGACAGCAGGCTGAGACTGAAACAGAATTTATCAATTAACAGGATTAAGTTGCTGAGATAGCCATGCATACTACAAAGCCTGTGCAGAGATTACCCAGATCAGATTGGGCCCGACAGCTTGTTATCACCTAATGGATTAACCTTCTCGGAGCTCTTGGCTTTCCTGACCCAATGACTGAGATCCCCAGGTGCTCTGAAGCCTGGTAGTAAATCTGCACTAAGCAGATGAGCTGTCCTGGTGGCACAGGCCTCAGGCAGCTTCAGCTCCCTGCAGGCTGGATTCTCTTGGGTAAAACACAGGCCCCTTGTTGGCCAGGTGTGTCTTCACTGGGTCATTTTATTGTCCTCCTGGATCACAGTGACAGAGGATCCTGTCTCTCTTCCCTGAGCCAGGTGTTTAAGGTAAAGGTTGGGTTGATGATGGTTGTTCTTCCTGTGGGAGAGCAGAAGCTCTGATCCTGTGCCAGGGCTGGCTGTGGTCGCTGTGTTGGCCCCAGTTCTGCATCAGCCTGTGTGCACTGTGTATTTCTCATGGCTGCTTCTCCCCAGGCAGTAAACTGAAGATCTGACCAGTTTGGGTGGTTGTACACTGGAGCAGAAGGTCCCTAAATCCACCCCGCCTGCTTGGTGGATGTCAGCTACAGAAGCCAGGCTGTGCTTTTAAGACCGGAATGGATCTGCTGCTTGTCCTACCCACCATACTTCGTGGGAAACTTGCAAAACCAGGGTTACTCCAGGGTGACTCCCTGTGGGCTTTCCTGCCTATTTGTGCCCTTGTCCTTCAGGACTGGAGGCGCTGCTCAGTCCATTTGCCAAACCCCCATGAATATGCCGTGTCTTTCCCTCTTGTCTGAGAGCATCCCAGGCGTGAATTGCCCATTGAGCTGTTTTTGTTTATTCCTGCAGGCTGGAACAGCCGTACTTCTGTGCGGGAGCGCAGTTCTTCCAGGCCCTGAGTCACTGCTCCTCTCTCCAGCGGCTTTGCATCGTCTCCCGGAGCGGGACTCTGCAGTCTGACGCAGTGATGTCATTCATGGCCAGCTGCCTTGAGGTCATCATGTGCCACATGTTTATGGGAGAATCTCTTACCGTTTGCAAAAATCTCCAGCAGTCCATTGTCCGGAGGTGAGTGCGGAAAAGGGTGGATGTGGCATTTCTGGAGCTGTTGGAGATTTATCTCCGTTCCCTGGCTTGCCAAGGCTTATATGGCTTGGAGCTCTTGTTCCAAGCAGCTAATAGGTAATGTGTAACTGTTTGGCACATATGTAGCCTCTTACTTTAATAAGAGTGAATCAGTGAAATATTTGAAGGTATTATATGAATTCTTGATTCCATTCCCACCCATGTTCTCTGCAGTTCTGCTGGCCGAGTTGGAGTTCTGGATGCAAAGCTCCATCATAAATCAAATGACACTTTTTGTGTAAACAAAACATCTGCCGACATTTAAGTACTGAGAGATTTGACCTTGAAGCTTTCCTCCTTTCTCACAAGTGACTAAGATAATTCTCTGTCCTCTAATCACTTGTAAATGTCACTTACTGATAATCCCCTGGCAGCGCAATTCAAAGCCTTTAAAGGGTTGTTGTGAAGGGTTTTTTCTTCGGAGGGTGCTTGAGGGGGGAGCATTGGTACAAACTGCCTTTGCACGTTTGGCAGTTCTTAAATGCATTTTGCTTGGCCCCTTGCAGCGTTCTGAGGCTCACGTGGTGGGAAACGTTTGTGTGTGAGCCGTGAACTGCATTTGAAAAGAGAGCTTTTAATTACGCTTGGCATTTGGAAATCTTCTAATAATGGCAGTCATCTTACAAAATATTTCCCATGCAGCAGACTTTCCATTATTATCTTTTTTTTCCTGTGAGGCTATTTCCCCACCTTCAGCCTGTTTTCTTTGTCGCCTACTGTTGCTGTGCCCTGTTAAGCTCTAATAAAAATTTCAAATCACACGGCGTTATTAGTACATCCTAAAGGGTGCTCCTCCCCCCCAGCCTTCCTCCAGCTTCAAACTAACTTATTACACTTGGCTTGTTTCCGTGGATCAAATCCAGAGAAGGCTGTGACTGTATTAGCTCCCTACCAAACTGCTCCTGAGATTGTTGCTGCCTCTGAAAGCCTCTGTGTCCTTCTGGGCTGGAAACATCTGAGTAAATTCCTTGTCATGCGACAAGGATTCTTTGAGTTTGTTTTACACAGGGCTTCATATCTGTAAAAACGTTACTGGGTTGATTTCAGCTGTGCTTTGGGGATCCTTGGAAAGAACCAGAAATCTGCAATTCCCATTTTTTATTTTCCCTCCCTTCTGAGGTGTTGCTGCAGCCCTGTCCAAAATTTTAATGTCCACTTACTGAGCAGAAATGAACCATTCTGCAGCCTTTTCTCCCTCTTTTTCTCTGTTGTGGACTGATTCTCATTACATTCTCTACCTCTTTATAATCTAAACCCTGGGAACTTTCTAAAGAGCAGCTGATGCCTGGTGGAAATGTTAAAAACTATTTTTATATTTAGCTACAGTTCTGGCTGTCAAACTTATTTTCTTCTTTTGTATTTTATTAATAGAGACACTTGTATGAAAACAGGGTTTTTTGAAGGTTGGGTTTTGGGTTTTTTTTTGCTGAAGAGAGCATCTGCTCCTTCTGCAAATTCTACACCTGAAGTCATAATCCTCTGTGACATTGTAATTGGTGGCTCTGGAAACGATTTTGATGTCATGTAAGATTATGACTTCAGGAGGAGGATAAGCAGTGAGAGCAGATGCTCTCCTAAGCAACAAAGATCCCGTTCTCATGCAACTGTCTCTAGTAATCAAATGGAAGAAACAAAATACAGAAGATGATGTGTAAGCAAAGCCTGGAGTCTTCCATGAGCCATCAGCGAGTCTTCAGCCACGTGACTTCTGCAGCAATCCCATTCTCATCCCTGCACAAATGTGCCTTGGGATGGGGTCAGGAATTGACTTGTTCTTGACTGCTTTTTGTAAGCTACTCCAAGGCAGAGAGATGTGCAGTAAAATCTGTGTGTGAGCTTAAACCTGTGGGTATGGCTCCAATTGACACAGCATGGCTTCCTCTAAGAGTGTGCAGCTGGTGTCTCTTTAATCCAAGTTTTACACCAGGCAGCAAGTTGGAAGTTATCTCTCCTTGTGCCAGAATGAAACAAGGGGATTTATGCTTATTTTTTTTCCATTTGTTTGGAATGTGTGTGGATGCTTCGTGTGAAGCATGGGGAGTGGTTGGGAGGGAGGAGGTGAGAGGAGGGACCTCGAGCCTTTGTTTGCTCCCTTTCTTGAGCTGGGGCAATGGATCCATATTCTTCAGGTCCTACTGAGGGCCAGAGTTCCTGTTTTAGGGCTGTGCTGATGGTGTTGTTTGGGATAGGAATATGGGCCCAAAGTGATTTGCATTCTCCCCATGCCTCTAAAACAGAAAGAAATGTGAGTGGGAATGGCAAGGACCCTGGGCTGGCCATGTATCAGGAGTTTGCTGCAGGAAATAGAGCTGTGAGGGTTTGAAAATGCAATACAGTGCAGGGCAGTCCTTTTTCAAGTGTAGGTGCACAGGAGTGTTTGGGTAACAGAAGAAGCCAGAACCTATCTGGGGGGAACACACTGGTTTCAGCTGTGGAATTGTACTGGAAGATGGTGAATATACAGGGTGTGGTGATGGGAGCTTGGGAATTAAATCTGCTGCATCACAGCAATGGCTTAAAGCCTGAACTGCTTCTCAAACTGTCTCTTTTTACTGTAAAAGGAGGTTAGTGTTATGTATTTCTGTTCCACTGGCCTGAAAAAGAGAGGTTGTTCTCATGTCTCTTAGTCTTGTACAGCTTTGAACCAGACCCTGTGGTGTCCAGCTTTCTGGTGAGCAGTTTCTGGTTGAAGTTTGCTGCTTTTTGGGACAAACTAATTCGTGTATTTGAGTCATTAAAAGCCTCTGATTCAGTTCTGGCTCTTCTGCAATGAAACACAATAAGCAGAACAGGGCTCATCTGGAGCCTCATCAGCAAACAGGAGGCTTGCAAGGGCAAGGTCTCCTCTGAGCTGTAGAGAAGACTGTAAAGATTGTTTCCCTCTGGGCAGATAAATCATTGCAGTGTTTTTCTTTATTCTTTTTCTTTCAGTGTGAATGGGAGGGGGGAGCTCATTTATGGTTCAGGGAGATACTCTGCACATAAGAAGGGCGTAGTGCTTAGGAGATGTGGCTCGAGTGATCCATAGCCACTTCCCTGATCTTCCTCAGGTTTCACATGTGACGTTGGTCTAGTCTCAGTTTCTGTGTAAATTGACATTTTTTCCCCCCCATCACATGGTGCTCAGCTGCTGCCACACTTCAGATAGCAGCAGATCCAATGAACACAATGTTTTCCATTTTATGCTTGGACCCAAACTTTGCTGGAGTGCTCAGCTCCAAGCACGTGTTATCCCTGTTTAAATAACTCTTCTGTTCAAACCGCTGCAGCACTAATTCCACAAACACTAAAATACCACAATTTGAGGCCCTGTGGTTGGAGGTTCAGGTGTGACCCCAGACTTGCTGCTGTGCCAAGACTTCTTTGCAGAAAAGGTAAATTTGCTTTGCCATTTTGGGCTGAGCTGCCTTCCTGCACCTGTTTCTAAATTCCTGCACACTCCCGTGTGTCCAAAGGCAGGTCCAAGGGGATGAGGAGCTTTCCTAGTCTTTTCCACAGTGTTATTTTGTGGAAGAGTCAGTAGATGGAGCTGTGACCCATGGAAGGTCCCACCGTTTACCAACGGGGTGCGTGCTAAATAATAGTATTTATGTGCCAGTATGTCCCTGCCCCAAAAATCCTGCGGGCAAGGAATTTGAATGACTTCAGGCTTGCACGGCTACGTGGGGTTAGCAGGCACTTCACAAATGTGCAGGAGAAGTTGCTTTCCTGGTGCTTTCCTTGCCATCAGAAAGCAGGCTGGAAGAGGGGATGGGAAATGCTTGGGCAAATATCCCCTTGGCTTCAAGGACAGATTTTTATTTTCCACCATGTGCCTTTAGAATTTTGTCGGTTCTAGCTGAAGTGTTTAGATAGCTCCTATCATTGTAGTGATTTCAAGGACTCTACAACACCAGACAATACAAGCCAGTGAAAAGTCCTTGGAAAAACACCTTGGAAAAAGATCAAGAAAGCTACAATAAAATAAAAATAAACAAAAAAAAAACCCAAAGCAAAACAAAAACCCTCTGAGAACACAGTGTCATTAGGGATTCTTCATAAAGAAGGGGAAAGTGTCAAGGTGTAGAGGTGAGCTGTGATTTACAGAAATGGAATCCAAGGGGAAAACCATGGTGCAGCTGGAGTGTGTTTTGGGGTGCTGGGTGGGCAGCTGGGCTCAGCTGTTCACATCTCCCAAAAGTGCTGTTGTAAATCCCTGGAGTCTGAGAGCTCCTGGGAAATGGTGGATGGGCTGGGGCTGTGTGGGGTTGTGGGACAGCATCCCCCCAGAGCTCTGGGGTCAGAGTGGGGATGTGGCAGTTCTCTCCTGTGCTCTCTGCCCCTGTTCCCCAACCTCTCTCCACACCTTGAGTCCTGTGTCCATCTCTGGACCCACCACTTCAGGAAGGACATTGAGGGGCTGGAGGGTGTCCAGAGAAGGGAACAGAGCTGGGGAAGGGGCTCGAGCACAAGTCCCTGGGATGAAGTTGAGGGAGCTGAAGGTGTTTAGCCTGGAGGAAAGGAGGCTCAAGGGAATCCTTGTGCCTTTCCTCCCTGGCAGGAGGGTGCAGCCAGGGGGATGTCAGGCTCTGCTGTCAGGGAACAGGGACAGGACAAGAGGAAATGGCCTCAAGGTGTGCCAGGGGAGGTTTAGGTTGGATACTAGGAACAATTTTCCAAAAGGGTTCTCAAGCACTGATAAAAGCTGCCCAGGGCAGTGGTGGAATCTCCATCCCTGGAGGGATTTAAAAACCATGAGGATGTGGTTCAGTGGTGACCATGGCAGTGCTGGGGGAATGGTTGGGCTTTCCCACCCTAAACAATTCTGTGACTCAGGTCACTCTTGGCTTAACCAGTGCTGGAAAGTGCAGAGAATTTTTCTCATTTAGGACAATCTCACTGTTCTGGGCATCCAAACTCAGAGGAAGAGAAGCACAAACTTACCCTGCCTTGTGCCTGTGTCAGGTATGAGCACTGCTTGGTTTGAAGTGACTTTCATGATAAGATTCCTGCCACTTTCTAGGAAGAGCTTTCAGTCTAAATTAGATCTTCTTGTTTAGTCTTCTGTAGCATTACCTAAATTTCCCTGTGCTTGTTATTGTCCTTTTTTAGCGTGAAACTCTTGGCTGGATCTTCCCTTTTTCTTAAACTGCTGATTCCAGTGGCCCTGTGTGGCTGTGAGCTTGCTGAAGGGATGAAGCAGCCTCCTGAGATTCAGTTGCAGAAACAGAGCTTCCAGGTGGGAGCACAGGGCTGAAATGGAGTGTTGGGAAGTGCTGAGTGAGCCAGTCCCTCTCCTGGCATTCAGCACAGGGCTGAGTTATCACTGATGAGTTTTTGCAGACCTCAGGGCTAAGTATTCCCCCTTGCCCTGGATATCCCTGCAGCATTCTGCTCATCTGGATTCTCATTGTGGTCTCAGGCTCATAAAGTCCCTTTTGGGGGGTTGCAGGGGGCTCTAGGGGCAGTAGGTGATTGCAAGATGATCTTTGAGTTCAGCCTAGTCCTGCAGCATCGCTCTGTGCTGCCCACCCGACTGCTGCAGTCCTACTGACACTGCAGAAAGCTGCTGTGAGCACCTAGGGTTTATTCAAGATTCTCAAGCTGGTTTTGCATCCCTTCAGCACCTTCTCTTCCTTCTGACCTTGAAGAAGTCCCTGTCTGCATGCTGCTGGCTTTGCTGGTCCCAGAGCTGCTGGCAGTGGCTGCTGATCCCACCCAGCCTGCCGAGGGCTCAGCCCTGCACAAGTGGGATTGCAGAGGACTTAATGTATCACCAGGCTGGTGTAGTGAATCATTAGCATCCTGCTCAAGCTTTCATTGTCTCTTTCATTTCCTGCTCTTGGAAACCCCTGAATCATTCTGTCACAGACTGAATAACAAACTGCATCCTTGTCAGATTGTGTTGCCCAAGGATTCCTTGGTGGGCTTGGCCAAGGTTGAATGCATGAGGTGTGGCCCAGACACCTTTGCTTCTACCAGGGATGTTGTTTATGAGTGGGTTTAAATACCTTACAAGCCAGCAGGACTTGTGGGACCATTCCCAGTTTGCCATATTAATTTATCTTCTTTTGGGGGTACTCACAAACCCCTTTCTTTAAATGCATTCCTGTGGCTGACCCAAATGCCTCGTTCTAACTGCCAGCTCATGTGTTTTCAGAGGAATTCAGTTCTGAAACCTTCCTCAGCGGGCAGATTGGTTTGTGCATGAAATAACTTTCAAGGATTGTCCTCTCTCTCTTGGCTGAGAAATAATATTGGAATAGCACTGTCGTGCTTTCTCTTCATGAGGGTGTAAAAGGCTGAACGGAAGCATTAACTGCAGCTTTAAAGCATTTCCATAGTAAAATAAATCTAATTGAGCAGTTATTGCAGTAGCTTTTTAATTTGTGGAAGAGATTAGGAAATAACTTTCAGCTTGCTCTGGCAGAGCACTCCCCTAGGACGTGTCCTGGGCGCTCTGGCATCGCTCTTTGGGTTCTTATTCCCTCCCCCTCTAATTGTCCGGTCACATTTGAGTGATGCAGAGTTCAGCTGGCAAAATAACATAGGAACCTCAGTCTGCAGGCGTGTTTGATGCAAACCTCAGCTCACAGGAGAAGGAGCAGAGTGCCATTCATGCCTTACAGGGAAACCACAGCAGAGAGATGTAATTTGCCTGGGCTCGGGATGAGTCTGATGTGTTATTGCTCCTTCCCTGTGGCTCAGCTCAGTGGCAAATGAAGAAGCTGCGTTGAGGATAATGGGAGAGTTGGCAGTGATGTGTGGGAGTGATTTCCAGAGTCCCATCTACACCCCTTGGTCTCAGGTTGGAGACTGCAGGGGTGGGACTTAGTGGGGAAAAATCAGCAGCTGTGGGAGGATGTTGGTTTTTCTACATAGGCATGAAGGGATGGAAGATACCCCTAAAGGAAAACACTTTATAGCAAAAATATCTCATTGTGTGCAGTTAAGAGCAATCAGAGGGATGTGAGCATCTTTCCTTGGGAACTTTTCAAGTCCATTTCTGAGGTTTGGAAATAGAGTCTACTTAGCCCTGGCACTCTGACAGGGCTGGAAGGGAGAATGGCACTAGAGAATGGATCTGCTTTAGAGTCAGTGTGGGGAGGGTTGGACCCCCTGAGAGGCTTCTGGGGGATGAGTGGGAGGCAAAGGTTCTCCCTGCTCCCAGGGGAAGTGGCCTGGGAGAATCCCACCTACACTTTCTTTGGTGAGGCCAAATCTTCTTTGGAAGATGCTCCTGCAGAAGCTTCTTTGGCAGTCACTGTAAGCAAGGAGAGATTTTCAGCTCCTTGGTGCTGAGGTCAGGGCACGGCCAGTGGAACAAGTCTTGAGTGTTTGCCTGGCCTTCCCTGAGAAGATGAGAAAAGTGTGAGTGCCAGCTGCTCCAGCGTGTCCTGGCACCTCCTTCATTCCACTGTGCCATGCTGCAGGAAGGGAGTTTCCAGGCTGGCTCAGGTATGCTGGCTGAAGCTTTCAAGACAGATGCCACACTTGAACTTCGAGGTGTGAGCAAGTCTTCCAGTAAAAACAGGCTGTGCCTGGCAGAGGATTAACAGGGCTTTGTGCATGTAGGTGAGAAAGCTGCATACAGGGCAAAAAGTGAGTTGGTGTGAAACTTCTGCTCTTGAGAAACTTGTGCCTCTCCAAAAACAGCTCATCAGCCTGTGGGGAAGGTCAAAACAGAGAGGGGAGAAGGTGTGTGACTGCAGCAGAGACTGGTTTGCATTTGTGAGAGTTGTGCCAACCAGAGTCCCCCTCTGCTCGGTTCCCCCTAATCAAACTTCTTCTCATTTCCTTCCTTCCTCTCCTTCTCTAGGGCTTCTTTTTCCATAAGCTCAGCTTGGTTTGTGGAGGTCAGAGATGTGCCCTTGATCCATTCCTGATACACTGTATTTCCTCACTTCATCTGCTGTGTGCTGCTTTTGTTGGCAGTGTTTAATTATCCCTCCTTGAATGCCCTCGGTCCTGCTTGCCAGCCTCTGTGAGGTGGGATGTGCTGAAATGTCTGATTTGGCTTAGGACTTTCCTTGGGTTTTTGTGGAAATCTCAAGGGGAAGAACATTCTTCAGCCCCAAATACTGCCTTATCCTTTCCTTATAAGTAAAAAAGGTTTGAGCAGCACCTAATGCAGAGAGCTGTCACCTTATAGGGTCTGTGGTGCAGGGGGCTGCAGGGGGGTGTAATCCATCTTTGAGGCTGGATGGTGACATCCCCCATGGCTTTGGGCTACCCTTTGGATCTATCAGCAGGTGGAATCTCCTGGGGACTCACTGTCCTCTCTGGAGAGGCCTGTCAATGTTTGCCAGCAGATAACTGCATTCCAGGGAGGGACTCTTTTGTCTTGCTAAAATCGAGGAAATCTGATCAAAGTGCAGCCTTGCTTTAGACTTTTTCTCTTTCTTTTTGACTTTGTCCCTGACCTACATATTGGATCCTGCCACAGTGGTTGGAAGTAATTGAGAGTGTAGTGTTAGGCTATTTACCAAGCTGTTCACTTGAAAATAACCTCACTGAGTCCAGTCCACACCTGTTCTGGCAGAATTCTGGAGACAAATAGCAAAGCATCATTAACCCTTTCATCCACATACAACCACTTCAAGATCCAAGAGCAGAGAGATGCTGATGCCAGGAGGAATTTGTGGCACAAGGTGTGCTTCAGCATTCATTTCCCAGCTCTGTGCATGATTCCAGCCAGGTCTGCTCTGTGTCCACATCCACGTGAGGACACTTCAGAAACCTCCTTGTGGAAATTCCTGCTGGGTAGTGGTTGCTTTGGTGTTGATTCTGCTGGACCAGAGGTTATGCTGGAAAATATACATGGGGGGGGAAGGAGGTGTTTTCTTTGTTATCCCAGTGGTTGTTTCTGATTAAAGGATCTGTTTTGAAGGGGCTGCTAGTCAGTTGCCTAGAAAACTTGCTTTCATTTAATTAATCATGATGAGTTTAGTCTGGAGGTTTTGTAGGAGAGAGCAGGCAAGCATATCCTTGGCTTTTTTCCCTTGAAAAAAAACAACAAACCCAAACCAAAAAAAAGCAGGGCTTCATGTCTGAAACTGCAGCTCTTTTGTCTCCCCGGGTCAACATCCTTTCTGTCCTTTGGGTTTTAATTTTACAAGCCATGCCTTTGCAGAGGTGGATGGAGTTTGAAGTCCATCCAGGTGTGGAATGAGGAAAGAACCCTCAAGAAGATTACAGGAGCTGTTCTGCAACTCATTAACTCCCTCTCTTCCCCTTCTTGTTATCTCCTCCCCATGCCTGGGGCCTTTCGAAGTAGTGCTCTAAGTGCCTCTCGGTTAATCTAGCCCACCTGGACAGGTGTATGAAGAAAGGAATTGCCTTCCGGGGAAGGACTAAAGGAGCGTGGATTGCAGGGGGAGGCTGCTTTTGGGAACTGCTAATCCCAGTTTAACATTATGACAGCTGCTCGTTAAAATCGGGGTGTTTTTTAACAGGCAGTTAAAGGAGAGGCTTTGCACGCACATTTAACTGAGAATAATAGTGAACCATGTGCATTTGATTTTTTTTTTCCTTAAATCACGCAAATTGTACATGGAAAGAATTCTCCGGCGTCAACTTGCTGGGGTATGGAATTTACAAGGTTTGCAGTAACATACAGTTTCCTGTTGAGGGGGGGGAGAAAATCACAAAGCTTTCTTTTTTTTCCTCTTATTTTAAGATCAAGTTCAAACCCCTGGTATAAACCCAGCCTCTTTAGGAGGGACACTTACTGCGTTGGGGTTTTTCACTTGTCTCGGTGGCAGTTCATCATGTAAACTTGTCTGGGTTCTTGTTTTTATAGCTACATGTAAAGGCTGCTTATAAACTACAGTTTTGTACGTGGTGAGAAGGCAGCACTCGGGTCCAATTTGGGAGAGTCTATACACAAAGAAGGAAGCAGTTTCTTTTCCTTGGGGAGATGGCAGTTTCTTCCTTTGCTGAACTTCAGTAAACTTGGTCTATTAACATGATTTTCTCTGCAGAACTGTGGTGTTGGATAAGAAACACGAAGAGCTGAGGCAGAGCAGGGACTATCAAAGAGACATTTGGCTGTATTTTATGTGATTTCACTGCAGACTTTACCAGCTGCCTCCCAGATCAGCAGTTATTTGCTGGTTGATTTCTTGAGGGCAGTGCTGTGGAAGTAAGAAGCTGCACAGCTCTGACACAAGTCCCCAGATCTGCTCAGGGAGCCGTGTCCTTTTCTGCCAGCCCTTAGGCATGAGGCATGAAGGGCAGGTCTGTGATGCAGAGAGATATAAAATTGCCCCAGGTAGTTCTGTTGCTGGAAATTCTTATTCCTGCAGCTACTTAGGTTCAGGCAAATTAATTCAACCCACCAAGACTGAGCAGCTAGCCTGGGAATGGAAGTTTCTCTGCTGTGTTTTTGGCAGCTCTGCTCCAAATCGTTTGTGGATGGGAATGTCCTTTCAGTCTCCCAGGAAATGCCAGTCTCTCGTGTTGCTTTCTTCAGCTGGCTGCATTGCTACCTGGGATTTTCCTGTCTGTTTCCAGCAGCTGGATCTCCAACCTTTCCTCACTGTTTGACAGAAATCTGGCCATTTCAGAGCTAGAGATGAGCTGGGAATCTTCCAGGCACATACTTGTCTAAGTTTGTGGAGCAGAGAGCTTCTCTTTGGGCCCAGCACAGCTTGGTTCAGCCTCCAGGGATTGGTGCTGCCAGTGTGACTCTGCCTCCTCCAGAGTGATAATGAACTGGTCCTTGTCACACCCTTCAGAGGAAACACCTTGGTGGCACAGGACTAAGAGGCACAAATCTTTTTTATCTTAAGGTGTACCTCAAGGGTAATTATGCTGCAGTTTTACCCCCCAGCTTTAAAAGAATGAACTCTTGTCACACTGCGCTAACACCATTTCTCTTCCTCACAGGTTGCTGTCATGTAAAGTACTTGCTGGTGGGCACTTGGGCTTTTTCTGTACGGTTCTTTCTTCATTGTTTAATGGCTTTAACTCGTGCAAATCTCTTCCTTTGCTCTGCAGCCTGGATTGAAAAGAAAGCTGCAGTGTGTGAGTGTGAGCACACTTAAATGCTTATCTGCACATCTGAGCTTTCTAAACTTGCCTGTGCTCTAATTGCAGAGTGTAGACTCTGCATGCAGAACAACCCAGCCTGAAGTGATAATCCCAGGCTCAGCCCCGAGGGAATGCCTGACATTGCTCTGGCCTGATTTTCCTAATGGCTCTGCAACTTGCCTCTGGTTTGCAGGTGGTTTAAATTGTTATCGCTGAGCACCTTGCCCAGCTTGGGCAGAGCTCTTGGGATCTCTGATCCTCTAGAATACCTACCTGTCTTGATTTAATTTATATTAATTTTTTTTTAAACTTCTTCCTCCCTCCCGATTTTAGGTGCAATTGGGGCTTGTGGCAGCTTAGCAGACTCACTGCAAAGGGGTGCAAACGCAGCCTGAGCTCCCTGCTGACACAGAGAGGGAAGAGTGGGAGACCTGCAGTTCCAGCTGGCCCTCCTGCCTCCTCTGAACAACCCTTCCTTGCCCCCATCCTGCATGATCGATACCCAGGCCATCCCCTTCCCTTGCCCTGGAGAACTGGAATTTTTCCTTGGCTAATAACCTGTGTCTGATTTAGTTTCCAGGCAGAACGCCCTGCATTAAACGTCGTCATTTTCCCTCTGCTTCACGAGGACTTGACAGAGGTCATCAGAGATGTCCCCATGAGGCACCTGGATGAAATTACCTTGTTTAAAAGCAGAGTGGCCGAGGAACCTCCCAATCTGTGGTGGTGACTGCCACAGCATGGAAAGGACAAGTCAGTGTGAACCCATGGAGCAGCTTCTTGTTGGCCTGGATTTCCCATCCTGGGCTCCTGGCCACCTCACTGGATGCTGTACAATCACTTCAACCAGGTGCAATTGCAAAATAATAAAAAAAAAAAGCTGGTTCTTTGCAGTGGGGAAATATCTGTTGGATATTGCTTGCATCTGAAAATCATGTCTCAAAGGCTTGTGGAATCTGATGAGTGTTTCCTTGCGGTTAATATGAATCGTTTTTGTTATTTTACTGAAGTTAAAGGTAAGAGAAACTGACTTAACAATGCTCTTTCCCCTGTGTCCCCTGGTGTCTGTCCCAAGGGCCCCTGTGTACGTTGGCAGTGTGCTTTGTGGTTTTGGTGGAAATCATTCTTTGCTTCAGTCTGTTTTTGGCAAAGTAGAAAGCCTAGGGCAGCTCAGAGGCACAAAAATGTGTTGCTCAGTTGAAGTGCATCACATCTTTTCTATGTTACAAATAGGCATTTGTAGTCACACACGTGCAGTCACAGATAGTTAAAGGGTTTGTTGTTTTTTTTTTTTGACTGAGAAGTACCACAAGGACTCTTTATTTTTTAATAACAAATTAAGGTAATTAACACCTTGACCATGGTATGTTCCTGCTGGTGCTGTTTCCATTGGTCTGGTGGAAGAAGTTCTCAGCTCTTCTGGAAATCCTTGTCCTAGGGTAGATGGTGCCTACAGTGAATAAGTTGAGGCTCAGATCTGATTTATATGCAGTCTGTCTTGCAGTGTAGATGGGAATGTAGTGTTCCAGTTCTGTCCTTATATCCCATGCCTTGAGCTCATGCTAATTTTAGAGATGTTATGAAGTATTTTCACAGTGTGATTTCAGTCAGCTTCTCTGCTCCACAGAACTTCCTCAGGCATCAGTAGTGGTCTGGATCACTTTCATATTGCCTTATTTACTGAGCACTTTTAAAAGCATCAGACAGCTGTACCAAAAGCCAAGTTACAAATTCCTGGAGCTACAAGTCTGGGTGGCAGAATTTTCCTTGGTAGCATACCAGGTCTGTCTTCTGCAAAGCAGCTGCTGACCAGAGCTGTCTAACTTCACCCAAATCCCGAATGTGTTGAGCTCTGCTTTTCTGGGGAGGCCCAGAGGTGTCCAAAGATGATGTGCCCATCTCCTTGTCAGCATTTCCTACTCGAGATGCCCTCTCCCAAATGCTCTTCTGCCCTCCATGTTCATAGGAAGCCTGGTTTGATGGGATAGATTTGAGAATAAAATGCATCTCCTAGCCTTTGGAGGATTTTCTGTCCTTACTTTCCAATCAGCCACGTGTGAGCCTGCCTGGAATTGTGTCCCACAGGTGTAAATCTTGAGCCAGGCTGTGAGAACCCTTGTGCTCAGAGAGGTTACAGTAGAGAGCAGGTAAGTGTCAGACCAGCCCCTGGTGGTTTGCTGTCTTTCCCGAGGCTCTGATCCTTCCCCTCTGAGGACAGGGAGCCAGCACAGCCTCTGGATTGCAGCAGGATGGTGAGGCCAGCCCGGGCTCCCCGGGAATGCTGCAGCTGAGCTGTGAGCACTCTGAGGCTCTGCCTCAGCTTCAGCTCCCTGCAGCTGGGTGTGAGGAGCTGCTGCCCTGCTCCTGCTGCTGTTTCCCCTCCCACTCTCCCCCATGAGGTCGTTCTTTCTACCTCTTGTCATATTACTCACCTGTTTGAATCCCCTTCTCCCTCTCTTCAGCACATCAGATGTGCTTTTTAGCAGGAGCACGAGCTGCTGCTCTGTCCAGTTCAGGCCACTTCAGCTCTGCCTGGTTTTTGTCCGTGTTTTTTCCTAGGATAACTAGCAGGACTGGGCAGAGGGTGTTTGCTAAGCTGCTTTCTCCTCCTTGTTGGAAGCAATGGCAAAGTTGCTTTGTGCTGCTTGTGCTGCTGGCCTCGGGGCAGAGGGAAGGTGGAGGGTGTGGCAGGAGCTCTCTGGTGCCTTAGGGAACCTGTTCAGTCCTGTGAAGGAATCCTGATGTTTGGTTTCAATGAGGCCATTCCCACCCCCAGCGGGGATTTCCCCTGCATAAACAGCTGTGGCATCAGCAGGAGCTTGGCAGTGCTGCCAGCTCGCCTCTTCCTGTTCCTCTGAAAACCTGGGCTGGGGGACAGTGGTGTGCAGAGAACTGCTGCTGCTCCATTCTGGTGTTAAACCTTTGCTCTTGGGGTTGCAGTCACCTGATGGAACGTGCTGTACACTTGGCTTGGCACATCCAAATCCACCTGCCTGGTGTGCTGCTGGATGGGAGCAGCAGCCAGGGATGTTTTGTAGTGCTGATATTCTCTTGCCAGGGATATGATGTTTGGGCATCTGTATTCATGCAAGTGGGTCACAAGTGCTGATGATGCTGCCAGTTATAAGCAGGGCTAGGAAAGGTCACCCACAGGTGATAAAGGTAGCATCCCAAATAGTAATAAAAACCTAAAATCTCCTTCCACCCCCAGCTCCCCAACTCCGGGCCAGTGCTTGATATCTGTACTACAAATCCTCTTATGGTGAGTGAGAATTTCCGCTGCTTTTGCACTCCAGGCAGGATTCACCAGATGTTAATAATGTGCTTATTTTCTCTAAGTGCTATTTTGGCATCGGTGTTAATTACAATTTATATTCTGCAACATTTACACTGGGAAAAGAACCCACCCTAATAGTACCCAATTGGCAGAGCTGGGCTATTAAACACAGCTCCATATGTTCTGAGCAGAGCAGTGCATGGGACTCAGAGCCCACTCAGCACTCAGGCAGGCAGCTGTAGGGGAAGAGAGGGGTGTTCTGCTCCTGGATTTTATTTAATATGAAATCCCCCCTTCTTTTCTGTCTCCATCTCTCCAGAAATCTCCCTCCTGCTATCTGTGAGCATTTAAGGAGGTGATCTCTGAGCCTGCTGATGCTGCTGTCCATAGTCTAAAACAAATGAATTCAATTCCAGAAGGTGCCCTTCTCTCAGGGAGTGCCTCTGCAGGATCCCAGTCCCTGCTGGCTTTTCCTTGCTGCCTTCCAAAGCAGAATTCCAATCTTTGGGAATTGCAGCAGAAATCTTTACTTTGACCACCCCCAAAGCGTCCATGGTTCTGTGGGAGAGGGATATTCTGGGACAGTTCTGTTCTTGTGTAAAGCTCGATGTAGTTTGCTGCTCTGCTCATGTACAAAGTCTTGTTTGGCAAAGTGGCATTTGGTTCCTGCAGGCTGGAAGGGTTTGGAGTGACCCTGGTGGGGGGATTCAGAGGAGCTAAGTCATCTGTGTTCCCGTGGGTTTCTTAGGAGTGTAGGTTAAAGGATTGCTTCCTCAGCTGTTTGCAAAGCTGATTTCATGGTCTCTGTAGGAAATGGCAGTGTATCCACTGCTCTGTTAGGAGAAGGGGCTGTGTGGTGACAGTGTCCTGTCAGGGGAGCTCTGTGGTCACTGCTCCATCAGGGAGAAGGAGAAGATGGGAGTGGGAGGAGGCAGGGCAGGATGGAGTCATGGATCTCACTGGAAGCCAGACACATCCTGAGGCTTGGCCTGTTTGCTCACTGCTGGAAGGGGAGGAGGTGAACCCTCCCCTCCAGGCGAGGCTGGGGAGCAGAGGGCAGAGCTGGGGCTGGTGTGGGCTGAGAGCAGCAGAGCCTCAGCCCCCCTCACTGGGGTTTAATTCCCATCACTGCCTCCTCCTCTGCCAGGCGTGTGGGGTCCCAGGGAGCACAGCAGGACCTGTCCCCTCACGTGGATGTTCAGAGCTGAGGTGCTGGGTGCTTCCTCCCAGCAGCGCTGTTTTAGGGTAGGGCTGTAGAAATTTGGGACTTCCCACTGCTGGAGTGAACCAGTGCAGAAGGGTTGTTTCACCTGACTAAGGGGGATGCAATTCCCTCTTGGCTGGTCCCAGCAGAGTGTCCAAAGCTGGGAGAGCAGCAGGAGCTGTGCTGGGTGTTGCAGAGCCCAATCTCCTTCCAGTGCAGCTCTCCTGCCTCTTTGAGATGCACAGGCAGCCAGGGTACTCCAGCAGGAGAATCATTTCCATAGAAACCAATTGGGATGTTGTACAGGGAATAATGATTAATAGTGAAGGGATGTTGCCTCAGGCCCTTTTCATTTTTTAGGGGGCAGTGAGGGACAAACTGGGGCACAGGTAGGGGGACAGGGAGACTTGAAAACTAATGGAAACCATCTCTTCCATTAACTTCCAGGCCAGCTCCCCCTCTCCTCCTCCTCCCCAGCCCCCCACTGCTGCTCCCAGCTTTCGTCAAATTTTCAAAATGGCTAACCTGGTTAGAAATAATCATAATAATAAAAAAGGATGGATGAGGTCTGACTACTAACATTGTTGCTGTTAGCAGCAGGATTTCAGCCATAAAACATGAAGCAAGGGAGGCATTGACCTTTCCGCTGTTTGAAATGAATGGAGACATCAATATCTATTGTTTTGTGGCATTGACCTCTGACGCTCTCAGCTCGCCCTCCCCTTTCTTTTTTTTTAATTTCCCCCTGACACTGGAGGAAAGGGGTCAGTCTGTACCATCTATTGATCCCAATCTTACTTGGTGATAGGGAAATAATTAGAATTTTAAAGATCTCTGCTGCACGCTGGTGAAATACATACACAGAGGCACAGGCTAAGCCCCCGCTTGCCATGTTGTGTTCTCCCCCCTTCCTTGCAGAGATCCAAAGCTCTGAGATCTGAAGGAAGGCAGATCAATATAGGTTTAATCATGATGGGGGTTTTATTTCAGTTTTTTAAATAGTAAAGTGTAACATTTTATGTTAATGTTGTCGGAGCCTGACTGCCTGGTGCCTTGTTTTATTTATTCTTTTAAGTAGCCCCTTCTTTTGTGAACTTCATCTATGTACAGAGAATGTGAAATCAGGCATTGCTAATTAGCTGTATGACAATTAAGTAATGTAGCACAAAACCATTAGGACACTGGATTTGTTTTTGAAGTTTGTCCTTTGAAGTGGAAGCTGCAACTCCCTGCCCAAGGCTGCCGGGGAAAATGTTTTTCTATCAAAACTTTCTTTGAAAATAAAATGTCAGTGTAAGAGTCCCTATTTCTGTCGTCTCTCCCTCTAAACAGCGGGTGGAAATTGTTTCTCCTTGTAAAAACTGCTGGCATTGATAGAAAGGGGAATTCAGGAAAGCATTAAATGGGCAGTTGGTCTCCAAACACCCCCAATTCTGGTAGAGATATGACCAAAAATTCCTTTTAGCTCCTTGAGAGGGAACGGTGCCACGCTAGGAGAGAAGACCCAGCTCACAACTCCGAAGATGGCAAAGGGAGGTGGTACTAAAACTGGGGGTTCACCTCTGACACCCCAAGTGCCATCAGGGTGACAGCCTGGTCCCAGATCCCTGCAGGCTCCTGGGGCTCCTCTGCTTGTTTGACACTTGTGTTTGCATCTGGCCCTTTGTCCTCGTAGTGAGTCCAGTTCTGGATGTGCAACTTTCATGTACGCTGGTGGCATGTAAAACTTCAAATAAAGAGTGGAACATTTGGAAGCAGCTCTGTCTCCTTGCCTCCTGCCTCCCTCTCGGTGTGGAGCCCAAAGCCACCCTCCCACGGGGAGCACTTTGGCGTTGCCAGGTAAGGTGTGTGTGGGCAGGGTGCAGCCCCAGTCTGCACTGGGAGCTGTGCAGTGTCACTGGGAGTGCTGGGATGAGCACTTCTGGGGCTACAGCCCTGTTCTCCTGGGTTTGGGGATGCTGTTGTGTGGTGTTTGTGGCTGTGGGCTCAGCTGAAGAAGGAGCTACTCTGTGTTTAGGAAATGTTTCTCCTCCTTGGATCTCTGCACATCCAGCTGCTGAGCTGTGGGACAGAACATTCAGTGCCAGGTTGGGTGGGGACTGGAGCAGCCTGGTCCAGTGGAAGGTTCCCTGCCCATGGCAGCAGGGTTGGAATGAGATGAGCTTTGAGTTCCCTTCCAACCTGAGCTATTCTGGGATTCTGTAACCATTATCCCTGGGTGAGTGACTCACAGTGACTCGAGGCAGATCCATTTCTCTGAGCAACCCCAGGCCACCACCCACACCTCTCTCTGACAGCTCCAGCCCCTGGACAGCAGACAGGACCTGCACCACTGCTCTGTGTGAAGCCAAGGGCTAAAATCAGGTGCCTGGTGAAATGTGAGCTGGGATGGCCAAAATGCCATCAGTGGCACCATGGCTGCGTGGGTTTGGGTGGGCTGGGCTGGCTGCAGGGAGGGGAAACTGGGATCTGGGAGTGGGCAGGGTGGGTGCTTGTGGTGAAGGAAACTCCTCAGGCATTAACCCGCCTTGGAGCAGCACTTCTGCCCTGGCAGCCACCTCTGGTCCCTGGATCCTGAGCTCTGCAGGGGTGGCTGAAAGGGCACTGCCACCCACACGGAGGGGGTGGATGTGCACAGTCCTGGGCTTGTCTGTGGGATCAGTGCTCAAGAAAATGTGCACCCTGTTGAGCTGTGTTGCTGTTCTCAGGCGTAGTGGTACACAGAGAAGCCAGGCTTCAGCACCTTCTTTGAGTCAAGAAAATCCACAAAATAAACACACAGGAGGAGCAGCTTGGTGGAAAACGGTGCAGTTCATGTACTCGTGTGCTTAAGTCACCTCACCCCAGGTAGGTGAAGTGGAGAAAAGCCTCAGAACTGGGTGTGATCAGTTTTAAAAGGGTGAGTGAGTCCATGCAGGACTTGTGGGACTGTAGGAGAACCTCTGTGCTGGGATCTCTGCCTGCAGTGATCCAAGGTTTTATTCCCAGAGGGGATCATGGGCTCGCCTCTGTTTTTCTGTTCTGGCAGGTCTGCTCACCCAGGCATGGAGTGCAGACCCTCCTTCCATCCCTCCTGTGCTTGTGTTTAAGTGATGGATTTTATTGTTCCAATAACATTTATCTAAAAGTGCTTTGGAGGGAGGGAGGAAGGAGATAAGGAGGGAGGAGGCTGAGGAAAGAATGTGCTTTTGGACTCTGCTAAGCCTCCATCTTATTGCTGGGACCTGCTGTGGGGTTTTGGAACTCAGGATCCCAGGGGAGGACCCAGGAGAAATGGCTGGAAGAGCTGTGGCCAGTATGAAACACTGTGGGAGGAAACCCAGGGATAGCCTGTGCAGAGCATCCCTCTTCTCTTTTGGTACTGATCTCATGTCCTCTGCCAGCTTATCTCTTGGCAAGGAGGGACCTGACTCAGTTTCCAGGAAGGAGACCTGGGTGGAGGTGTGGGAATGCTGAGGGTGCAGAGCTCAGCTTGGCACAGGGAGAGATTTTCTGCTCAGAAGTCTCAGAGTGTTTCTGGGTTTGGCCTCACCTGCACAGCCATGAGGTGGGCACAAGGAGTAGGGATGTCAGGGAAAGGGGGAAAAGACCCTGGTTCTTCCACTGCTGGGACATTCTCTGGGAGGTCTCCAGGAATGGGATGGCAGGAGGAGAGGTCCTCTGGGTCTGTGCTCCAGGTGCAGCTTCACCCCCAGGTGAATTTGGGAGCAGTTTGTGCATCCCTGGCGCCGATGTGGAGAGGAGGGAGTGCAGGAGAGAGCCCAGATTGCTGCAACTCCCAGAGGTGAAGGATGCCTGTGGCCACAGGATGCAGCTGACAATTCCCAAGGTGCTAATTTTGGGCTTGGTGCACCCCAGCCCCAGAGCTGGCCTCTCCCAGGGGTGGCAGATGGGGCAGAGCTGGAGGATTCCTGCACTGCACGAGGGAGTGAGTGAGGTTCTGCCCGTGGGGAGAGGTGGAAAGTCTTGGGGAGGGTCAGGAGAGGAGGAATGATGGGGTCAGGGCAGGATGAGCTGTAGCCCTGTGATCCAGCCCGTTCTGTGCCTTTTGGTTGCCACCAGAGTGGACTCCAGGGCTCCATTCCCATTTCACTGTGCTTGAATTTGGTTTTGGTGTGGTGGTGAAGGCTTGCATGGCGAGAGAGAGCCATGGCAAGTGGAGCAGAGGAGGAAAAGGATGAGCTTTCTCTTTCCTAGGAAGCACAAATGGATGGAGCAGCATTTCTGACCAAACAACTCTCTCCTCCCTGTCTCCTGGAAGCTGCATTATCAGAGCACCATTACTGTCCTCTCTTCTCCTTCCCCCAACCAATGAACAGGAATTAAAAATACAACTAATAAAACCCTTTTACTTTCTCCAGCAGGAGGAAAGAGGAAAAAAAAAGCAAAGCAGCCTTGAAAATGCTAAAGGACATAAAGGGCATTCATGAAAGGGTTGGATGGTGGTTATTGCAGCAGGGGGAAAAACATTATTTCACTGTGCAGATAAAAGGAAGTGGAAAAGCAGCATATTTATAGCTGGGGAGCCTGGATTCCTTGTTAAGCTGCTATTATCAAATTAATGTCAAAATGCATCAAACAGGCACGAGTGTTCTGGGCCCCTTATGCAAAGTGCTTGCAAATTGGTTACAAATACATTTGTTTACAGGGGACGAGGCAGGAGCGAGCTAATTAGTCATTGTAGCAGGGCTGTTTTGTGTCTTTTTTTTTCTTCTTTTTTTAACATTTTTTGGCAATTACACAAACAAGCTGTTTTGAAGTATAAATACACGCTGCATTACAGCCCCTTTAAAGGGGAATCAATTGGGAATTGTGGGATGCAGAGGGCTTGGTGTGAGTGGTGAGGAGCACCGTGGTGGAGCAGGGCTCTCTCCTGCCTGGATGCAGCAGGAGTGCCACACTGGGCTCTGGGATGTGACATGGAAAGGGAACAACTCCCATCCCTGGCCATCAGGAGGATGGGATGTGGCTGGAAAGGGAACAACTGGTTTTTGGGTCCTGTGAGGGGGCTGAACCCCTCGTGTGGGGCACGGTGCTGTTTTCATGCAGGACCTGTTAAGGTTTCAGCTGCCCACCTCTGCCATGGCAATTCCCTTTGAGCCTGGGATGTTTTGGGGTGGTTTTGGTGGCAGCAGCAGCTGCCAGCTCAGGGTGTGAAGCTCCCTGTGCCCAGCTGGTGGGCACTGAGGTGGTTTTGGATGTAGAGAGCATCCCGTGGATGAGCGAAGAAAGGAATCTGGTGTGAGCTCTCCCAGGTGAACTGTCCTCAAGGCTTCTTTATCAAAACCTCAGGCTGCACCTCCCAAACCCATTAATGAGGAAGGGAAACAGGAGAGCTTATCTGATCCTCAGTGTGGGAATGGTTGGGGAATTTGGTTGGGGGCAGATGGAAACTTCCTGCTGCCCTGCATCTTAACACATCCCATCCTGGGAGTAAATCACACCTCTGCCACTCAGGGAAGCTGCTAATTGAATCTGCTCTGGTGGGAGAGGATAAAGCCAAGAGGCATCTACCACCATTATTTTTCATTTACTCAGAAAGAGAAAAGAGAGAGGAAGGAACAAGTTGTGCCCCTCTCATGCTGGAGGCCCTGACATTTCTTGGCAGAAGGTGCAAAAACCCCGTGGCTGCTTCTCCTTTTGGATTTGTTTGTGGTAAATCTGCCCTTCAGGCTGAAATCACCTTCTGAGCAGGTCCTGCACTCCCAGAGGTGCTGGGAACTTTGAGTTGAATGCCATCATAAAGCCCTGCTGTGGGTGGGAACAGAAGAGGAGAACATCTCAGAGGACCAAGAGCAGTGGGGAGGGCAGGGCTTTCCCCAGCCTCCTGCAGGAGCTCTGATGTTTGCACCAGCTTTTATTCATTTAAAACTCAGGATAACATTTCTCTGCACCTTGGGCCTGCTTTTCAGGAGGCCCAAGGTGCAGAGAAATGTTACCCCGAGTAACACCTGCAGGAGCTCTGATGTTTGCACCAGCTTTTATTCATTTAAAACTCAGGGTAACATTTTTTTTTTTGCCTTTTTGGCTTTGGTGGGCTCATGTGCCATGGGGAGGGTGGCTCACTCCACTGGGATCAGGGGCTCTGATTTTGAGGAACGTTCCCATTTCCAGCATAATCCTACCCCTGCCCTGCAAGGTGTGCAGGGCCACAGCTCAGCTCGAGCAGCTCGTTGTGCCCAGGTGTTCCAGCTGCCCAGGTGTTCCAGTCAGGACCTGGCTCTCCTCGTTCATGGCAGGGCTCTGGTGTCACTGCCACCTCCTGTGGTTGTTGGATGTGCCACGGGATCCTGGCCTGGTTTGAGATGTTGCTGTTTCACACCTGCTCTTCTTATCCAGGGGTGTTCCAGCCTCTCCTTGCTCTGACAGCTGGGAGCAGACCTGGAATTTCCACTCTCTGTAAGTCATCCTTTCCCTTGGAGAAGGCTGTGGAGCCTGATGGATTTGCCTTGGTGGGAAGGGATGATGGGGCACAGACCTGTGCTTGATTCCCTTCTCCACTGTTAATTAACATAATGAGGGTGCAGCTTTTCTTGGGGTTGAGTGTGGCAGTGACTTCCAGGCTTCCTGCTGAACCTTCAGTTTCCAAATGTGCCCACAGTACCCAAGGACCTTCCTTGGTGTGTTCTTGGACGTGTTCCTCAATATCCTCCTCTCCCATGTCCAGAGGGATGGAAGTGGAAGTGCTGCCCTCAGTTCTGCCTCCTGTACCCCAGAGAACAGGATGTTCCCACAGGACTGAGGTGCCCAAGGTTTCAGGGGGAATCATTACAGCTGTCCTGCCCTCGTGCTTGTGGAGCTGGAGGGAAAGGATGAAGATGTTTCCTGGAGGCTGAGGGACAGGGATTGTGTCCTGGGCTGGGGGTGATGATGCCCTGGGTGTGGGTGCAGGGCTGGGCAGGAGCTGGTGCCCGATAAGGCTGCGGGCGCTGCCGCGGTCCGGGGTGACCCAGCACCCTCTTCCTCTCCACGTGGGCAGCACGAGGCCTCAGCTGGCTGGGGAGGGATGTGGCCTCTCCTGATAAGAGGCTCTGGTTCCTGCTGCTGCAGATTTACAGCCTGGGAGCGGGCAGTGGGCGCTGTGCTTTCTCTGGGGTGATTTACTGCTGCTTCCCTCTCTGGCCAGAGCCTGCACCGGGAGCCACGGCTGCCTGACTCAGCCAGGGGGAGGCAAAGGCTCTGGGACACAGGTGGGAGCGGGTCTCTG
The DNA here is from genome assembly GCF_014805655.1 of Passer montanus. Classification (NCBI taxonomy): domain Eukaryota; kingdom Metazoa; phylum Chordata; class Aves; order Passeriformes; family Passeridae; genus Passer; species Passer montanus. Next base: position 3,318,570 of record NW_024373256.1, read on the forward strand.
TCACCTGTGGCCTGGAGAATGTCCCCACGGCAGCATGGGGAGGGCTGGGACAGTCAGGCTCTGTCCCGTGGCAGCAGGGATGCTCGCAGCCTTTCCATCCCCATCCCACATGCTGGAGCCCACCCAGCTCACAGGGGACCCACGTGGGAGACCCAGGACCTCCACCAGCCCCACGAGGCAATGCCTGCACTTGTTTTCCATGTCTGATACAGACAATGCCAGGAGGGATGAGCTGCAGTGGGCAAGGAGGGGAGGATGAGGAAGGAAGGGTCGATGCCATCACTGCACTCCCTTCCACGTCCCAGCTCCTGCCTGGGCGAGCTTCCCAGCTCCTCTGGTTTGTTTTAGAGGCAGCATGGGGGCCCCAGCTCCCTGCACACCCTCCACGCTCTGGGTTTTATTGGCATGTGGAAGTAGTTTTGTCTGGTTTCAGATCTGGCTGATCACTGACTCTCCCTCTGCCTCCCCCCGAAAGCGCTGACAGCCGCGGCGACCCAACCGCACTCCTCTTCCTCCCTCTTTCTTCTTTCTCCCCACATTGTTCTCCGAAATCCCAGCTGCTGCTTCTCCCTCCTCCCTTTCCTATGCTCTCACATCAGCTGGGGTGGATCTATCTGTGTTTTGTATAAAAGCTCTTTTTTGTTGTCTGTACTTCTTCCCCCACCCTCTCCTTGGGGCCGTGCAGGGCAGGCTGTCCTTGTCACCCCAGGCTGGCAGTGGCACAGGGGAAGCCTTGGCAGGGTGAGGGCATCAGCATCTCCAGAGTCCTCATTTTGCTTGTCTGACAGAGAAACTTGGCAGATCCTGGGGCCAGAGCCACCACATTCCTCCCTTATTTCTCACTGGTGGAGCACTGACGTGGGGGTTCCTGGTGGGCCAGGAGGGATGGGATGGGGCAGGGCAGGTCTCCTCGTGCCCCTGGGCTGCTCCCTGATCCACCACAGGCTCAGGGTATTGATTTTATGGTGTATTTATGTGCCAGTGCCTGGCTGCAGCTCCCACCAGCCCAGCCCAGCTTCGTTCAGGCAGCCAGGCAGATCCCAGGGACCCTCTGGCACCAGCAGGAGCCTCCATCCCCTTTGTGGGGACCCTGGGAAGGGGCTGGGCTGTCCCTGGCTCCGTGGTGGGGTGGGTGCTGAGGTTCCTTCTGTGCTTCCTTGTCCCCCAACCCTGGAAAAGGGGGTGCAGTGGGCAGAGACCAAGCAAGGGCTGGAGAGCCACTGGTACCTGAAGGGAGGCTTGGTGTGAGCTGGTCAGGGAGTCCCCAGTGTCCCCATCACCATTCCTGGCTCCCCTTCACAGTGCTCAATGCCTTTTTCCACCTCCAGTCTTCCCCCCCAGCGTGATGAAGGTCCCTGGGCAGCCTCAGAAACTCTCCTGCCCCTCTGAGCCCTGGGGTTGTTCCCTGTTCCCAAACCTCCGTGTGTCCCCCCTCCTGCCAGGGACAGGCTGTCCCCCTGCAATAAATCACTCCTGCACCAAATCTGGGTGAAATCCCGTGGATTAACTCACCAAGACTGCCCAGGCTGTCCCAGCTGAGATGGAAATGCATGCTGAGGATCATCCTGGGATGCTCCTGAGGAACATCCTGGGAGTCAGCAGGGGCCAGGGGAGGGTGAGGAGCAGGAAGGCAGCAGGTGACACCCACGAGCGAGTCCCTCCCAGCCAGTGGGAAAAGTCTGTGGGCTTCATCCTGCTTTGGGTGGGCTCTGGCAGCCTGGAGAGCAGCTGGGGGTCTGGATCCTCCTCCTTCCCCGTGGGACTGCGCCTCGAGTCAGCATCTCCCCAGGTAACCACTTTCCTCCTTTCTCTGTTTAAAGATAATTTGAAATGCATGGCTGGCAATTCACAGGAAAACAGAGGAATGGTTGGTGCTGCTGAGGATCTCAGCCCAGCCAGGGGAGACGTGTTCCTTTTGTGGAATCAAACATCAGTCAGGGAACAGTCATGCAAATTTATTTCGCTTTTCTTCTTTGTTACCTGTTCCATTGATCCGGAGCCCGCAGCACTTGGCTCATGGAGAGACAGGTTTGTTAATTCAGGAGCCTGGAAAGCCTCAGTGGGTGAGGAGGGGACTTTGCAGAGCTCCTGGCTCTGGGGACACTCTGTGCCGTGTGTGGGGACCGTGGCAGCAGGACACATCCCTCCAAAGGAGGGGAAAGGGCTTTGCTGTGTCCTGGGCACTGGGCAGACCTGGAGTGGCCCCAGGAAGGCAGGAGAGGGCTGCCAGCTCTGCCAAAGCTGCTTCCCACCACAGGAAGGGACAAGGACACTTGCTCACGCTGCTGGGACTGTCACCACCAGCCCTGAGGAGTAAATGTGAGTTAAACCCCTAAAATCACAAGGTGAGCTTTAAAATACCCAGCTGTGAGATTGTATTTGATTTTATCACTCTTGTTGGACTCTTCAGTCCTTGTGGCAGTTTGCAGGGAGGTGCAGGGTCCGTGGTGTGCTCCTGTTGAAGGGAGGTGACTCCAGCCTGGCTGCTGGAATCCAGCTGTGCCCGTGGGAGGGTGCCAGGCTGCCCTGAGTGCTCAGAGCCTCAGAGGATCCCAGCTGGTTTGGCTTCAAGGGACCTTAAATTTCAAACCCCCAGGTTGCTCCAAGCCCTGTCCAAGCTGCCCTTGAGTCTTCTCCTCCAGCAGTCTCCTCTCCTGGGAGTGAAGAGCAGATGGAGCTGCCTGGGGAAGGGCTGCAGGCTGCTGCTCTCACTGCTGCAGGGGATCTGCTGCTCCAGGCAAGGGGAGAGCCAAACCCTCCTTGCAGCAGGAGCAGGTCCAGTGTCTGTGAAGCCTCTCTGAGACATTCCCTGTATCCCTGCAACGCTGCTGCTCTTATTTCCTGCTGGAAGCACTGCTTTTTCCTTCAAGAAAATTACTTTTTTTTTTCCTTGAATTGACTGTTTTGGTATTTTTTCCCTGCAAAGCCCATCTCTGTGTGTCTTCACTGCAGGTAGTGGGGGCCAAGCCCTTGGCTGATGACTCCAGATGAGTTAAGACACCTGCGGGTGTCCCCACCACGTGGGTTTGTGGCTGTGGAGGAGCTGGGACAAGCAGGGAGATGCCTCATTAAAGCAATTTGGGAGATGCTCATCCACACAGAAATCTGAATTCATCCTGCTCGTGCTCTCTCCTCCATCTCCTCTTCCTCGAGCAGAGGAATTGGCTGCAAGGGAGCAGAAAGCACAGGGATGTCCAGGGGCTCTTGGCTGGGAAGGGACCAGCATTTCTCCTGTTGTTTCAGGTATCTCCTCCTTTCCCCAGGCTTTTCCTCAGCCCAGCAACCTCTTGTCTGAATAATTCACCTAAAAATTCAGGACGGCGAATAAATTCGGGATAATTGCTGAGGGCTCACAGGCAGAGCACGGCTGAACTCCTGCTGAATTATTTAGCTGCTAGGAATTATTTGCCCTGCCCCTGCTACGGAGGAAAAGCTCCTTCCCAACCTTTGCCTGACGGATGGCCTGGCTGGGGTGACTCCGGGTGCTGCCTCAGCCCTTTCCCAGCTCCCTGCTGCTCCTGCTGCACGCCTGGGCAATTCCTAAAGCTTTGGGGGCCCTTCAGGCTGGGTAGGAGGGTCTTGCTCCCAAATCATCTGTGGCTGCAGAATTCCATCTCTCCGTGGCCATCACGCTCTGCCTCCCCCTGTGGGATGGAGAATCTTTGGTTTGAGGAGGTGGAAAAGGCTCCTGGCTGATCTTCCCACCTGCAAGCCCTGGAAAGAGCTGCTGACGCAGGGATGGAGCCAGAGCAGGGATACAGGCTGAGATTTCCTGTCTCGAATGTCATATCTCTGTGAAATGGTCCCTGGAGGTGTCCTTCACCCTGCTCCCCCCATGAGGATGCTCCTCATCCCACACTGCAGCAGATTCCTCTGGGCTGAGCTGGGAGCTCCCTCCTGCCCATGGATGGGGGGTGATGGCCTCTGTGGGCTTGTGGGATCCCACTGCCCACTGCTCCCCCCGGGAAACACAGAGAAATGACCCTCAGAGGTGAGGAGCTGCTGGCCTGGGCTCATCAATCTCCATTTGCATCCAAAGGAGAAGGAAAAAAAAAAAAAAAAAAGAGATTTAGGAGCAAAAACAATTTTGAAAGACCCTGTTTTTTTTTTTTTTTGCTTTTCCCTGTGCTCCTCTGGGGATGGGAAGCTCAAGGCAGGTACTGGGAGTAAATCCTCCTGGCTACCTGGGTGTAAATCAGGAGGGAGATGATGGATTGATGGCAGCCAGGCTGGTTTGCACTCCGTGTCTGCTCCTGCAGGTGAGGAGGTCCCCAGGTCCCCTGGGGAGGCGAAGTGCTGGAAGGGGATGGAGCCACCACCACCTCCTGCTGCTGCCAAGGTGGGGGTGCCTTTCCTGAGCTTTCTCCACCCAGGGCAGGGAATTTGGGACGTTTTGCTTTGCCTCTTCCTGCTGGAGCTCAGCAAAGCTCATCCACTGGGACCCAGTGCCAAAGGGAAGCAGTGCCCTGCTGGGGGCTGGCTTTGTGGCTTGGTGGGGAAAAAGGCTCTGGGGTGATGCTTTCCCCTCCATCCCTCCTCCTCCTCCTCTCACATCCCAGGAGCTGGTGAGGCTTGCTGGTGGCAGGGTTGGTGTATCCATGGAAGAGACCCTTTGGAAAATCCTGCTCAGAGAGCTTTGGGAGGCCCGGGGTGCTGCTGGGGGAGCTGTCCCAGCTCTGGGGCTCCCTCTCCATGTCCCTGGCCCTGGCAGGGCTGGAGCAGGCACGGGGAGCTGTTGTTATTCCTCTCATGCAGCGGGAAGGATTTCTGCGAGTGCCATAAACCATCACGTGGGCAGAGCCTGGGTGAGCTCTAATTGCTTCTATTTGCATAACGAGGCGAGGCTCAGCATCCTGCTGATATTTGAAAGAGGAAAATCAAAATCAGCTCTAGATAAACAACTCCCCCCCCCCCTCCAGTCCCTGCCCCCCACTCCTAATTTGTGCATTTTCTCCTTTAATGCAGGTTTTTCAGGTTTTTGGTCTCCTCAGGAGCAGCAAGACCCCCCCAGGACCCCTCCCACAGGGCTGGGGGTGCTGCCCCTCCCCTGGCCGAGGCAAAGGAGGCTTTCCCTGGAGGTGGTTGGAGGTTCTGAGTGGGAGGATGAGCATGGATTGGGTCTGGAGAGCCCCAATGGCCCTGCCAGCTCCTGGGGACCTGCCTGGGATGGGATGGGGATGGGATGGGATGGGACAGGACTTTTCCTCACCTGTGATCCCAGCCTGGAAGGAAGGGCTCTGTTTGCAGCCCAGGAATTGCTCCTGCTCTGGGGCCATGGGAATCTGGAATAAGGCTCAGAAGGACCTGGAAAAAGGAGGTGACATCCCCTGGCTGTGCTGTGGCACCAGCCATGTTCCTCTCTGAGCCATTTCCCCCACACCCACAGCCCAGGGGACCAGAAGCATCCCTGCTCCTCCTGTCCCCTCGTGTCCCCGGGTCCTTCAGCCAAACCTGGCTGTCCCCATGCTGGGAGGACCCTGGGCATTGCCAGCCCTCGCTTGGCCCCCGTGGCTCTGGGGCAGCTCTCCTGGCTGGGGTTCCAGGGGCTGCTGCCTTGCTCACTCGAGGCCAGGTAACAGACACCAAGCACTAACAGGTCGTGTCCCTTCCTTGGGGGATGAGGAAAATGGGCTCCTTCCTCCTCCTCTTCCTCCCCAGCACGAGGGCTGGTGTCCTCTGAACCCTCCGCTGCCCTTTGGGGGAGAAGTGCTGACTCCAGATGTTTCCCTAAATGAGAACCTTCTGCAAACAGTGCTGGATTAGATTAGATTTTAGGAAGAAATTCTTCCCTGTGATGGAGGTGAGGCCCTGGCACACATTCCCAGAGAAGCTGTGGCTGCCCCTGGATCCCTGGAAGTGTCCAAGGCCACTTGGGATGGGGCTTGGAGCAGCCTGGGACAGCGGAAGGTGTCCCTGCCCATGGCAGGGGGGGGATGAGATGACCTTTGGGATCCCTTCCTTCTGGGAGTCAATGATTTTTGCTTTTTTGGTCAATTCCGGGATCTCTAGCCTGCAGTGGGGCTGGAGGGATGGGGCAGACCTGGCTGCATTCCCCTGAGCAGCATTCACTGCTCCCTCTGCTCTCCTGCCTGTGCCCAGCATGGGCTGGGGCTGCTGCCTTCATCCCTGTCCTGAGCCAGGAAAATTCCCTTTCCCTTGGCCCTCGTGGGGTCTGAAAACCCCTGGTCATGCCAGTGGGGCAGGAATATTTCCCCCAGCCCCTCCTCATCCTCCAGATCCCACAGAAGCTGCCTGGGGCAGGATGGAGAAAAGGAGAAGGACCCTCAAAGGTGGAACGAAATCTCTGCTGCAGCTCTTAAAGGTGGGGGCAGAAAAGGAGCCAGAGGGCAGGAGGTACCTGGTGCTGCACCTGGGGCTGTGTGCACACACCAATTTCCCATCTGGCTGATGAAAGGACCAGGAGCTCTTGAAGCTGAAGCCAAGGTGAGGAACCTGTGGCTGTCCCAGGGTGCTGGGGGGATGGATTGTTTACTCAGGAGCAGCAGGGATGCTGTGCCAGGAGCTGGGGCTGGGTTTGAGCATCCCAGCCTGTGCTGTGAGCAGGGATGCTCAGGCTCCTCCACCCTCATCCCCACACTGCTCCAGGGGGATGCAGGATGGAGAGGGTTTCCCTCCTCGCTGGGTCTCTGGCTGAGCTGGGGGTGCTGGGGCTCCCCAGGGCTTCAGTGGAGCACGCACAGCCCAGACTCCTCACCTGGCCAAGGGTGCCCCATCCCAGCTAAAGGTCTCTGGTGCCTCCTGCCCCAGCAGCAAGAGGATTTTTCCTGCTCCCATGTGGAAAAGCAGCTCCCAGTGCCACCACACAGCTCCTGCTGCCCTGTCTGGGGTCTCACTTGCACCTCCAAATTTCCAGTGGCTTCCTGGGTTCCTGGGCTCTCTGTTCTCCCCCTCCATGTTGCGTTGGGGATTTGTATTTCATTCTCATTTATCTCTCTGTAGGTTTGTCCCTGTCACTGCTGCTGTTGCTGGCTTTCCAGCAGGTTTGCTCTGCAGAGAGCTGCAGGTTGGCTATGAAATATGACAAAGCGTTCATTTAAATGCACACCATGATGCTGGTGAGTCCATTAGGGGAATTAATTTGAATGGTTGGCGTTTAATAAACAGCCTCGTCCCTCCTCTCCACACACAGCCCCCACCTCAGCACTGCTGGCAGCTCGGAAGGGTTAAAAAAACCCCACATGTGGATGTTGGAGGGAGAGGGGAGCAGGTACAGGGTCGGGAGTGGGGAGGGGGGGGAATAATAAAAGAGATCTGGTGTTGCAAGAGGAATTGCAGTTTGTTTTGTTCACAGTGAAGAATAAAGCACATGTGGAAGGGGTTTGGGCTCGCGGGGTGTTTGGTGCATGGAGAAAACGGGGAGGGGGGGACAGGGGGGACAGGCTCTGGCCACGGGGTCCCAGCCTGGCCCCGAGCACGCCGGGCTGGGGGAGGAGAGGGGGCTCCAAGGACGTTGCTCCCCATATGGTGTGTATTACAAGCTCCTTTCTAGTTGTAAAGATTAATTTAAAGCCTTTCTCACCTCCCCCCCATCCCTCTTCCATTGACAAATGAACATCTGGGCTGAATGCTGCCCAGATCCTAATCAAAGCATTTTTCCAGGGCCGTTGTCTGCCTTTATGGCTATCTGCTCTTCGGATGCTCTGCAGCTCCAATGCACTTGGCAATTCAGCCTGTAAATACCCCTCTCCAGGATTTATGATTGGGGATAATGTGATTTTTTTTTCTCTTTGCCTCCGGATTCGTTTGTTTGGTTTAGTTAAACGACATTTCCTTGTCTCTGCATAAGTGAGAGCACGGAGGGAATTTTCTTCCCTCCCCTCTTTGCAGGGAGTTATTAGCAATGAGCAAAAGTGGCTTTTTTGGGGGGGCTGATGGGCACATTGGGGTGGGTGAGGGGGGAAAATCCGGCCCTGAATCCCTGATGAACACTCCTGGTCATCCCAAACCATCTATTTTTCCTACAGGAGGTTGCTTTTGAGGTTTTTTGAGAAAGCAGCTTTTCACCAAAGCAGAACTGAGCTCTTTCCACAATATCCAAGGGCTTCTTCATCAGGGAGAGGCAGCACAAGACACAGCCCAGTATGGAAAAGCTGTTTGCTCCCCAAAATGAGGCTCAAGAAGCCAAATGAGATGCTTGAAAACCAGGGAGTGCTGTGGCTGGGACCCCATTCCCACCAGACTTGATTTTTCCCCTGCAACCTCCAGTTTGGGAGTTAAAAGATTAATATATAAAATCTAGCTAAGATATTGAACAATGTTAGTCGTGCCCCAGGTGCTGTAGCAAAGGATGGTGCTTGAGCCAGGGAAAAAAGGCAGGAAAATCCCTTTAGGGCAAATATAGGGAGCTGGAGGGGTTGTGGCATGGATTCCCTGTGTTGATGCCTGTCCCTGAATGAGGAGGGAGCTGGGGAACACAGAGCTGATGGGTTTGGGGCTATCCTGAGTGTATTTACTCCTGCAGAAATCCTGTCTCCAGCACCTGGGCTTCCCCTTCCCTCTGAGCATCAGGGCTTGCTGCTTTTCCCAGTGCATGCTTTAGGGGAGGTGTGAGAGTTCAGTCCATTTCAACCACCATGGAGAGGCTGTGTTTGCACAGAAAGTGTGCAGGGTGAGTGCATCACTAATTAAAAATGTTCTCTTGAACGAGATAAAAAAAATCACTGGGGTGGAAAGTGCTTGGCTGTTCCTCCTGCAGGAAAAGGTGCAGCCTGGATTTTGGTGATGCAGGGTTGGGTACCATCCATCACCAGGACCCTCCCCACCCCGGGGTGTCACTGGGGAAGCTGAGGAACACCTCTGGGCTTGTTTTTCCTAAGAAACTCTTGAGTTTCCCACAAATGCAACGAGCCAGCATGAAGCAGACAAATCCCTGCCAATGTGTGGAGAGCCAGAGCTGGGCTCCTGAAGGGTGTGGGGCTGAAATGACCCCAGCACCAACCCTGGATGAGGACAGCCAGAGGTAGGGAAGCACCTTCCTGAGCACCCAGAGGGGACTTTGGGGAGAATTTGAATTTCCCTGCGTTTTTGCTGTTGATTTTTAGAGCACTCAGCACCTCTTGTCTCTTTTCCATCCCTTCCCTCCCAATTCCCCCCAGAGGAGCAGTATGACAGTGAAGCCTGGTGTCAGCCCCTGGCTGAGCCATGGCATCCTCGGGGACAGAGCAGCCCTGGGGCTGAGGGCAGGGGATTGATGGAGTTCACAGCAGCACAATCCATCACTGGGTCACCACAGCGGGCTGAGGTGAGGAGCAGGGCTGGGTGCTGAGGGGCATCGTGGCCCAGGAGGTGTTTTGGGAAGAGGGAGGAGAAGGTGTGGAAGGTGCTGTGGAAGGTGCTGCTCCTCCTTCCTCGATGTCCCCAGGGAGGAGGAGGAGGAGATTCCCGGCAGTGTCCGACCTCCTTCCCCTGCAGGGCATCGGGAGGGGCGGCTGCGAGCGGGGATTTGCAGCTGAGCTCTGCTCGGAAAGTCGCTCCCAGCCTTTCCTCATTTCTTTCTGGATTTAAGGCAGCTTCCAAATTCCTGCGCAGCCAAATCCTGCCTGGGACTGCCAGGAAAGCCGGCCAGCAGCAAGTACGTGCCGTTTGTGTACCCAGAGCACAGCCAGGGTCGCTGCTGTCCTGCGGCTGATGATGATGATGATGGAGCTCCAGCCCTCCCCAGGATGTGACCCCAGCCCTTCCTGGGACCCCCTGCCCTGGGTGCTGCCCGGGTGTCACCTCTCCATCATCACCACCTTTTTATGCACCAAAACACCCCAGATTCCCTAAACTTTACTGCCCTGCCCATAACCTCCCACCCAGCCGTGGAAGGAGCCAAGCTGGCTTTGTGCACTCCCGATGGGATTTACGATCCCAGGGATTTCCTGAGCTGCCTGTCATCACCCTCCCCCCTTTCCCACCACCAACAAACCACACCCGTTTGTTTCGGGGCGCTCCTTGCACGTTTCTTGCTGTATTTTTGTTTCTGCCTGCCTCAGGAGGGTTTCAGGGGACAGCGGCAGAGCAGTGAAGCGGCACCGAGGTCACAGTGAAGGTCACACCTTTGTCTCCATGGGGAATGTCAGTGGCTGGGGAAAGGAGGATTGGGAAAACCCTGCATCCCGAGGCGCTCAGGCGCTTGGGGATTCCATGGGAGCCACCCCAGCGTGACCCCAAAGCAGCCCTGGGAGAGCTGAGAGCAGGGCACGGAGGGGCTGCACCCTCAGCATCCTCCCGGGGATGCGGAGCCGGCTCTGGCCAAGCCCACCCATGGGACGCCTGATCTGCTCTTTCCACTGGTGACTCATGGAAAAACCACTTGTTTTGCAGCAGCACTCGGCATGTCGGGTGATCCTGCCTCCCTGCCTTGCTTGTCTGTCTTTTCTTTAAAGGATCATTGGTATGGAAACCTCCGGGATCCCGACATTCCCGCGGAGCTCGCTCACCTGAAGGCATTTTCCCTGGATGTGTGCAGGGCTGGCTGTGCAAGCCACGCTCCATCAGCTGCCTGGGAGGCAGCCTGGTCACGCTCCCAGCGCTGAATTTTTTGGGGATTAGTATTTTTGAGTGGCTCTTATACAACGGCGTTGGAAGCTTGGAGGGTTTCCACCGGCTCCTCGCGCGTTGGTCTCCACACTCCTGCCAGCACCGCCGGCTGCACGGGGCCCCCCAAATCTTTCCACAAGGTTTGTGGCACAATCTGGGCTGATGGGGCTGGGGACTCATCCAGGCTTGTCCCCATTGTCCCCAAGGCCAGGCAGGACACAGAGAAGTGAGACCTCACTGTGTGGCTTGGCTTCTTGATGCCTCGTAGGATGCAAGCAGGATCCATTGGTAGATTTGGGTTAAAACACTCAGAATGGGAATGATGCTGATTCCCACTGAATTCCCAGCATCGCACTGCTTCCCAAATTCTCACCTTTCACTGCTTTTTGTCCAAGTCCTTCAGAGGGCAGAGATGGAGCACGGCCCTTTCCCAGTGGGACCGGCCCATCCCAGACCCGGCTGCAGCTGGAGTCTGGGCCAGTTCTGTATTTCACTGAATTGGCTCTTTTAAAAGGTTTTTTCTTGGAAATAGGCATTGAGAGGGATGTTCTGTGGTGCTCACTGCTGTGTGCCACACCTTCACCCTTTCCTCACGGAGCACTGACCGTGCCACTGCTCTCTGGAAAGCACATTAGCAATTTTTTTTGGGGGGGTGCTGGTTTAGTTTGGAATCTGGCGTGGAAAATCATTTCCAACCCCCAAATTAGAAACAGAATAATAACACAGAGCCTTGTTTTGGAGGAGGTGGTGTGTGTCATCCCGCAGCAATGAGAAACTTGTGCTGGAGAGGAGCAAAGAGCTGTGATTTGTTTTTTTAACACTCCCCAAAGGACTGACGTGGCTCTGGGACGCTGCTCCTGCTCCCTTGTACCCATGGATGGGGATGGGACAGTTGCTGTGGGCAGGGGGCTGTCCTTACACCATGTGAGGGGCTGTACCACCCAGTTTTGTTGTTCTTACCCTTGGTTTTGTGGAGAAAAGGGGATTGTGCCGTGTGGTTTTGTGCCTTGCCCTTCCCTAAGGAGTCGGGGTGGAGGGCTGATGTTCAGGGATGGGACAGGAGCCAGTATTTTGCCATGCTGGGCTGGAGGGAGGGATGAGCAGGCATTGCTTTCTCCTTGGGATTTTTTTATTTTGAATGCTGTGGATTAGAGAGAATTCACTGCGAGTTGCTCTCTCTATGGATCTCTCCCCCAGAAAACACCAAGTCCTATGAAAACCGAGCTGGACTCAGCCAAGGAAGCCATGCTGAGGCAGTAGCTAATCCTGCCTCAGATGGGCTCACTGGCCACCCCAGCATTGCCAGGAAACCCTTAAAATAACATATTTTTTAAAATTGTGAGGGGCTTCCTCATGTGTGGGAGAGGTGGCTGCTCAGCCAATTTAAATGCTGAATTCCTGTGCAGAGGAGCCTTCACCCCACTCTCCTGAGGATTATAACAAACTCTACACCCCAAATGTGTGCCCAAGCCGGGGTGCCCCATCTGCCTTTGGGATGTCCTCAGGACAGGTCCTGGGGGGAGAGGTCTGCATGGAGCCAGTCGCTGGGATTTAATAAGACACTTGTTTTATGTTAAATATCGGGGCTGATAGGAAACATGTGTCCTGAGGATTAACAGCCGTGTAAGAGATAAAGCCATGAGTTAAACCTCCAAACAGGGCATTTCAAAGAACCCTTCACGGCTGCAATCTGCACTATTGGGGTAACCAGGAGTGGGATGGGGAAGGTAAAATGTGTATTGCAGTTTATGGTGCTCCCAAATCCTTGGGATGGGCTTGGGACTGGGTTTCCTCCCAGCAAGGTGATGCCCAGGGATGCCGGATCACACAGGGGTGATGTCAGCTCCTTCTCCCATTTCTTCCTCCCTTTCCCCCTTCTTCTAATATATTTTTTTCCTCTTTTTTTTTCTTTTCTTTTTTTTTCCCAGGCCCCAGTTTCTCCCCTGTCGAGGCAAACGCTTTGGCTAATTAGCAAAACGTGTCAAAGAAAATGATTAATGTCCCGGGAGGAGGCTGGGCTGCCTTTGTGCCGGCATTGCCTGACTTCTGCTCTTAAAGGTTTTATTAAAAGATAAGGCAGCTCGTGACGGGTGAGCAAAGCATGTGCTTCCCTGGGTGTTAAAGGGTCGGGGAAGCAGGGGATGTGGGGCAGATTGGGGTCACCTCGGAGGGAGAGGAGAGGGGCTCGTGTTTCCCTGCCTCTGTGCGCCACCGTCCCCGCCGTGTCTGGCCCTGGCAGGGGAAAAGACTTTAAAAAAAATGGCTGAATGCCTCCTTTATTCTTGCAGGGCAGGTAACTCAATCTCCTCAGCTGGGCTGTGAATGTTGCTGAGTTACAGGGCTCTGCCTGGCCGTGTGCTCCAGGAGTGATGCTCTGGGGGGTCTTGGGCACAGCCAGGCTCCTGCCCAGGACAGCGGTGGCAGCAGGGACAGAGGTGCTTGGGCATGGGTTTGATGGTCCCTGTGGTCAGAGAGGTGCCTGTGCTCAGGCTGCAGCCCAGTGGGACATCCCTGATCATTTGCTGTGGGCTGAGCCCCCCATCCCAGCTCCCTCCTGGGCATCCCAGGGCCCAGGGTCCCACTGGGCTCCTGCCAGGACCACCCTACACAGCATCCAACTGTCCTCATCTCTAATGGCTTTGGATGTGTTTTCTGCAACCCTCAAAATATTCTTCTAGCAACTCAAACCACTTCAATCCCCCCAAAACCAGCAGCCCTTGCAGAGGGGTCTTGCAAAAGGCAAAAACTTCCCAGCAGCTCTGCTGGGGGATCACATAAACCAAGCTGGCAGTGCCACAGCATCCCTGTGCCATGCCAAAATCCCATCTGGGACATCAGCCTGGGAACAGGGAGAGGGTGAGAGGGCTGGGAGACCCAGCAGCAGCACTCTGGTTGTTTTATCAGAGCAGGAGCGATTCCCAAACCCGGCAGACACTGATGTCTGAGCCCCTGGATGCACATCAGAGGGGGTTTGGGAGGGGGCACAGCTGGCAGGAGCCTCGGGAGGGGCTGCGGGAGCTGCTCTGTGAGGTTTTCCTCCAGCAAACAGACCTCTGGGCTTAATAAGCTATTTGTAAAACTGGCTGTGGATAAACAAGAGGCCGTGTGTCAGGCTGAAGGCGGCCTCGCAGGGCTCCGCCGCGCGGGGTGGGACCTCAGCACAGAAATATTTTCAAGATAAACAGAGGAAAATGAGTCCTGGAGGAGGCTGGAGCCACTGGCAGCAGCACGCTGCTCCTCTCCAAGATTATTTCGGGGCAGGAACTTGGCTTTCTGCACACTGCAGGTTTTTTTTCCTGCCTCTGAAGGGAACCTCGTGTGCTGCTGATTTAGGAATGAACCTGAGGAGCACTGAGGGCAGCACTGAGGAGATGTGCAGAGCCCGGGGCTTGCAGGGCACTTTTGGGCTGAGGGCGAGGAGCTGGGATGCACAGCTGCTGCTGCAGGTGCCCTGGGTCAGAGCTGCCTTCCCTGGAGAACCCTTGGGCTCAGGTAACAGTGTTGGGTTGGGGGTGTTCAGCTCGGAGAGGAGAAGGCTCCAGGGAGATTTTAGAGCCCCTTCCAGTGCCTAAAGGGGATCCAAGAGAGCTGGGGAGGGACTTTGGATAAGGGCATTGAGTAACAGGACAAAGGGGAATGGCTTCCCACTGCCAGAGGGCAGAGTTAGATTGAATATAGAATATAAGGAAGAAATTCATTATATTGAATATAAGGAAGGAATTCCTCTCTGTGAGGGTGGGGAGGCCCTGGCACAGAGTGCCCAGAGAAGCTGTGGCTGCCCCTGGATCCCTGGAAGTGTCCAAGGCCAGGGCTTGGAGCAACCTGGGATAGTGGAAGGTGTCCCTGCCCAGGGCAGGAGGTGGAACAAGATGAGCTTGAAGATTCCCTTCAACCCACGCCATCCTGGGATTCTGTGACTCCAGAGTGAGCAGCAGAGCTGCCCTGCCTGGCTGCTGGTGCCTCCTGCCCTCCATCAGCTCCTCTGCTTCCCAGCAAAGGCAGAGGCAACTCCGTGGTGCCCCAGGGCAGGATCTGGGCACTGTGTGCCCTCTGCCAGGCTGGGGAATGGGCTGGGCTCCATCCTTCCATCCCCTCTATCCTTCCAGCCTCAGTGTCCTCTTCATCCCACCACCCCCTCCATCCCACCATCCCTGGCTGGGGGGGGTTGTGCTGGTTTCCTTTTCTGTTCTGTGCCTGGTTTTTAAACCCCACAACCTGGACTGACACCCAGGCTGGGGCAGAGCTGGGCTTGGGGCACCAAGGCTGGGCCAGCCCCGGCCTCAGCAGCTCGGATCTCCCAGTGCATCTCTCCTTCTCTTCCCCACCCCCAGCAAATTTAATTAAAAGTCATTCAGATTCCTTTGAAAGAAAATGTCATCCGTCGACACAATTACACTTTAACTAACCAAAGCTGTTACAGTTCCTATATATATTGGAATCAGGCTGTCGTTATTAGTTCTAAGTAAGTAATTTATTCCCATTATTGTGTTCAAATTACAGGATATTACCCCCTGGGGAAATAATCCTGTTATTTGAAATGTAAAAAAGAATTCACATGGACAACAATGGATTCCTAAATGAACCCAACAACAGCCCCCAATCCCAGAGCGGCATCACTTGCCTCAGATAGGGAAAATATTAAGTTTCTTTTAAAAAGGTTCTTGTCTCCTCTCTTTCCCTTCTCATGCCCCAGGTAAGGTAAAATGGGCTTCTCCTCTTCTTCAAGTGCATCAATTTATTGAGGGAATCCTGGAAGTGAAGGAATTTGGTGGGGGGCATGGGGGAGGCAGGTATATGTAAATATATATATATATTTTTTTTTTTTTAATATATATATGGGTGTCTCCCCTTAATTTGGTGGCAGGAAGGGAGCCCCGGGAGGGTGGGATGAGAGTGCCCAGCACAGCTCTGTGGGTTTGGGTTTCTGCTGGAGCTGGGAACCTTTGCCTTCCATCAGCAAAGAGCTGCCGAGGTTCTTTGGAAACACTGTTCCCTAGATCAAGATCTTCACTGAAAGCAAATAACAGCTCGTCTCTGCAACACCCAAACATAAGCAACTAATTTGGACCACCGAAAGGAAAAAGGGGGAGGAGAAAAAAAAAAGAAAAGAAAGAGAAAGAGGAGGAAGAGGGAGGGGAGGGAAGAAAATCAGATACACTTGTAACCTGATTACAACAGCCAGCTATGTGTGCAAAATCACAATGCAGCTCTATAATTAAATCTCTCTTTCCCCCTCCTGCCGAGCTCTTTCCTCTAACAGGCGCGGTACAAAAACAGTCGTTAGGACATCAAATTCCAGCTCCGACAAGAGGGGACTTTTTTGTCTATAGCTGCTCGGCTCGTCTTTAAGGAAATAATAATTATAAGCCCAGCGCTGCTGGCTGACGAGCTTTGTGGAGCAGAAAGGGCTGGTCCTGTCCAATGCCCCCTTCCCCCACGCAGAGGGCTGGGTGATGGGAACAGAGATGGGATAGCCCTGGGAGCCAGCCCTGGACACCCCCTCCTTGTGCTGGGAGAGCAAACCCTGGGGGCTCACAAGATGCTGGGAGCCACAGAGCCCTGCTGAATCCTCCTCCTGTGTTCTAGCACCTGCAGTTTGGTGGCACAGGGTGGGTCTGGATGTTTGGGAGCGCACGAAGCACCTGTGAGGGATGTGAGGAGCCAGTGGCTTCAGGGACAGCGGGAGAATTCCTTCCACAGTGTTTCCACAAGGGTTTCCCCCTGCCAGATCTGGGCTGTAGCATGGTGGGGAGATGCCATGGAAGGGATCAGGTCAATGAACCCCCAAAATCAGCAGGGAAGGGACCCCCCAGCACGGTGGATGGCAGGGGAGCAGTGCTGGCAGCCTTTCCCCAGCCCTGCCTGTTGATTGACCCCACACTGGTCACAGAGAGCTGTTCCCATCCCTGTGACACCCAGCACGTGCTTTTGCTGGCAGCTGCGGGCTGGATTCAGCCTCAGGGACCCAGTTCCTCGAGGGCAGGCTCCTGCTTGCTTCCTCGAGGTATTTTTGGGAACAAGTCTTGCATCCCATCTTCCTTCCCACTGCGAGTCGAGAGAAGGTGTACTGAGCTTCTTGCAACTGCTGCGACGGCTCACAGGACGGCGAAGGAAAAAACCTGGCACCAGGAAACCCTCCAAAAGGCCCCAAAGTGCAAGACAACCAGCAGTGAGATGGGATTTCTCCACCACAGCTCGTGCTGGCAGCCGGCACGTGCAGGAGGGCACGGCCGAGGGCGGACACGGGCTCCGCAACGCGCGGCATGCGACACGGAAACTCAGATGCTGCTCCAATAAAGCTGTGCAGGTTTGGTTTTAATGGCAATTAACAGCAGTTAAAAGGTGAAGGATCTATTCTGCTAACACCCAGTGCTTCTCATGCCTTTCATGAAGGGATTTGAAAATACATTTGTGAGTGTTAATTTTAAGCCACCCTAATGTACCCCGGGGAGGTGGATGGGTTTGCCCTGTGTGCAGGCAGGGAAGCTGAAGGAGGCCAGGGCACAGTGTGGGGATGAGCATTCAGTGCTGGCAGAAGAGGTGAAATCCACGTCTGGCTCTGGAAGAGGGATGGGAGCAAGTAGCATCAGTGCAGTTTTCACCAGCACTTCCCCAGTCTTTTATTTTGTGGGGAGATTAACTTGGTGCAAAACCAAAGGCACTCACGAGTTTAACCTTCAGCAGGACCCTCACGCTGGGGGGAGCACGTAGGAAATCATCTTTCCCTGGGAGATGCTGCAAATCTGGATTTTCCAGTTCCTGGAGGGCTCTGCTTGTTTAAATTAGAAGCAGATAGGAGAGGTGAATTTTAAGAAGGACAGAGCAAAGGCACACAAGTATGCAGTTAACTTCTAAACTTCTTTCTCTGGCTCTCCCGCTGAGTAAATGCTTTAGGAGCTTCAAACCACAGCTTTTAATATCTCCTTAACATGCCCCGCGATTCCTTCCCCCCTGTCAAAACAGCGAGAGCAGCTGTGAATATTTTCCATTTTAGAATGTTTTGTATGCATACGAAAGTACCTGCAGCTCCAGTGGGCTGGGATGTGGAGAAATGCTGGAGCCAAGGGTATCTATTTTATATCAAACCTTAAAATAGCACATGCTCCTGCCTCTCTCTTGCTCATGTCCTGCGTCCAGGAGGGTATTTTTGATTTAACTGACAGATCAAGGGAAAAATCCCCAATTTAGTCCGTTGATGCAGAAGGTCTTGTCATTCTGAGCTCAGCTCACCTGGATGGAGGGTTGTTTTAAACTCCCAAATGCAGAACCTGTAATAGCGGGGTGTTGTATGGGGACTGCAGATTTGGGGAGGTTTCCCATGCACGTTTCTCCACTAAACCACATTTTTTCCTCTGAAAGGTGTAACTGCCATTTCCGTGCCTTACAACCAATTTAGCAGTTGATCTGTAGCCAAAAAATGCAGGCAGTAATTACAGCTTTAGGGTTGGTGCTCCTCTCAAAGCTCTCTATGGGTTGTGAATGTCAGCCCTCCTCCCTGCCTATTTTTTCCCCCTGATCTTGGATGAAAAAAGCTTATTATTGGGTAAAAGGAAAAAAAAAAATCCAGTCTGACGTATCCAAGAGCCAGTCTAGCTGTGAAAAAAGCCCAGTAGAGGGGCTTGGTGGATGTTGAAGAAAGCAAAGGGCACCCAGCATGGGGCAGGTCCTGGCACGGGGGGTCCCAGCTCAGGATTTGGGGTGGAAGTGAGTGCACAGGTGGCAGAGCAGGAAAACAGGGTGGGATTGTGCATAAACACCCACCCTCCTGTGCCAGGCAAGGAAAAAACCCCATCAGCCTGTATTTGGACTCAAAACCAGCCTGGTTTGGGACATGTTTGGCTTTCCAAACCCCAGAGCTGCTGTGAACGGGGGGGAGGGCACCCCCTGGCCCCTCTCCCTGCTCTGGCTGGGCTGGTGAGGATGCTGCAGCCCCCAGCCCCTGCTGGGGGTCGTTTCTTGGGCTCCCCCCTCCACGCAAAGCCCGCTGCCAGGCTGAGCACAAGGCTTATAATCAGCCAGGATTTATGGAGAAAACAGAAATCCCGAGCTGTTCTGGTCATTAATCAGAAATTCTTCGCTCAGTTCCCAAACCGTTTCCCTGGGGATCTCCTCACTGGGACCCCCCCACTCCACAGCCCCCTCCCCAGGGATGGCAGCTCCTTCACTGCGGGCACAGGGGCTGGGGTGGGGAGAGACCCCAGGCTTTGGAATTACCCAAGCCCCCTATCGATAAATAAATCACCATGGATGCATCGGAATAAACCCCAGCAGAGCCCCCCTTGCCTTCCAATCCCACCTCTGTCCCTACAGGGTTTTATTTGGGGGGGATGGGACCTCGCTGTCAGACTCAGTTCTGCTTTTAAGATGGGGGGGGAAGGAATGAAATCAGGGCAAAGCTTTGCCGACGCGCTGGGATCGTCGCCGTCCGCGTTTTAATGTGATTTATGCCTGGATTTCTAAATCCAGCCACTGACTGCACGCTTTAAATATAGCTCCAAAAACACCCTGAAAACGTGTAGTAAGCACGTTAGAAACAGCGGGCGGAAAGGATGCACAGCACCCCCCGGCTAAGGATGGGGAGTACGGTGGGGAGGGGGGGTTGTGGGGGGGAAAAAAGAGGATTTTGGGGGTCCCAGCAGATGGGGATGGGGGTCCAGCATGGCCTGTGGGTGCGAAGTCGAGAGCTGGGTTGGCAGCGAAGGGGTGAGTGTCCCCCACCCCCCACGCCTTGGCAGCCCCCCAAAACGGGGGAGATGCGCTGGGGGTGGGGGGCATCGCTTTGCTTCGCCTCCCACGCCTCCAGAGAGCCTCCCCCAGCCCCAGATTCCTTCCCCCCTCCCCGTCCTACCTGCATCCCGGGAGGGGGGGGCAGTGCCCGGTGTGGGGCTGGGGGCTGCGAGCCCCGCTCCGCTCCCCTCCGCGGGCACCGGCACCGGGGCGGCCACCGGGAATCCCGCCTTCGTCCGGGGAAGGGAGAGAAGGGAAGAATGGAAAAAAAAAAAAAAAGAAGAAGAAAAACAAACCACACCAAACCAGGAAGAAACGCCAAAACAAAACAAAATGGAGAATAAATAGGTGGGGGGTGGGGGGAGGAAAGGGAAAATAAAAGAAAATTAAGGAGAGAGACGGAGGGAGCGGAGCAGCCGGGAGCCCGGGGCACCGGGAATGGGGATGGGAATGGGGATGGGAATAGCGATGGGAACGGGAATAGTGATGGGAATGGGAATAGTGATGGGAATGGGATCGGGATGGGAATGGGGGGGGCACCACGCGGTGCGGCTGCTCGCGGGATATCCCACCCCCCCTCCTTCTCCGCCCCGATGTTATTTTTAATAAAAATAGGTATTTTTGCAGAAAGCGGTGCTTGCGGCAGAGCTTCGGCGCTGGGCGAAATGTGGGAGCGGCCGCCACACCCTCCCCCCCAAAATTTCACGGGGTTCTCGCAGCCCCCCATTGCGGGGTGTGCCCCCAGCTGCAGGGACGGGGGGATTATTGGGGGGAAAAAAAAAACGGGAAAAAACCAAGGGTAGCTGCGATTTCTTGTGGAAAACGCTGGGAAAACAGACCCGCCCGCAGCAGCGCGCCGGAGAGGGAAAAATAATAATAATAACAATAACAATAATAATTAGAAAAACGCGTATGTTAGATTGTAAGGGAGCTGCTTTTTTTTTCTCTTTTTGTTGTTGTTTTCGGAGGGTGTTTTGCAGCTGCCGTACAAGATGGCTCCCGGCCGGGAGAAGGGGAGGAGGAGGAGGAGGAGGAGGAGGAGGAGGAAGGGCTGGAGTCGCAGGGAGGGGGCCCGTCCCCCCCGCCCCGCCCGAGCCTGCTTTTTCTATTTTTTATTAGCATTTCCCTGATTTATGACATGCCAACCCCCCGGCCCGGGGACAGCGGCGGGGAGGTCCGGGCGTGAAGGCATTAAACATTTATAAAATATGCTTTTAAAGCCACATAAAAGCGATCAAACCATTAATATTTTTTTCCCCCCTCACCCCCAATTCCCCCGGTTTTTTTGGGGGGTTTTTTTTTTGGTTTTCTAAAGGAGACTGGGAAAAGAAGCGCCCTCCCCTTGGAGGCAGCGGGGTTTGAGCCCTCGCCTCTGACGCAGTTTTGCTCTTAAATATAAATAAAAACATAAATATATATATTATTGTTACTTATTATTATTATTTTCGCGTTAAACCAGGGCCTCGAGCAGCGTGAGAGCTTTTCGACAAACTCGATTTGGCCCTGGAACGTTTAAAAATAAGCAGATTTTCGGGGCAGTTTCTCCTCTTTTCTGGCCGATGTCCCGGTGGGCGCCTCGAAACTCCTGTCCGAGACGCTTTATTATTATTACTTTTAATTTATACCGGATTAAAATAGATTTTTCCCCCTCCTCCCCCTTTGCGTTATAAAAGCCGATTTTTGTTTAATTAAGTAAAGAAGCGGGGAAGATTTGGGGGTTTGGCAGTGGGGTGTCCCCCCTCACTTCTCCCCGAGGAATGCTCTGTGCTGCGCGAAGTGAAAAACGCATTAAAAATAGGGGGGGAAAGGGAAAAAAATTGAAAAAAAGAAATTAAAAAAAAAAAAAAAGAAAAAGGAAAGAAAAGTAAAAGTTGGTGTGGCAGCGCTGGGGGGCCCGCCCCGCTCACAATCCAGAGGGGGGAGTGTGTGTCTCCTCCTCCAGCGTCCCTTTTCACCCTATTTTTGAATTTTTTGGGGAGGCGGGGCCCACAGGGAGGGCAGCGGAGCCTCCCCCGCTCCCCCCCGGCCCTGAAAGGCCGCTTTGTCCGCGGCGGGGCCGTGGGAGAGGGCCCGGCGGCACTTCCCCCTCAGGCCTGCCCGGGCGGGATGAAGGATTTAACCCGCGCAGATAATGAAGGGGGTCGCGGGGCGCTCCCCCCTCACGGCCCCGCTCGGAGCGGGGGACCCGCGGCCGCTCCCCGCCAACCGCCCGCCCGCGCCGGGCGGCAGCGCGGGGGCAGCCTGGAAACAGCAGCGGGAGCGCCGGGGGCGGGGCGAGCGGGGAGCCTGGAAACTGCCGCCTGTTTACCCGCCGCTGAGTGACAGCGCGGCCGGCCAATGGAGAGGCGCAGAGCGGCCGCGGGCCCGCCCCCGCCGCGCCGAGAACAATGCGTGTTTCATAGCCCCGCCGCCGCCGTTTTTCCCTCCCCCACCCCCCCTAATTTTTTTTTTTTTCCCCTCTCTTTTTTTTTTTTTTCCTTTTTTTTTTTTTTCTCCTCTTCCCTTAAGCGCCGCCGAGCCGCGCGCGCGGGGCCGGCCCGGGAAGGGGGGGGCGGCGGGCCCCCGCCGCTCCATGGCGCGGCCGCCACCGCGTCGCTCCCGCGCTGCTGCCCCTGAGGAGCGGAGCGGAGCAGCGGAGGAGCCGGGCGGCGGGCAGGGCGGCGAGCCGGCACCCCCCGCCCCAGCCCCGCACCGCCGCCATGCCCCGCGACCAGGCGGCCTGACCGCGCCGAGGTAGGACCCGCGCCCGGATCCGCACCCCGACCCCGGGGCGGCGGTCCCGTCTCCCTCCACCCCCCCGAACCCCCCTCTTCCGCCGCATCCCTCCCGCTTTTTGCCCCTTTTTAGCCGTTTTCCTCTTTATTGGTTACTTTCCAGCCGGGATCCGGCCGCTCCCGCAGCCCCCGGGGTGAGGCTCGCCCCGAGCAGCCACGCAGGCAGGGTTTAATTAATTCTAAAATCCACTCGAAAATAATTTTTTAAAAACCCCGACAAAGCAAAGCAGTGAGATTTTTTGGGGGTATAATTTTGCATTTCTCCCCTCTTTCTTTCCTTTTTTCCTTTGTTTTGTTTTGTTTTGTTTTTTAATCATCCCTCCCCCGCGCTGGAGCGCCCGCCCGGGAGCCGGGACGGGCGGCGGGGCCGGAGCGGCGGCTCCCGGGGCTCCGGGAGCGCCTGGAGAGCGTTTGAGGGAGAGAACCTCCACCTTATCCCCGCAGTGTTTATTACTTCTCGCTATCCCGGTACAAAATACCGCTGGCGAGTGGAGCCTTTCATCAGGCTGCGAGTACAAATATAGTTTTATATATATGGTGGGGTTGGGTTTTTTTTGGGGTTATTTTTTTTCGCTGTGCCGGGAAATGATAATACGGGTTTTGTTTTCCCGAGTGAAAGCGGCGCGGCGAAAAGGAAAAATAAAAAAGCCCAGCCCAAACAACAAGCCCAGTCGGTAGTTTGGAGCCGTGGGAATGAGCTTCAAAAGAAGCGAGAAACGGGGCTGCGGAGAGATGCCGCCGCCGGAGCCCGCAGCGGGGGAGAAATAAAGAAAAGGGGGGAAAAATAAAAAAAAAATAAAGAAGTAGAAAAAAAAAAGGGGGGAGAAAAAAAGAAAGGAAAAGAAGAAATATTTGAGTAGGTGGTTCGGGTTTTATTTTTGGTTGTTATTTTGGGATTTGTGTGTTTGTTTTCCGGGGCGAAGTGCGGAGCCGCGTCCCCGCTGGTCGGAGCCGGGCTGCGGGCGGGCGCTGCCCGGGGCTGCGGCCGTGACAAATGTAACTCTTGGGGAAAAAAAGTTTAAATTCTTCAAATACTATTTTTAAATACTTAGTTGTTTTTGGTTGGTTGTTTTTTTTTTTTTGTCCTTGCCTTTTGCCACAAGTTTTCCTTAGATTTGGGGGGGGCGGGAAGGCGGTGGCGGGCATCGACAGCGATCCGGGAGACTCCGTGAAGCCGGCGAGTGGATGATGGATGGCCGAGATTTCGGGCCCCCCCGCTCGGTGCACGGCCCCCCTCCGCTGCTCTCCGGGCTGGCCATGGAGAGCCACCGCCTGGGAGCCACCGGCCGCCTGGCCCCCGCCGCCGGGCCCATGGCTGCCGGGCTCCCCGCCGCCCTCCAGCCCGGAAAATTCCTCGCATCGGGCATCAGCCTCCACTCCCACCCGGGTAAGGCTTTTTTTTTGTCCCTGCCTTTTGCCACAAGTTTTCCTTAGATTTTTTTTTTTTCCTCCCCGCTTCTTCCCCGCTCTCTGCCCTCCACTCCGGCAAGGTGCGGGTGGGTTTGGGGGTATTTTTGGGGGTGGCTGTGTTTTTTTGTTTTTTTTTTTTTTTTTTTGTTTTTTTTTTTTTTTTTTTTGTCCCTGCCTTTTGCCACAAGTTTTCCTTAGATTTTTTTTTCCCTCCCCGCTTCTTCCCCGCTCTCTACCCTCCACTCCGACAAGGTGCGGGTGGGTTTGGGGGTATTTTTGGGGGTGGCTGTGAGCAGGGGGGTATCGAGCCGTGTCGTCTCACCGCACCTCCCCCTTCTTTTCTCCCTTGCAGGCAGCGCCGAGACCGCCGCGCCGGGGCTGGCTCCCTGCACCGCGCCATGGGACGCTTGGACGCCTTATTTTTGAAAACCATCTGATTTTTTGGGGGAGGAGGAGGAGGAGAAGGGGGGGTGGGCTCCGCGGAACCCCCGCGCCTTCCCTCCCTCCCTTCCCTCCGCGGTCGCGGGATCGGGTTTTAACCCCCCTCCCCAAAAATATAAACGTCGTCGTGATAATTATGTATTTATGCGCTCGCAGCTTTTTCGCGTGTTTTTGCCCAAGTATTTTCTGCTTCGCGTGGTTTTGATTCGGCGAAAAAAAAAATATAGGGGGATGGGGAAGAAGTGCGAAAACAAATAGGGTGATGGTGGAAAAATAAGGGAATTGAGTAAAAAATAGGGGAATACGGGGAAAAAATCGCGTCTATCCGATAGAAGTCCTCCCTTCCAGCGTGCGGTTTTGTTGGCACTGAGGAAAATCCCCGCCGCGGCGGCTGCGGAATAAATCCGGGGAATAAATCCGATTTTCGGGAAAGCGGGGAGAGGCGCAGACCGGGTTGCGGAGGGACGGGACTGCACTGCCCGCTGCTGCCCTTCCCGGACAGCCAAAAAACCCATCCCTGGGCTGGGAAAAAGGGGTAAAATGGGGCTCTTTTGGTGATTTCTTGCCCGGTGCAGCCCGAGACCGCTGAGGTCCCGCTGCCCCTGGGCAGCGCTGCCGGCATCGCTGGTTTTGATGTTTTTTTTTTTTCTTTTTTTTCTTTTTTTTTTTTCCTCGCTCCGAAATTCTTAATTTTTGAAACCCTTGAACAAAGCTTCCATGCAGTGTGCAGTGACTGCTCCCTCCTTGAATTTTTTCCCCCTTCTCGACGCACTTCATCCTCGGGCAGCCCCACGGCTGCACATCCATTAAAAAAAAAAAAAAAAAGCAGACGCTGAAATATGAAATATACGCAGTTTATTTTTCCCCCCACTGTTAGCTTTTTATTTATTTGTTTAAATTGCTTTTGTTTTTTTGGAGGCTTTTCATTTTTTTCCCCTTTTCCGAGTTCCCTTTCCCAGCGGCTCGCGGAGTCCGGCGCTGCCGCACTCTCCTGCCCACGGTCCTGTAGGAGGACACAAGGGATTTCTGACCGTTTGATTTCCCTCTCTGGCTCTATTTTTAATTTTTTTTTCCCGCTTTCTTTCCCCTGGGCGTGGAGAGGTGACTCGGAGTTTACTTTAGGCGTTGGGAGGGTGACAGGTTTTGCAATAATAAACCTGCTTTTCTCCCAGCCGCCCGGGATGAATGACTTTGAAATTTGCAAACCTGATTGCCAACATCTGCAGAGAAGGAAGCAGCCTGAATCGAGGGAAAAAGATTTATTAGTTTTAGACTAGGTGGCAGTGCCAATTTCCCAGGTGCTAAGAGGAGAGGTGTAAAGCGAACGGGGCTGTGAAGCCAAGCACATGGGCAAACGCCTTATATTTTCCTTCCCTTTTGTCTTTTTTTTTTCCCCCCTTCCTTTTTTTCCCCCCTGGTTATTTTTTCCCCCTCTCCTCCACCTCTTACTGTAGCAGAATATGATCTTTGCAAAAATTCATCTGGACAATCTCAAGCCAAACTGAGTGTGGGTTCTTGGTATTTTAAAAATTATTATTATTTTTTATTGGGTAAAACTGAGTGTGGGTTCTTGGTATTTTAAAAATTATTATTATTTTTTATTGGGAAATTTTTTCTTTCTTTTTTTTTTCCCCCCAGTTTTATTTCTCCTCCCAAAGTTTTCTTTTCTGAAATCCAGGCAGGTCAGGAGAGAGGCACAGAGCTCTGGCCTCTCCAAGCTGACCGAGCTCCGGTGATGCCGTCTGGGAGCTTTCCTACCACACTGGGAGAAAGCCTCAGATCTGGGTCCCCTCACAGAGGGAGTGGGGTGTGTGATACCTCCAGTTCTTTCTTACTGTGTTCTTATTTTATTTTTTAAATTATTTTTATTTTCCTTTTCCTGTGAGTTGTTTGAAATCCCCTGTCCCTGCACCTCAGTGGTGCCCGGTCTGCCCGTCCGCTCCCCCGGCACGATCCTCGCAAAGCTCGGCTTTGCCACGGCAATTCCCAGTCAGGCTAAACTCCATTAAAAAGATCTGTACAATTAACAGCCGAAACTCCCATTAAACCACAGCAGCGGGATAGGCAGGGATATTTTTTTGTTGTTGCTGTTTTTTTACGGCTTTAACAATATCGCCTGAAATGATGATTGCTTCCTGCTACCGAGGGGCCCTTTGTAGGTTTGCGTTCGCAGTGCTGTTGGGTGTGTGGTTTTGGTGCTTCTTTTTTTTTTGTTGTTGTTGTGTTTTTTTGGGGGTTTGTTTTGTTTTTGGGAGGGGTGGAACGCAAAGGCTTGTGCAAGGGGTTAAGAAAAGTGGGCAGGAGGCGAAGCCTTTAAATAGAGCCAGTTCAAACCGATCCTTAAATACCGCCGGGCTGAAGAAAGAGACTCTTGAATCCGTCCCAGCGTCCTCCGAAAATAAATACGCCCCTGTAAAAATAGCACGATTGGCCATATTTGAGAATCCAGTTATGGCCGGCACCGACTCCTTGTTTTTCCCGTACCTTCTGCTCGTTCCGGCAGCCGGGCTCTGCCCCAGCGCCAAAGTGCGGGCGCCTGGGCTGTGTCCGCTGACCCCTGGACCCTCGGCTCCTCTCGGGGGGATTTCTGCTCCGTGGCAGTGATTTCGGCTCCACGGCCCGCTGCCGTGCGGGCGGGGGGGACACAGGGACAGAAGCCCCTTTGTTGGAAGCGCAGGGAGGGAGGAGTGAGCTGGAGGCCAAGGCGGGAGCTGAGCCGGGGATGCCGTTCCCTGTCCCCCCTGTACTCCTGGGCATCGCCATCGCCCCATCCCTGAGCGGGAGAAGCAGGGGGTGCTCCCCTGATGTGCCTTAAAGAGGGATAGCGGAGGAAAGGGACTGTTTGCAATGGAATTTCATGCCTGGAGCTTGCTGGAAGGCTTAAAAAAAGGCAGCAATCGATGGAATGAGGCAGCCGAGTCCATTAAAGCAAGGGCTTGCTCTGCTCTGCAGCAGCTCAAAATATGGAGGTTTATGGTTTTGCTCCTTCCCTATGCCACTGTTTTTGGGTCCTGGTCTCGGCTCCATCCCGGAGGAGCGTGTTGTTCTTGGCAGGCTCTGTGTTTTGGGGACGGTGGAAAAGGCTCCCTCAGACGCGATTGCGAAGGGCTGCTCTGGGACCGTGTCCCTGCCAGGCAGCAGCGGGGCTGTGTGTGAGCAAGGATCACCCGTATCCAAGGAATGACCCTCCGAGTTTAAAATAGTAATCATAGGAATTAATAAAAATGTGATTTTTGCTCTGTGCTCTGGTATCCTTTCTTGGTTGGGGGGCTGCAGGAACAGATCTGTTTTTGTATAAAAGGATGCTCAGCCTCTTCCATTAAAATATGCTTCAGAAACAGTTTTCAGTGCTCTGGAAAAGGGACACACCACAATGAGCAGGGCTGACTAAATCCAGCTCCAAAGCAGTGGCTGGACAGAAAGCGGGCAGACAGAGGAGAGAGATTTTGTTTTCCCTTCTTTCCTACTTCACATTAGCAAGTGCATTCAAATGCAGGGATTTAAGGCAGATTGGAGACTGTCCTTGCTTCCAGACCTGCTGTGCCCGGGGAGAAGTTTTCCAGACAGCTGGGCCAGGTAGGAGAATAGGAAAAGAAATAAAAATACCCTTCCATCCCCCAGGACAGCGTTGCTGTGCCAGCAAAATCCCGCTGTAGCCATCCTTATAATGGCAAAATGGTGCTTCTGCTGAGCCCGCAGATTTTGCAGGAGGCCTTGCTGTCGGCAATGCCAGTGGAAGCACAATTCACTCATCAAGCTGCATCCATGCTAAACTTGCTTTGCTGATAGAGAGACCGGGATAGCATGGATTGGGCACTGGAGTGATCCGTGCCCTGCTCCTCCGCGTTTCTCGGAGCACGACGGCTCCCGGACCAGCGGCGGGATTTTGCCCCTGGTTCGGCACAGCTCTTTTTGGTTCAGTTTTGATGCTGCAAGGGAAATACCATCGGTGTTTAATGGCCCTTGAAATCGTGGTTCCCCCTCCCTGCCTGTCCAGGGGGTGGTGCAGGGGGCTCCGTGGGGCAGGGGCTCCGCAACACCGGGAGGAATGCGGACAGCCTGGGAGGATGCCTCCCCTCCCTTGGGGCCCTGGTGAAACGAGATGCTTTTTGAGACATGTTTTCCTTTTTTTCGGGCAGAGCAGGGAGCGTCCCTGTCCCAGCGGGGCTCGGGGAGGTGGTGCTGGGCAGTGATGTTGTGCTGGTCCCGTCACACTCTGCTCTTCACACCCGGCATCCCCGGGGGTGGAGGAAGTGCTCGGCCATGGAGTGATGTCCCTGCAGCTCCCTCGGGCTGACGGCCAACTCGTAGGCTGTGAGGAAGGCAGGAGCAGTGCCTGGGCTGAAATGGTGGTGGATTTGTGCGTTTTTGGGAGTCTCCCGCCCTGAGCTGCTGTGTTTCTCTGATGTCCCAGTGATTTCTCCCAAGGTTCTGGTGGGCTGTGGGGTTGCATTTCCATCCTTCAGGAGCAGTGGGAGGGACTGTCCAGCCTGTGCTGCATGCTCCGTTGAAGTGCCCATTCCAAGCAGTGGTAGCTGGTAGGGATGTTGGACTTGGAATGTGAACAAGAGCCCAAGGGCCAATGTGGTGATGTAAACTTGCTCGGAGCAAGGTCCTGCGGGATCCTCTGCAGTGTGAGGGTTTCCAACACCTTCCCAGGTGAATGGGCAGGAGTCCCTGCCTCTGGTAACACAAGGCTGGTAAAGGTGTCATTTTATTAGTGTGGTTTCTAGCAGCCTTTCTGCCACTTGGAGCAAGCCTTGCCTCCTACCCAGTACAGTCTCCTTGGTAGGGTTGGAAAACCACGGGTCCCATCCCTGACTGATGGTGTGCCAGGGAAAATCTGATCTAGAGGAAGAGCCGGCACTAGAAATCCTAGCTGGGGGTGGCACGGGGCACTGGGCAGGTCCTCGGTGTTGGGGACAAGATCCTGCTCTTTCCCAGCAGAACAGCTGTTGGAGAAATGGAAATCGCTGGGAATTAATCTCACTGCCGACGTGGTTAGCAGAGCAGGGCTTTCGTAAGGGAAATTTTAGATCTCCTTCCTAGGATAACCCAGGGTAAAGCTGAAATTAGTTTGTAATTATATAGTAAATAACCCCCCATCTTGTCATTTCACCATCTTCTGATGAATATGGAAATGAACATTGTTAATGGGAATTAACGTCATTATGGCAGCCTTCCAGGTGAGCGCCTTGCGGTTCGGCCGCGGCTGCGACCGGCGCGAGGGTGTCGGATCACCTCCCCGAGCTGGGGTTAGCGCCCGACGAGTCCCAACAAGGCCCCGTGTGTTTTCACCCTGTACTAAACTGGTCCAGTTAAAGCTCCAGGCAGGAGGTGGTGCAGGGAATCGGGGCCAGCCTGGCATGTGCTGACACGAAAGCTGCCGTGCCGGGATGAGGAGATGTTGGTCTGGGTTAGGTAACGCGATCCGGCATCGCCTGCTTGAGGTGCCGAGGACAAGGGAGTGCTTTGTTCAGCCTCGATGCTGAAACGGAGAGCACGCTGTGCCCTGGACTACCTGAAAATGCAGGCAGGATGGAGGAGCTAAAGGCAGCCTGCCCGTTGGAGCCGGGGCGAGGGAGCAGTGCTGTGTCCAGCTGCACAGCCTCTCGCTGGCTTTTCCAGCTGGGGATTCTCTTTGAAAACCAAAGTTTGGGAGGGGACTGCTCCGGTGTGGCTGCCTCACCCTCGCCACTACGATTTGGCGCTTTCCTTCTCCCCGTGTTTCCTCCCATCCCTGTGTTTCTGGCCGGCTTCTCTCCGGGATGCCGCAGCTGGATGTCTGCAAGGCATCGCCACGCACCCTCCAACGCCGTCCTTCTCTGCTGTTAAATTGCTTTGCTTATTGTTCTCTTCTCCCCAGCTCTTAAACACCAGGGGGACCTCAGCCACGCAGCCCCTTTAGCTCCGTGCCCGTGGGCGCTGGCTGGGGGACGCGCGGCAGGAGCCCCCGATGCGGCAGCGCCGCGGCAGTGACAGTTGGGCTCGCTCCCCACGCCGCCAGGATCAGCTGCTGGCTGCACAATATGCTCCCGTTTTCCTCTCCAGCTGTTGCTGCTGACGGTTATGGGAAGCGAAAGGTAGTTGAGAGTTTGGCAGCGCTAAATCGGGGAAGTGATGGGCAGAAAGGAGGGGCCGGGGTGGGGGGGCTCAGTGTGTCTGAGGCTGGGTTTTGTTTAAATCCAGCCAGATTGAAATAGTGGCAAAAGGATTGAAGTGACCTTGGGAATAAATTTTATTGCTGGCGTAGCAGTGGCCAAAGAGCCATTTTGAGGGAGCTGGATGCAGGCAGGCAAGCCAAACATGGTGGGCTTGGAGCAAGGGAAGGAGCAATATTCAGGAGGGATTATGTCTTGTTAGAGGAATAACAGGAATTTTAAGGCACTCAGCCCTGTCTCTCTGGAGCTGTATCCCTGACAACTTCTGCAGAGGTTGCTCCTGCTTCTCCCTCCATCCATCTTATCCTGACGCATCCCTGCCAGCAAAGAGCCCTTTTACCTTCAGTAGTTGGATGTATAGCCCCTAATTCCCTTCATGCTCCCATCCCTTCTCAGCAGAATTCCCCGTGACTTGAACATGCTTTTAACACATTTCATTTAATTGCTTTTAATTTAAAAAAAATGTTTAAAATATTAACGGTAGTGGCCATTATGCTGGGGAGGAAGGGTTTTGGAGGGATTGGGCTGTGTGCTGCTCACAGGCAGTGAGTGTGTGGATGCAACAGCTCCCGTGTTATCGCCAGGCAGTGTGTGTCATCCTGGTGTTTGTGTCCTGGTCTGCTGGGCGTGGGGACATCCCACATGCCGTGTCACACACAAGCCAGGTGGGTAATGCTCCAGCGAGTGGAGATCCGGGCGGGTGAGTAAAGAAGGGTGCAGGCACCTTGCCGGGTGGAAACCCCGGCGCCGCTCGGACGGGCAGGGCACGCTGTGCCAGGCTCCTGGAGTGTGCAGCCTGCCGGGGTTTCCCTTTGCAATCCCGGCGCTGCAGCAGGGCTTTCTCCCTAATGAGATTA
This sequence comes from Passer montanus, assembly GCF_014805655.1. NCBI lineage: Eukaryota > Metazoa > Chordata > Aves > Passeriformes > Passeridae > Passer > Passer montanus. Next base: position 3,349,485 of record NW_024373256.1, read on the forward strand.
GTGACACAAAGCAGTAATTCTTCTGTTACTTTTAATGGATGTTCGGGGTTTGTGTGGGATCGGAAATTCCTACTTTCATCAGATGAGCCCTCTCTGTGACTATTTTGTGGACAGATCTTCCTTTCCTCAGCTTCAAGGCTGACAGTCGTATTGGCACAAGTGTTTCAGGGTTTCCCCTCCTGTCCCCTGGACATGATGGATTTTATCTTAGTCCTGATTTGAGTCTCACCATCACCCCAAGCTGCTTTCATTTGTGGAGGACACAAAAGTTTGGTGGCCTTCTTTGGACACACCAAACACAGCTGGGAGGAGGGAGAAGTGCAAAAGTCACTCTTGAACCATTTTTGCAGGTACTCTGTGGTCTCCCTAGTTGACATGTGCAAGCACATACATGTCTCTGTATGTACATATATAGGGCACCCATGTAGTGCCTCACCTGATGGAGGGCTGGCTGTCCCCGCCCGGTGTCATCGGGGCCAGCTTGGCAATTTGTCAATTGCCCAAGAGCTTCACTTCAATCTGAATACAGATTTGCATAATTCATCAGGAATTAAACCACACTGCCATAATATTTGCCCATGTGTTTATCTCCCACTATCAGCAGTGGGGAGGTGTGGGGTTCTGGATGTTTGCTGGCTGCAGATACACCTTTGCTTCATGGTTCATTGCTTTTTTGGTGCAGAAGAGATGGCATGGGCTGATGTTCAAGGGAGTGTGGGAAGGGCAGGAGCGTCTGGAAGGAAAAAAGGCTGAGTGTGGGGTCAAGAGGAGAGGCTTGGCAGAGGCTGAGCTTTTGAGCCTGATTTCCTAAGGAAAAGATTGTTATGAGATTGTGATCTGTGTGTGGATCCCTTTCTTCCATCCCCAGATGCCTGCAGCCCATCGGTCCCTGCAGATGCTGTTTAAGTCAGTCCTGGGCTTTGGGACAGGGATGCATTCACTCCTGTGGCACACAGATCAGCACATGCTGATCTGGGAGCATCCATCTTCACCATGCTATGCTGTATCCAAGGGGAATCATGAAGCCAGAGCTGACAAATTTGTTTGGGTCATTGGCAATGTCCTTGCTGCAGCCTGGGCTGTTTCTTGGAGCTGATCCCGTCTTGCTGCTGTCCCCTGTGTTGAGCCCAGTGACTGCTGAACACACAGGCAGTGATAATGTGGTGCCCAGGTGTGATCGTGGGGCTGTGCCTCAGTTTTGCCTTGCAGTGCCACCCCCTTTGCAAAGCAGCCCGAGAGGTGCTGAGCCGCAGCAGCCGCTTTGCAGACAAGAGGGTTTAAAATAAACGGCGGAGGCTGCGTCTCCCGGGCTTTGAGTCATCCCGGCTCGTGCTGACTGCGCCTGGCAGGAGCCTGGGAGGCAAAACAAACCCACATCCAGCTGCCACCTCCCTGCCAGATGTTCGTGGTGGGGTGGCTGGTTGGGTTTCGGTGGTGGATCCACCAGTGGAGCAGATGGAGCTGCTGCGGGGAGATGCCACCTCTCTGGTGGCCGTGGTGAAACCCTGGTGGAACTGGTGGCCTGGGGCAGTCCCCAGCTTGGGGACTTGTATTTGGGCCATGGGGAGGAAGGGGTAAGATGAGCAGCACTGGTCTGGCACTGGGTTTACAGGATGAGGGGTGCTGAGGCTCCTTCCAACGCTCCTGGCCTTGGGCATGGTGGGGCCATTCTGGCTGTGAGCTGTCACTGTGCTGGACAGGAGGGCAGGCAGGGAGGAACCCAAGGGTGATCCTGCTGTGAACCCCCTCTCACCACCCCACGCAGAGGTAAGGCAGCCAGGGCAGTGGGTGTCTGTGGCCAGTGATGGGAAGCAGAGGAGAGGAGCAGGCAGGTGACATTTACCTTTCTGTGGGCACCTGGTGTGTGTCCAGGGCTGGTGCTGCCCATCACACAGCAGAGTTTAATTTCTCAATGGGAGGGCAGGGAGATGATGCTGCACAGTCCCATTTAACCTGCTAGTGACCTATCTTAAGTCATTGTGGCTGAAAATAGACCGTGTTCCCTCCAGGGCACGGCTAATGGTGCTGGGAAAGCTGGGATCTCTCTTTGAAGGCTGATTTAATTGCTGCTGGCAGGCACTTGGTGCAGGTGATGTGGGGACCAGCGCCGGTGCCATCCCACAATAACCTCCCCCACCGAGCTCCTGTAGCTCTCCTGGCTCTGGAAGTGAAGGGTAACGAGCTCTTTTCTCTTTTCTAATGAAGGCACGGACAGTGCGTGGGTGGTGCCTGGTTAAATATGCGGGCAGGACTCAGGGGAGGGGGCTCACTTGTTTGTATCGTCTTCTGCAATGAGTTTGGGTGATTAAAAAAAAAAAAATTCAAAAATGGGGTGGGTTAAATTTCTCTGCTTAGGAAGGAGGGGGAGCATCTGTACTAAAACTGTGCATCCAGTGCCAGGAGCAGAGTCAGCTTTAGGGCCCCTGTGCTGGACACCAGTGGCTAAAGAATCTTCAACATGATGAAGGAGGAACCAGAGCAAAGGCATTTTCATGCTGTCCTAGAAAATCAGGAGGAAGGAGAGACTGCAATCTAGCAGCCAGGTTCTGCATTCCTGGGGATTCTGCTAATCAGTTTGAGAGTTAAAATTATTATTTTTTCAATTTCCATACGACATTTTAGTAAATGTGGAGCTGAAGTCTCCACCATGTCACTCCTTGCTGTTTGAGGAGAGCTGTGTGGTTGAGTAGTGAGAGCCTGGAGGTTTCAGTGGACCCCTGTTGGGGTGTCAGGTTTAATTATGCCAGTGGAAAAGGAGAGACATCCGACGTGGTGGGGATTTCAGGCTAGGGGCATGTGGGAGAAGCTTCTGCTGTAGCAGCTGGCGGTGACCCAGGAGCACTGACACTGGTTGGAGTGTCAGGATTAACGTGGGACCAGATCGCTGCTTCCCAGACCCCACAGTGTTTCAGGCTGAGTGGACTGGCTGCACATCATGCCAAGAATCCCACTGGGATGGTTTCCATCTTGACCCCTCCAGTGTGAGGAATGGCCACCTTCACTTTGCTAGAGTGATTCCTGTCCTCACCTGGGTGGCTTCTTGCTGTCCCCATGGGGATGCTGTTAATGGGGAGCTGGTGGGTGACCTTTTGGGGGATCTTCAGAGTGTCCTGTTGGTGCCCTTTTCCTGAAACATTGGCATAACTTGGATTGCCATTGTTTTGCTGTATGGTGGAAACTAAGTCTCCAGGACATTGGGGCAGAACCAGGCATGAACACCAGTCCCTTGAGCCTCATTTTCTCTCTCTGGGCCATCTCCAGGCTGTTGGGGCTGTTCCAGCTCCTGGGTGAGGAGGTGAGCGGCAGGGCTCGGCCTGATGTTATTTATTTCCATGGAAGCAGGGAATCCTCCCATGCCCTGTGCTCACACTCTGCCCTTCAGTGTCCTGTAGCTGTGGGGGGCTGGTGATTCACCACGAGGGTGACAGGGCAGGAAAATCATGGCATAGCATCGGCACGGGGGGAATGGCTGGTCGGAAACCTGGCGCGAGCGCGCAGCGTTCCTGTGCTGACGCAGCTGCGAGCGATAGTAAATATTGAGCAAGAGCCACTTAAAAATAAAGCAGCCTGGACACAGATTCCCACGTGGAATAAAATAAAATTAAAAGAAACAATAGAGAGCTGTGCTGAGCTGGAGGGAGAATTCGCCTTGGCTTTTAAGGTAGTGATTTTTGCAGCTGAAGGAAAGCGGCGCGGCGCTGTTCAAGCCAGCAAAGTCTGGGAGTGTGGACCCCCCGTTGGAGGATGCTGTCTCTGAGCTCACCAGGGCCCTTAGAAGATTAAATGGGGAGTTAAATTGCCCTGGCTGTTCTGGATCCCGGGGATGGGATCGAAGGCTTTCAGGGGATGCAGAGAATTGAGGCTGTAAATTAGGGCTTTGAAGCTACTGCCAGTCCCGTGGCATGGGGTGTAAATACGGCTTTGGGGCGGTTTTTGGCATGGAGAATGGTGGGTTGTGACAGCAGCTTGTGGCTGCTGGGGACAGGGATAGGGACCAGCCACCGCTGGAGTTCAGGCACATCTGATCTGGGAGCTTTGGTTTCAGCCCGGCATGTTCAGGGGCTCGTATCTCTGGTGTCTCGTGCATGGCACAGAGTCAAAGCGGCTCCGGTGCCTCGGGTGTCACTGGAGCTGCCCCGGCAGGGAGGGGAGGAGGTGGCAAAGATTTACACTGTCAGCACTCCGGCTCGCAGCTGTTTGCAGCCATAAATGTGTGCATGAGGAATAGCTGCGGCTGTGCCTCACCGAGCTGCACGGGGCAGGGATGGGGAGGTGTGTGCTGGAGGGGGAGCCCCGAAAATCTTCCCTGGGAATCTGCTGCTTCTGCAGGGAGAGGATAAGGGATGCACCGATGATGGTAAGCACAGGCAGCTGGTGTGGTGTCTGTCCTGCCAGTGGTGGGAAGGTACTCACTGTGCTTGGCCCTTCCCTGCTTTCCTCCCCTCCCTGCCTGCCGGGAGGACGTAAGCGTTTATCCAGCTGTTTGTGGTGTGGACTGTTGTCCCAGTTGGCTGCCTGTGAGGCACTGTGAGCCGGACTGGGGAAGAGGTGATTGTGTTGCTGGCCAAGGGCGGCTGCGGCTCCTGCTCTGTGCTGCGCCCAGCAGCCCGCTGAGAACTGGCTGCAGCCGGGCTGCAAATCTCTCTTGAGTGCCCAGAGTTCAAAACATCCCATGGAAATAAACCCAGATTCTTGCTGCTGTGTTTCCCAGCTCTGCTGGGCTCACATTGGAGGGTCCAAGGGGTCAGGCTTTACAGCTCAGGCTCTTCTGTGGCCATAGCCCCTTGCAGAGCACTGCATGGTGCCAGCTTGAGTCCTGGCAATGTGGCCATCCATCATGGCCCGGGAAGGATGGGGTGAGATTCTGGCGGTTGGAAATATTTCATAAGTGGCAGAAATGTATAACGGGCAGATGGGGCTGGTGGGGGAGACTTACTTAACTTCTCCTGGGGTGCGGGAGGCTGCTGGTCTTCCGGTGCCAGGGCTGTGGCTTCTCAGACAAGGATGGCTTGTGCCCAGGGCTCACCTTCAGGGTGAGCTTTGCAGCCAGCAGTGCATGTGGCCACCTGTTATCCCACACCAGCTAACAGGGTTGTCCAGCTGTGCTGGACTTGATTAAAGGTCTTTTCCAACTGGAAAGATGTCCCAAGGCATGAGCAAAGGCTTTGTGGTTGCTGCTTCTCTCTGGTGTGTTGGTGCTCTTGGTTAGTTTGGAAACATGGAACCAGACTGGGAGAGTGAATTCCCCATTGAATGGTGTCTCCGTGTTGCTCCTGCTTGCTGCCCTTCAACCTTTGTGGGTGTCCAAGTTGTCCCCTCTGTAGCATGTTGGCAGCTAGTGTGGAGGGCAGCATGGGGATGCTGAAGGTGCCAGCCAGTCACCTACAGCTGAGGAGGGGTGGAGCAGCTTTCCCAGTGCTGGCACACACCCGTGTCACCTCAGGCGTGTCGCCTGGCTCATTGGCCAGAGCTGTGTCCATGGGGGAGATATGTTCAGTTCCAGCATGTTGCCTTCAGCATGCCCTCCTCCTGTCTGGCTCTTTCACAGCCCAGGCTTGACTGACTCGTCCAGCTGTGACTGAATTTTAGGCTTGAAGTGTGAGGGGCCAAGTTGGAGAAAGCCCCACAGGTTTAAAACTCCTGGTGACCAGTGGCAGCCCCCTGTGCTGCAGGCATGGCCGCCTGCTTCCCCCAGCTCTGCCTGGCGGTGCTTTCTGTCAGCTCCCTCCTCACTGGGACCTTTGGTAACCCCAAGCGGGTTGAGCACGTGGGGTCTGTTTCCCTCCCACTTCCCCCAGCGTGACCTCCGGCCTCCAGACGTTTGGCGTGCGGTTTGTGCGGTCGCTGGTATCTCACCTCCCCATCGGTCACATCCCCTCCCGGCGCTGAGTCACCCCAGGCCGTACCTCTTCCCCCGAACCCGTGCCGTTTTGGAGAGTTGAGCAAAGATGAAGAAGATGTTTTCAAGTGGGCTGACACATCTGCACCCGCCAAGTTCCTCTAATAACAGCCCTTAGTGATTTATGTCTCAATTGTGCAAAACAGATATGTTTTATAATCTTGGAGCTGGGAAGGAGGAGGACAGGTGTGCTCATCCACTGCAGCAACTGGAGCATCACAGGGGTTGCATTTTGGCTGCTGGCTATAGGGATAAAGTGGTTTGAGGGACCATCTTTGTGCCCTGAACCCTTTTACCCTCAGAGCTGGTCTGCTTTGGATCATGTGTGTCCCTGCTGGCATGACATGAGTTTTGGTGGTGCCTTTCCCAGGTGGTCGGAGGCCGAGCTAATGGGCACACGCATGTGTTTGGCATGGTGCAGCTTGGCAGGAAAGGGGGGGCACAGCCAGTCTGGGCTTGGCAGTGTTGCCAACTCGCACCTCCCTGCCTGTGCTGTGGTGCCAGACCGCCTCTGGGCGAGCAATCGGCTGGAGGAGCGTGGCTCAGCCTGCTGAGACCTGTCGGCGTGTCCCTGGGCAAAGCGGATCTTGTGCTGGTTCAGCAAACACTCTGGCCCCAGGCAGATGGAGATGGTTGTGGTTTCCCCTTTTCCCCTCCCTTTCTCCTGGCAGATGCCCATGGTTGGGGTGAGCTGTGCATTGCTCACTGCGGTAGAATTTCTCCCCTTGGCATTGCTTTCTGGCACGGAGATCCAAGGAGGCAGCGACTCACCCGCGGCCGCCTCCTGTGAGTGCAGCTCCTCAGAGCACAGAGGAGCAGCTTCACCTGCAGGTCCTGCCCAGGGCACTGGGGCAGCAGGTTTTGGGGCTCCCTGTGAGTCGTACGCCAGCAGCCTGTCAGTGTGGCTGCTGGAGGGCTGTACGGAGGAAGGGATGTTCTGGCAGTGCCTCGAGGTTGGATTTGCATTGGGCTCATCCCCAGGAAAGCTGTGGTTCGGATTCCTCCTCCCTACTCCAGCTCTGGTTCCTGGCAGGGAAGAAGCCAGGTAAATACAGCCTGTGCAGCTTCTTCAGGCACTTTGCAAGGGGAAAAACAGTGTTGCTGGTAGACCTGAGGCTGGAGTTTGAGTGGTTCTCTGGTTTTGCTGCTGGTCAGCTGCATGATGCACCAAGTCATTACACCTGCCTGTGCCTCAGTTTCTCCTACACCTGCAGAGCTTTGGAATGTGCTTTGAGCTCCTGTGCTGGGCTTATGCCTGTCCAAGGAACAGCAGCTGTGGGCTTCTGGAAGTTACTGGGAAGAGCTGCCAGGTGTGAGGTGGCTTTGGCAGTTGGCTGGTGGCATCTGCTCAGTTCTGCTGCTGTTTCCCAGCTGAAATGGTGACACTGCCCTGCAAGGTTCCCAACCTGTCCATGTGAACCTGTCCCCAGCTTAGACACTGCATTCCTCCTGGTCCTGCAGCCCTGAGCTGAGGCTGGGTCATGTGCAGGATGTGGTGTCCATGTGAACCTGTCCCCAGCTTAGACACTTTGCATTCCTCCTCCTGGTTCTGCAGCCCTGAGCTGAGGCTGGGTCACTAGCAGGATGTGATGATGCTGACTGGGGAGGAAGCCCCAGAACATTTGGGGCTGGGACTGAACATGGCCAGGATGTGATGCCGAAAGCAGGGAGATGCCCTCATAGGACCAGAGATGTAACTGGTACCAAAATGCCTCTTTGGGTATCAGTAACTTAAGCTGTGTGCTGGTGTCCCCATGCCTGATAGCAGTTCTGGAGCGTGTCCCTTCCCTGGAGCCCTGCAGGTGGCTTCATGTCCTTGCAGCACATGCAAGTGGGGACATGCCATGGGCATCTGTGCACAGTGGTGTCTGCAGCATGGGATGTGTCTCGCTGTGCACCCCGTGCCGGTGTTTCTGCCTGCTGGAGCAGCTGCAGCAGGGATTGACTCTGGCTGGGAGAAGGGGCTCACGTGGGAATGTCTGTGGCTGGTGTGGCATGGAGTGCTCCAGAGGCTGTGCCACGCTGCAGGCATGTGCTCTGCCAGATGGGACTGGTGTTCCCTTGGAAATGTGTCACTCCTGCTCCGGATGCTGGCTTGTTGCCAGCCTAATCCTGCTGAGTGACATGGCCGAGGCATACATGGCGTGGAGTGGAGCTGCTCACAGCTAAGCTAAGCTGGGTTCTACCCAGCTCTCTCCAGCTCTGGAATAAGAAAAGATGTTTGGGAATGCTTCAGTGTGGAGGTTTTGGGGTTACCAAGTAGAGGCTTGGATATTGTGTGCACGCTTAGCGCCTTTGCAGCGCCGTGCTGAGGGTTAAACAGCAGGTTTTACCTGCTGGGAAGGGGCTCTGTGTGGAAGAGCACGGGCACAGCAGCTCCCTGGTCCCGCTGCTGGAGGGCTGGCGTGTGCGGGTGACGCCGCTGGGATCTGTCGGGTGATGGATGCGGGCCAGGAGCTGTGCGGAGCACGGCGTCGGTGAGGCACATATGCCGGGATGCAAACATGTACGCGAAAGAGATCCTGGCTGTCTAAATAATGTGAAATATTGACTAGCTCTCGCAGATGGTGCTCCACGTGCAGCTTCGGGGACTGAACTTCCCCGTCTCCCCTTGGGTTTTGGTGTGATGTTGTTTTGGTTGCTGGACTCTTGACAAACTTGTTGCCTGGTTGCTTTCAGTAGGATCGTGGAATCTGGGGGAAGTTGGTTGCTAATGTGGGCTGAGGGTAAGAGCAGGGTTGCAGAGGGCTTGACTGGCTCCTTCAGATTCTCCTGATGGCTTTAACTCAGTTTTTAAATTATGGCATGGACTGGGATGCTGATTCTGGTGGAGGGTTGGGTTTGTAGTGTTGCACGAGTGTCGTTTGGTGGCAGTGTTGGAGAGGAATTGCTGCCTGTAGCCTCCAGTGTGTGTTATTACCACTGTTATGGTGATTGTATTCACTGAGGAAATGCTGATGAGGACGATTTGCATGAGGGTGTTGCTGGGCACCAGTGTCCAGGACATCCAGACCACTGGCAGCAGGGTTATGAGGATATGCTGCTTTCATATCAGCTCCTGGATGGTTGTCACACTTTCTCTGTTTTGCCTTCCTCTGGGATAAGATGCTGAGCTTGGATACGTGAAACTATGCTTTTTGTGAGCTGCTCTGGAGGATGCTCTTGTGTTTTGCCAAAGCCTGTACCCAGTACTGGGCACCTGCAGTGGGAGTGAGCTGTGTTGGCAAAGCTGTGCTGGCAAGAAGGTCTTATCATGGCTCTGGAAGCATGCTGGGGAGTGCCCTCACCCACAGGTGTCTGTACTTGTGATAAAACACCTTATCAGCCAGGTGGTTTGGTCACGGAGCCCTCAGGTGTCAGGCTCTGCTCAGGAAGCAGCGTGCTCCATTTGCTGCAGAGTTGGAGCCCCGGGTTGAGCTGGGGGACCTGCAATGGGTGGTCAGTACCTGAAGTGGGGTCCCCGAGCTGGGGTCCCTGCCCTGGGCTGTGCGTGCCGTGTGTCACCGCCTGTGTCCCCGCCGCCACCGCCGCTCCTGGCGTGTGAGGGACCGACAGCCACAACAGTCTGTGCTCCTGCGGGGCTCGTTCCAAGGCAGCGTGCTGCTTGGGATAAAACATGTTTCCCTCTTCTGTTTCCCGTTTTCTGCAGGCTTTTCCCATCTGCCTAACGGTCTCTACCCATCGTACATTCCCCTGAGCCACCTCGAACCTCCCAGTGCTGGCAGTCCGCTCCTGGCCCAGCTGGGGCAGCACAGCCTCTTTGAGTCACAGAAAGGTGAGTCTGGGACCCTGTGTGCCCTTCCTGTCAGTCAGCCCAGGGTGCTTACCCTGTCCTTTGGGCTTGTTTGGCTGCTGGAGCTGCTGGATGCTGGAGTGTTGGGGGTGAAGAGCAGGAGCCACCTTGGGTGATCAGCTGGGATGTTTCCTGGGCTGAGCAGTACCAAGTTTTGAATGTGGCTGTCCTGTAGGAAAGCTGGCTTGGAGCCCCAGTGTGCATGAGACAGGGCTGTCTTGCATCTCACATGGAGGAACATTCTTTGACCTGGGCATTTTTGTTTAAGACATCCTTGAAATCCATTCTTTCCTGGTTTGCCACCTCTTGTCTGTCTCTGTGTAGGACTGAAGGGGTTGAAAGCCTGTGATAATTTTGGTTGCTTTTACTCTGCAGATGGATTCTACCTGTCCAGCCACGCAGGCCAGGCCGCTTTGCACCCGCAGCCTCCCCTCTCAAGGACCGTGGGCAGCCACACGTCGAGCACTTTGCTCCGGGAAAAGGACCTTGGGCAGCTGCACAAGAGCTCGAAAGAAGGCCTGAAAGACCCCGGTGGGAAGGAGCGGGCATGCCGGAGCGATCTGCCCCTGCCCTTTGCCAAGAAGGAGAGCAAGCCGAAGGAGGAGCCCCGGCCCCGCAGTGTGGTCGACCTCACACAGGACACCAAGCCCGACAGCGAGCGGAAGGTGAGCGTGGTGGAGAAGGCGGTGAAGGTCGGCGAGCGTCTCTCGCCGTTCCTGGCTGAGCACATGCCAAATCGGGGCGCAGGCAGTGGGGAGCCCAAGTCCAAGAACCCGCTGCAGAGCTCTTCCCTCAGCAACTGCAACGGCGGCGGGGACCCCATGCTGAAGGTCCTGGGTGCCGAGCAGGACCGCTGTGCCAAGGATCCCGCTCGGCACGATGAGAACATGAGGCCTTCTGCGCACGCCCACGCGGAGCGGCTGAAGCGGGGGGAGCCCCTCCTGCCCTCTGTGGGCGCTTTGCACATCTCCTGTAGCTGTCCATCCCCACACCCCTCGCAGACGGGGAAGATGACGCCAGCCACAACATTCCCTCCGCAGCCCGTCCATTCCAGCATGTACACCATCTTCCCACCGGCCAAGGAGCTGGGGAGGGAGCACAAAGTAATCGCCCCCACCTTCGTGCCTTCGGTCGAAGCCTACGACGAGAGGAGCGGGCCCATCCAAATCGCCTCCCAGGCCCGTGACAACAAGGGGAAGGACAAGGACCTTGGCAAGGTGGGGGTGCTGCAGTCACCCACGGAGCGGTGCCTTGCAGACACCTCCCGCACACTCTTGTCCCAGGACTTTTCTTGTCACAGTGATGCCAAAAGGATGGAGGTTCTGAGAGAGAAGGGTTCGGTGATCAGGACAAACTCCATGGCACTGAAGAGACAGGTCACTTCAGAGCCCTTCCTCAACCGGCCGGGGCTGGGCTCTCCGGAGAGCAGGGAGTTCCTGGCCTCCAAGGATTTGCTGAAGCCGAGTCCGGAGGCAGAGCATCGCCCCTGCGAGCGGGACCGCTTCCAGCGATCCAGCTCCAAAGAAGCAGCAAAGGTCTATGGCACTTTGGACTCTTCCCGGCAGCACCTGGACCACGGTCAGCTGAAACCGCCCGAGCAGAAGTGGAAGCCCTTTGAGATGGGCAACTTTGCCACCACGCAGATGGCGGTGCTGGCCGCGCAGCACAACCACGTCAGCCGGGTGGAGGAGGAAGCCAAGAAGGTCTACCTTGACCCCAGCGGTTTGCCGCGCTCCTCGGTGGTGGGCTCGCGGGGGGCCGCGGACGTCCTGCACCCCGCCTCGCACGGCGAAGGCTCGGCCATGCAGAGCCTCATCAAGTACAGCGGCAGCTTTGCCAAGGAGACGGCGTCCCGGCAGAGCTGCGGCAAGAAGAGCCCCTTCGGGGGTTTGGGCAACGTGAAGTTGGACTCTGCGCAGTTGGGAGCCTCCAAGGTGCAGCAGCTGCTGCTGCAGCAGCCTGCCAAGCAGCTAAAGAGGGACCCTGAGAGACCTGAGAGTGCCAAATCCTTCGGCCGTGAGAGCATCGGCTCCCAGGGCGAGGTGGAGGTGAGGCACTTGCCTGTAGGCATTGCTGTGGCTGTGGCCCGGCAGAAGGACAACAGCAGCAGCAGCAGCAGCAGCAGCAGCAAACTGGGGCCCAGCTTGGCAGACCGGGATCGTTCGCTGTCTCTCAGCAGCATCAAAGGTAGGTTCCCTAGGGATTGTCTCAGGGCTTCCCTGGAGGATCTGTTCCCTGGGAAGAGCAGCCACCCAGTGCAGGCTGCGTGCCATGAACTGAGTTTGGCATCTTCAGCTGCGTTTCCCTCCCTTGCCAGCCAAGGACATGTTGTAAACCACAGTGGGAAGCAAGACCCCCTGTGCAAGAGGCACTCAGTCCCCTGTCCCCACTTCCATCCCCTCTGGCCACGTCTGAGGACAATCCTACTCCATGAGTTTATCCATTAGCAAAGGGAGTGACAGAGAAACCTCTCGAACCGCCTTTATGCTGGTGTTGTAATCTCATGATTTTGATTTAAGCCGTGGTGCTGGCAGGAGGGGGATGGCACCGGAGAGATTTTGCTCTCTGCTTGACTTGTATAGCAAAATAACACCCGGGGGCTGCCTGGCACGGGGCTCTGGTGTGCCAAGGAGCCATGCCAAAGCGAGTGGCTGGCGAGCAATGGTCGGCTTTCCAGTTTTAGCCCTTGCCTTCCCCATTTTTCTCCCTTTGCCCCCCTCTCCCAAACTTCAGTGGCAAGAAGCAGTTTCCCTCAGGCAGCAGCCCTTCTCCCCATTCCCATCGCCTCCCAGTGCCCTCCCCACAGCCGGGAGCCGGCCGAGAACCTCGTGGGCAGCACAGGGAGCTGTTTGTTCAGCCGTTCAATCGTCCCAGACGCTCCCAGCTTGCGTTAAATGTAATTTACTGAGCCGAACTAAAAGGCTGCAAACAAGGGTTGAATTCTGGCAGGCCTCTGGGCTCGTTGCTAAGTGATGCAGTTGGCTTTCAGACAGAAAACAAGACTGCTTTTCTCCTCCTCTCGCCCCCCAAATGCTGCCCCCCCTTTGTGTGCCAGGAGATATTCGTCTAATAACATTAGCTTGCTTGCGCTGAGTGGACGGTGCTTGAATGTTTAGACCTTTTAAGAAGGAGAAAGCAGGCTTTAGTTGGCTAATCTGTAGTATTTGGCAAGTAAAATGCAAGTATTTAGTACTGGGCATTGGTTGTCAAGGGAACGGACCTAAGCCTTTCCTCCATGCATAACTGATTGAATTTTTCTATGCAGTCCGTGCGTCATGTTCATATATATAGACAGAATGATCATTCACTGTCTGGACAATCATCGTTCTGTCCAGAAAAGGGACTGTCCTGTTGGTGGGATGGAGGATGGGCGGGAATTAGAGGTCCTTCGGTGTTTGTGTTTGGATGGGGGGTGGAAAAAAGATGATAAACTCGTCTAGAAATAATGGAGCACAAGGAGTGTAGATGGGAGAGGGAGGAGCGATGATAAAATAACAAAATAACGCATTTCTAATGAAAGGCTGGGGGAGGGGGTCTACTCACCTTCTGCCGAGGAAGGAAGGGAGGCTGTGAGCTCTCCAAGGAGCTGACACCATATTGCTGACACCAAAGAGACAGCTGGGCATTGATTAGGGGAAAGAAATAGGAAAAGGGGCTCCAAAGGGGAAAAACCTGTGGAAAGGGAATGCTGGCAGAGAGGCAGTGGAAGGTGTTTGGGCTCCAGAGGGATTTGTGAGCTCCCGTGCAGTGGAGGTTGGGGAGTAAAAGTGAGCAACAGAGGCTGTGTGGGGCATCATTCAGTGAGGCCAGGAGGGGCTGGTTGGGGTTGGCTGGGCTGCACGTGGTGTCCTGGCAGGCTGTGAGGGAGATGTGGTGACCCTGGAGAGTCCTTTGGGAGGGAGAGCTGTGTGCCAGGTTTTAAAGCATCTTTGTTTTCTGCCTGGAGCCTGTGGAAGGAGCCTTGGGGAAAGGAGCTGGGAGAGATGTTGTCTTTTTCCTGGATTCCTTCTGACAGTAAAAGCTGAGGGAATTGGAGACTTGACAGCAAAAAACCCATGGGCTGTCCAGGTTTGTGGAAATACACACTAGAGCTCTCCTTGAAAAGACTGCCTGTCAGCAGAATAGACTTGATGTTCCGAGATGTTTTCCCATGTGCCAAACCATATCCAGACAGGAGAGTGAGGACCCTGGGAAGGGCTGCTGGGGTGCAGTCCTGCGAGGCTGAGGGCTCTCTGCAAACAGGGCTGGGATTGAGGAGTGGATTGTATCAGCATAGTGCAGAGAGGGACAATGCAGAATTGTGTGAAAAATGAGCCTGCAAGAAAGAAGCTAAGGAAGAAAGTAGAAAAAAGCAAGCTTAAAATCAGGCAGCTGGAGAGAAGATCTTGGATAAAGGGAAGGATGGCCCCAATACCTGGTGCTGGCAGAGCCAAGTGAGGCCCTGCTGCTTGCTCCTGTGGAGGTGCCTCCTAACCTCTCGCAGATGCAGCTGCTGCCATGCCAGGCTGTATTTGCAAGAGCTGTGCTGATTGTGGACAAGTGGTTTCTCCAGCCAAACATCCAGCCCCCCTTTTTTGGATTCCTGCCCTCATCTGCCATATGTGTCCCTGCCTCATCAGACCATTTCTTGTTGCATGTCTCGAGGGGGATGCAGATTCCTGCTGATGGTTGAATTGTGGAGTGGAGCGCAATTTTGTGAGGGTCTGTATTGTTGGTTCTGCCTGTTGCAGAGGGACAGGGATTCAGAGCATACTCAGTGCTCCCAGACTAATTTACAAGATCAGAAAGTGCTTCAGAAAGTACAGAGATAAAATTCTTCCCCTCTCTGAAGGACTATGCTAAGCTTAGTAGGTCCCCTGCTAAGCAGGACTATGTGGTTTCATGCAGATTTTAGCTGCATCTTGACTCTTGCTGGGATGGGAAATCTGCCACTGTCCTCCAGCACAGTGGTACTTTGGTCCTGTTGCTCCCAGGCTGGTGGCTGTGCTGTCCTGGGAGACCATCCTGGCATGGCAACTCGTCCCTTGATGTCTTGGAGACATAAACCTCAAAACATATGCACTTGAGTGCTACCAGGAGAATATTATTTTAGTGAGAATATCTTGATCACACAGAGAGTGTGTGGTCTTGCCTGGTCTTTCAGGATTTAAACCTGGAACATCCTTGGGGACACTGGTGTTTGGGTGTAGTGGCTCTCAGGTACTCTGCTCCATGGCCAGAGGAGAAGGGACAGCTTTCTTCAGGCCATTTCTCCTGTCTGATGGTGCTGGGCTGTCTCTTAGGGCACGGACGCTCCGAAGATGACTGTGGGGACGAGAGGAGCCGCCACCGGGACAGCCACCTCCTGGCAGGGCGCTTGGAGCGGGATCAGGAGAAGCTGCTCAGGTGAGGGCTGGAAGGAGGTGAGATCTTTTGCCATGGTGTCACAAGCTGAGCTCAGGGACAACCAGTCCCCAGAGAGGAGACAGGATTGCATCCATCCTGGAGTAGGTACCAAACTTGCTGGTGTGGAGAGGGATGCTGAGTGGGGTACACGGGGCTATAAGCAGATCCTAAGTCCTCAGCAGAGCAATCCTAATAGACAGCTACCAATCCATGTCTGCTCCAAAGGGCTGGAGAGATGGAGTGTTTTATTCTAGACGTGACACCTCCGTCACAGCTCCCCTTGAGTGGCTGACCCTGGTTTGCAAACACTGGTTCTGCAGGCTGGTCCATACTCCTGGGCTCCTCCACCACTTGGACCCTGTCTCACTGTCTCTCTCTTGCTTCCTCCATCCCCAGAGAAAGCAAGGAGCTGGCAGATTTTGCCCGAATACACCCCTCCAGCTGCGCCACCAACGGTTTGAACTCCAACCTGATGGTGACAGGAGGCCCAGCCCTGGCGGGCTCCGGGCGCTGGTCTGCAGACCCCGCTTCGCACTTGGCAGCCCACCCCTGGCTCCCCAGGACAGGGAGCCCCTCCATGTGGCTGGCTGGCCATCCCTACGGTGAGTGCCTGGGAGGGAGCAGTGTCCAGAGGGTGTTCACTAATGAAATCCAGGGAAAAGTGTTGCTACAGCCCAGTGAGGCTGTTTGATGAGCTCAGGAAAAGGAGAAGAAGGCGTTTCGGAGCAGGTGATGACTTCTCGTGTAGGAGCTGTTTGCATCTCTTGAGTTGTGACCTTTTTTCTTCCAGGACTTGGTCACCCTTCCCTGCACCAGGGCATGACTCCAGGCTTCCCCCCTGCCATGGGGGGAGCTCTCCCCTCCGCCTACCAGTTTGCCAGAGACCCACAGTCAGGGCAGCTTGTTGTGATCCCCAGTGAGCACTTGCCACACTTTGGTAAGGATCTGAGCTTGTACCTGAGGACCATTCTTTGACAGCTGTGGGGAAAACAGACTTTGGAGAGGGCCAAAGAGGAGCACACCTACCTGTGGGGATAGCAGCCTCAGCTGTAGGGTGGGTGTCAGTGGGCCTCTCATTAGGTGTATTTTGGAGATGGAAACACTTAATCTTTAGCAGTGGCTCTTCATCCCCTGCAGGACCTTGCAGAGTTTAAGTCCTTGGTGAGGAGAGTCTATTCATAGGCTCGGGCATGGAAATCAAACCAAGGGCTGGAGAGCAAAGCAAGTCCAATGGCCCTAGGGCACAGGGGTGGTGGGACTGGGGCTGCAGAGGGGAGCACAGCACGCTTTCCCCTCTGATTTCTGGTTGTATTTCTGCAAAGCCCAGTGCTTGGCATCCCCAGCGCTCTGAGACTGTAGAGACCATTGCCCTGAGCGATCCTGAATCCTTTATCCATCCTTGCCTTGCTGCCTCCCTGACTGCATCTCTGCCCATTCCACAGCAGAGCTGATGGACCGGGCACCCCCGCTGTGGCCTGCTATGTACCCCCCAACCAGGAGCTCCCTCCAGCACGCTCACCAGCTCCAGCTGCTCTCCCACCAGCAGCTGCTGCGGCAGCATGAGCTGTACATCCTGCAGCAGCAAGCAGCCCACGCCATGGAGCTGCAGAGGAGTGCCCAGCTCGTGGTATGTTTCCAAGACCTTCTTGCTTGGCCATGAAACGAGCCTGAAGTTGGAGTGTCTGGGGAGAAAATGCAGCTGGGCCTGTGTGGCAAGTGTGTCTCAGGGGTATGGATGCATTGACTGATTCTGCCCTGGTCTCTGGGATATGAAGCATTTGGTGTATCCTGCAGTTAGAGTGGGTTTTGGGGGGGTTTGGTGTAGAGCCTTTGAGCAGTGCTGTCAGAAGAGCTCCTCAGCAGCAGCAGTGCAACCTGGATTCCTTCCCATGGGATGGCTCTGGATAGTTGAGTGGTTCTATCCCTGGTCACTTCCAAACAAACTTCCTGAGCAGCTCAGAGAAGCAGCTGCAGGACTTGCAGCAGTCACACTGGCTCCTGGAGAGAGATCCCATTCATGAAAAGGTTTTGAAAGTCATGAGCTTTCATTTGGGTGTTTTACACCCATTCATTTTTATAGTGGTCCTCTGGTTTTCAGGCTGCATTCTACATGTGGGCTGGAGGCTTGGAAATACAAATGGTTTGCTTTGGATGCAGATGAAAGCTGAGACATCCTTCTCGTGATTCCTGGAGCTGGGAATTTGTAATGAAGCTTTTGTACATCAGTGTCACCCTCAGACAGATTGGTCTTCAAATGGTCTTGCACTGGGGCACGCGTGTTTGATTCCACTGCATATTTGATAAGACTTTGTTTTGGTCTTTCTTGGTGGTTGGTCAGTGCCACTTTCCAGATGTTGTGCTGAGTTTTGCTCTGTTCTTGTCACAGGAGAGGTTGAAGGCAAACGAGCAGCGTGTGGATATGGAAGAGAAGGTGACAAAACGGAGCCTGGACAGTGCCAAATCCGGCCTTTCCTCCTCTGCCCCGGGACTGGTGCACCGAAAACCACCCGTGCTGTCTCCCAGTGCCTCCACGTCCTACAGCAAGGCTGTGAGTCCACCTCCCCTCTCTCCCAGGGCCTCACCCGTGTCTGTGCTCAAAGCTGAGGTGATCCAAAAGATGGAGGAGCCACCTTCGCAGCCAGCCTACTCCTACCCTGCCACCCCCAGCTCCCATCCTTCCAGCCCACCCCCTGCCTCTCCACCCCCTGCCCCTGCCATCCCTCCAAAGGAAGAGGCACCTGAGACCGTGGAGAAGAAAGACCTGGAGCTGGAAAAAGAGGCTGCTGGTCCATATCAGGCCTTGTTCCCAGGTAAGAGAGCCCTGCTTTGGCAGAGTCCCGTTGTGTTTGTGCCTGCCTCCCTTTTTCTCCTCGGCTCTTTCCTGCTTCTGTCCCTTCCCCTAGGGAAAGCCACATAGCTCCTCTAAAAGGCAGGGCAGAGGGAAGGAGAAGGGCTGGTGTGATGGGCTGAGATTGATGCCTGAGTGCCTGGGGCTGTAGGCTCTCTTCCCATGGGCTGAGCCTGGGCTGGTTCTTCCGGGGCTGGAGTCCCAGTGGGAGAGGATGCAGGAGGCAGATCTCTCTCCAGTTGCATGAAAGTGCTGGAAAGGTGCAGAAGGGATCTCTGGGGTGCTGTCTGTGGCAGCTTGGTCAGGAGAGAGATGCCCAAAGCAGCTATTTCTTGAGAACAGGAAGAGACCAGAGATGATGGAAGCAAAGGGAACCAGCTCTATGCCTTAGTGAGAGAGAAGGTGCTTTGGAGACCCAGCCATTACACAGTCTGTCCTTTTTGATATCTTGCAGAGATTCCCCCTGGATACCCATTCCAGTCCCTGCCTCCCTCCTTTGGAAGACACTATCCCTACCTCCTCCAGCCCCCCGCAGCATCTGATGCGGATGGCCTGGCTCCTGACATCCCGCTGCCTGCTGAAGGCTCTGAGCACATGGACCTTTCCTCAGAGGTCAAGCCCATCCACCTGTCTCCGTCCAAAATCCTAGAGCCCATCCAAGCAGCAGCAGAAGAGGAATCCTTGGAAGAGAGGGTGAAATCAGAGGTGCAGATGGAGGAAAGCCAAGAAAGCATCTGTGAGCAGGACATGGGGACTCTGAACATCACCACCTCCGCTGCCGTCCCAGTGCAGAACGTGGACAATTGCAATCTCCTGTTGCACCAGGGCGAAGCCCTGGGTGCTATGGAGCAGGACCAGGAAGACCTTCAGAGCTGCCCACCTCCTTACCAGGTCGTGGCCTGTCCTGCAGAAGCAGAGGCCGAGGCAGAGAGCGGGAGTGCAGCAGAAGCCTGCTCCATGCACATGGACTACGACGGTTTGCTCGTGCATGCCGAGAGCGAGCCCCCAGAGATGGACTTGACGCCCCAGCGGGAGGAGGCCTCTGTGGCCATGGAGCTGCAGAGTGCTGATGTGCCCCGGGCGAGGGAGTTTCCCAGCCTGCCTCCTGAGGAGGGGGAGCAGGGCCCGGAGATCCCTTCCTACACAGAAGAGGCAATCACTTGCCAAATCCCAGATCTGGACATCAAGCCGGGTGACCCACTGGCTGGGATGAATGCTTTGGTGGCTGCTACAGAAATGCCTCAGGCTTGTTCCTTGTTGACTACCACCACTGTCACTCCACCCCAGATGAAGGTGGAGGTGTTAACTGACCAGACCCTGGAGCACTCCTTCCTGCAAGGGATCACTTTGCTGAGTGAAATTGCAGAGATGGAGCTGGAGAAACGGAAGCAAGAAATGCAAAGTAAGTTGTGAGTGGGGAGTCTGGTCAACTCTGAACCATGCCGGGTCTCCCATCTTATGGTCCCTGTGCTCTCCATGTGGGCAGAGGAGCGGAGTCACAGGTGGGATCTCTCACAGCCTCAGCCAGGCAGCAAGGAGAGCATTGCTCTGAGTTGCAGGAGTACTGGTACTTCAGATGGGATTGGAGCAGAGCTTTTGTTGCAGCAGGCTGAGCTACGTGTGGCTTTTGTACTGCTCTCCCTTCCAAAGGCCCTCGCCATGTCTAGACAGTTTGTGGTATGTGTAGCGGAAACGGAGCCTCAGTTGCTGAGAGCTGCCAGGGTAACACCCTTCTGGCAGGCACTGAGTCCACAGTCTGTTGGGGTTTGGCACCAGAGGTCCCAGTAGCTCCAGATGACGCTTTCCAAGAGCTTGGCAGGTCCTGAAAAGAATCTCACCTTCCAGTAACTTCCTGAGGTGAGAATTGATGGGAACTGCCAGTTACACCATGGCTGAGTACAACAGGAGATCTCAAGTGAGGGCCAAGGGTGGCTGGGGGGCTCCTTGAGCAACCATAGTCAAGAAAGGACCATCAGCCCCTCCTTGTGCCTGTTGGAGAAGCAGCCTTGGAATGTGATCTTCTGTAGCTTTTTTTCCTGCCTTTCTCAGCAGGTCCAGAGAGTTTCCCTGTCCGGCCAACGCTGGAGAGTTTGCTGGCTGCCAGCACCCACATGCTCATGGAAGTGCTTTCCACCCCCTTCATGGAAAGTCTGAAAACCATCCGGCTGCCTCGAGAGCTGAATCCCAACAAAAAGTACAGCTGGATGCAGAAGAAAGATGAACCAGTAAGTAGCTCTTAGTGTGGCTGAGCCTGGAAAGCCCCAGTGCATCCACTCACACAACTCACTGCTCCAGCCCCAGTCTGGGGGCTCAGGCTGGCTCGTGCTGCCCCTCTGCATTCACAGAATGAGCTGGCTGTTCCCTCATGTCACATTCCTGGCTGCACAGGAGTCGGTGGGCTGCAGTTTAGGTTCTTCCCTCGTTTGTTAGTCAAGGTTCAGCAGGACTCTTGTCAGCCCTAGAAGTGGTGTTTTAATGTGAAACCAGAGGAACATGTGTGCTACTGTTTTGGCCAGAGGATAAATAAAAATAGTGGCAGGAGAGTTTTCTCCTTGTTTATTTTTAATTTGCTGACCCTTCCCTGTGGAAGAGGCTGATAAATTATTTTGTACAGGGCAAGTAAGAAAGGATATATTGTGATCTGTCTTTTTAAACAAGATAAAAGAGCATCTTGTCCTGCAGCTTCTCTTCCAGGGTTGCAGTCCCTCTGAGCTGATGCCATCCTGTGCATAAGCCACAAAACATCTTTGCTTTGCTGGTTTTCTTGGGTACCACTCTGAGGCTGTGCTGATGGGCAAGGGGTCTGTGCTCCTCTCTCAGCACAAAGGGCTTTCTGCCAGGCTGCACACCTTGGCCATTAGCAGGGCACCCAGTGTGCACCCCCTGGGCATGTCCTGACACTCTGTTGCCTCCCCACCCCAGATGTACTCCATCAAATCAGCCATTGAGAACATGGATGCGATGGAGCTGGACTACAGGATGAGGCTGGCCGAGCTGCAGCGGCGCTACAAGGAGAAGCAGCGCGAGCTGGTGAAGCTGCAGCGCCGCAGGGACTCCGAGTAAGTCACAGGCTGCTCACCCAAAGACTTGGTTTTTTCCAGCTGGGCACTGCCTCTTGGCCCGGGAGAGAAAACTGCCCTCCATCCCTCCCTGCCTCCTCTCCTCTCCTCCTGGTACATCCCGGCAGAGCTTTGCACAGCACACTCCTAGGCTATGTGACACGACAACCTGGTAACTGGTGACTGCAGCTGGCAGACTGTGTTAGAGACAACCTTGGCTTCAGCAGCTCAGTTTAGCAGTTTGGTGGCAGGCGAAGGTTCTGGGTTGGCTCCCGTTCTTGCTTGCTTTCTTTTAATTATTTTCCCTTTTTCTTCTTTTTTGGATTTATTTTCTTTACTTTTTCCCTGTTTGTTTTGCTTTTCGGTTGCAAAATTTGCTTTTGCTTTTTTTTTTTCCTTTGCCTTTTTATTTTGTTTTTGGTTTTTTTTTTGTTGCCTTGGTTAACAGTGAAGCGTATGGTTTTTTTAAAGGGAAAAGCATGACGAGAAAAGTAGAAGCTTGGCGAGAAGAGGCCCTGGAAGGCCCAGGAAGAGGAAACTTGGATCAAGCGCTCTGTCACCCATTAAGGAGAGAGGGAAGAGTGACAGCAAGAGTGGAAAGTAAGGCTGGAATTTGGGGAAGATGGGAACATGGCAGGGTCACTGCGCCAGGGTCTGACTCGGGGAGAGCATCTCGGCTGCAGCGGGGGCTCGTTGTGTTGGCAGGCTGGCTGCTGGCCCTGGAAGCGCGTGCCCTTAACGTGAGTGTGTCCTTGTGGTGGGGATGGCAGTGCCAGTGTCCTCCTTCCCCACAGGCAGAGCACTGTCTGGTGCTGGGGGCAGGTAGGACAGGTGGAGTTGAGCAGCGGTGAGGTGAGATGGCTGGCAGGGAGCTGTAGGCGAGGTTTTGGAGTTGGGCAGTGTGTCCTCGTGTGCTTTCAGGAGAGCAGATGGTGCAATCAGGTGCTGTAGAGCCAGTTGTGGGGATGTTGGTGTCAGAACTGGGAAGGACAGAGCTATTGCAGTTTATCTACTTTGTAGGACCTTTCTGCTGTTTTTCTTCTGTCTTCCTCTCTGTTCCCTGAATCAGTGGGAGTTGGTTTTGCCTGACATCTCTCTTTCAAGCATCTGGATTATCCTCTTCTCTGCTTTTTTCTCTTTTGCAAGTCCAGCTGCTCTTGTTTGGATCTCACCACTGTTGGCCATCTACCCTACCGTAGATGGCCCTCCAATGGGAAGGCATTTCCATGCTGCCTCCCTGTGTGCTTCATATTTCTGCAAATGTCCTTTTCAAGACTGCAAATCAGATTCAGGTGCCCAGCTCCCACTGACCAACGCTTCTGAAAATCTGTCCTCTTGGTGGCTCCGTGTTTTGCTCTTTGTGTTTGGGTGGCTGGCCAGGCTGGAGGTATCCAGAGGCAGCTGGAGTTGTGCATGTGTGGGTGTGTGAAGTGTTGTGTGTGCATGTCCCTGGATCACAGGAATGCTGGAGCAGGCTGCTCTGGGAGATGGAGGTGCACCCTCAGCCAGTGTCCAGGGCCTGAGGTGTTGGTTTAGCTGTTTGTGCAGGTCAGCAGAGAGGATAGAGGGAGGAGAAATGCCTGGAAGCTGAGGAGGCTGCCCGTGTCAGTGGCTTTGTGGTGTGACCAGTAGGCTTAGTGTGAAGGAGACAGCATATGAGAGCTTGAAATGGAAGCTTGGTAGGATCTTGAGGTGTTGAGTGATCATCCATCAGATAGTTACTGGAGACGGCTGGGGAGCCGGGAAAGATGTGCTTATAGTCTCACCTACTTTATTTTTTATTTTATTTTCTTATTTATTTACCCTCTCCTTTCCCCCCAAATCCCAAAGCAAGTCCAGTGATGTAGATCACAAATGCCTTTCACAAGGGGCCTGACTTGGAGTCTGGAGTGAGCCGGTCCTTGCAGTGCCTTTGTCCCTCCCTGTCACTCTGTGTGGCATTTCCTTGCCACCTCCTGCTCATACCAAAGCATCTAAAGTGTCTGGGCAGTGAGGCACCTCCCTGGGCCTCAGGAGTCTCTCCCTGCACCTACAAAATCCATGGAAGTAGAAGTGGGAAAAGACCTTAAGGGCCACCTCAGCTATCAGTCCTTCCTCTTATTGCTCTGTACCAAATCAGGCACTTTTTGGTGGCTGTTGTCAAAACACCAAGGACTTCATTGTAGAGACCACCTTGCAGGTCTCTGATTTCAGGCATCCTCATCTGTCCTGGTGGCCAAGAGTGTGCACAAAAGGGCTCCTTGGCTCTCCAGTTTGGTAGAAAACCTTGTCTAAACTGCTGTCACATCACAGTAGACTCAGCTCCTGCTGAGGATCCCCACTGTCCTGGGAGGCATTTAACCTCACTTTTGAGCTTGGTGGGGATCACAGGGAGGAAAGCCCCCCCCCACCTTGACCCATCCTGTGCTTGGCTTGCAGACTGAGCAAGTCCTTGTTGCTCTCTGAAGACTCTGAGACTGGTGAGGGCATGAAGAAGAGGCACAAAGGGGCCCTCCCAGAGGAGGACGAGGATGTGGAGAGCAGCAGTGGCAAGATGAAAGGGAAGAACCCAAGCTGGGAAGAGCATGATGCAGCTCCCAGCTTCTCAAATGAGGTCAGTGCCCTCGTGGGGAACATGGAACCACGGGCCAAAAGCCCATCTCTTTCCTGCTTTGCTGGTGTTGGCTTGGACTCCTGATCTTTCAGTGTCTGCTTTTAGGTCACATGGGTTTAGATGCTCTTCAGGAGAGGATTGTGTGCAGTGGAGGGGCTAATGTTGGCTTACAGAGGTGGAACTTCTTTGGAAGGCAGCAGAATCAAGTGCCTTGGAGCCAGCCAGAGCATTCAGTGCTGCACTGGCTCTGAGTCCAGAGCAGGGCTTGTCTTACCCCTTTGCCTATTGAGAGAGCACAGGGGAATGGACCTTCTGAAGCAAGGGAGGAATGGGATCACAGCATTGCTATTTCAAATGCAGGGTTTTCTGCTCCTGTTGAAGCAATGAGATATTTACTGGAGCTTTAAGCTGGTGATGAAATCCAAAATGCATGCAGGCAAAGTACTGAGTTAGAGCTGCTGTTATCTAGCTGTAGCACATGTAAAATATATTTGCTTTTTTCCAAGAGGCAAGAAAATACTGAAAAGGATGTAACAGCTCTGGCTGTAGTGCAGTGGTGCTGATGCTCATGCTGAGAGGTATTTGGAGTTTTTTTGGCATCCCAGCCTCTGGAGCTGGTTGATTATGTGGAAATTCGTATTTATTTGGCTGGCTCTTGGGTAAAGAAGATTTTTAATCCTTGTGATTTAGAGAAAAGCTTGTAAAACCAACCCAAACATACCCTAAAAGCCAGGTGGTGTAGATAAAAAAGAGCTCCAAAGTATGTTGTTCCATGAACATATTTCTTTTGGAAGAACATTCAGGTTTTCTAAGTTAATCTTGTAGTTTTGTAGTGTTCAGTAAGAGTAAAACTGTAGTGTTTGCTGACATCTTCCTCTTCCTCCTTAGTACCATGGTGGATTATGGCAACTGTGGTGCTAAGACTATCACCTTGAGGCTTTATTAACTACATGTATGACACAATTTGGAGGGCTAGTAAAATCCCTCAGGTCTGCCATGATATCTGCTCCATGTTCACCTCGTATCTTCCTTTCACCTCGGCAGTTAAAGCTCAAAAAGAAGAAGGTGCCATCAGATCAGGAGCAGCTGGCCAGCAAGCTTGACAAGGCCCTGTCTCTCACCAAACAAGACAAGCTCAAATCCCCTTTCAAATTTGCTGAGAGCTCTGGGGGAAAGCTCAAAACCAGTGGAGGTGGCAGCAGGTATCTCCCAGCCCACGAGGCTCTGCCAAGCAAGGAGGAGAAGAACCTGGCCAAGAACCTGGGCCTGTCACTGAAAACTGCCAAGGAAGGTAAAAACAAAGTGACTGCCAAAATGAAGAAGATGGAGGTGGGGTTGAAAGTCAAAAATCAGCTCAAGGTTTCCCATTCACCAGCAATATCTGAAGTTAGCAGCTACTCTTATAGTAAGTAACCTCTTTTTTATCTCTTCTGTCTGTAGGAGGGGTTGTGGTGGGAGTTTCTGGCCTGTTGGAAGGGGTCTTGCAGATGGGTCTGGTTTTACTCATGAATGAAAAGTGACCTCCTCCTCCTGCATCTTTGGGGTCAGCATGGGCTCTCTGCTCATCTTGCTGTCCAAGGGGAAGCCATGATCAGTGTGTCTCTTCCTGTGTTGTGTTCATCATCAGTGGGGAAAACACTTAAAGAAGTTGACCCGTGTTCTTGCTTTTGGTGAGAGTAGACACTCTCCTACCTGTCAGATGAGCAGGTGGAGCCTCTTCTCTAGGAGGGAGTTGACTGTTGAAGTCCTTGTTGAGTTCAGTGTGCTTGGCTTTAGGATGATGCCATGGAATCTGTTGGAATGGAAAAGCCTGGCTGTGACACTGATGTTCCTGAGCATCCTCCTGCCCTTCTGTGTCATGGCTTGCTTCCTGGCTGGCTGTGCTGAGCCTTCCCATGGCTCTCATCAGTCCTTGTCCCCACCTCACATCAGTGTGCTTGGTGGGTGTTACTTCTGAACACAGAGTGTGCCCGAGGTGAAGGTTCCACCAACTGACCCCTGTTACAGAAGGAAAAATCTGAATTGCTGACAATGTTGGGAAAACAGTAGAACCAAACATAGGAGAGTCTTTAACAGTTCAGGCA
This sequence comes from Passer montanus, assembly GCF_014805655.1. Taxonomy (NCBI): domain Eukaryota; kingdom Metazoa; phylum Chordata; class Aves; order Passeriformes; family Passeridae; genus Passer; species Passer montanus. The sequence goes on from NW_024373256.1 coordinate 3,375,146, forward strand.
GACATTGGGGCAGAGTTTATGGTCTGAGACCGTTGTGTAATGGTCTCAGCTCACTTGCACACGCATCTTTCCCCTTGCTTGCAGCTATTTAAAGCCATGTTAAAACCTTTATGGGGTGTTTGTGTGCATAACAAATACATCTCTTGGTGCAACACTAGTTTGGAAATTTCACTAATGGGGAAGATGAGCTAGTGACTCTCCAATGGAACAAATGTTTGGCATGAAATTAGCCATTTATATAGCAAAATAGGAGTCATTGTGTCCACTGGACTTGAACACAGCCTTTGGCTTATTGTGCTGTACACACTACCCAGCAGTTCTGTTCTTGAGTGTGCTTTACTCCCAAGGACAGGCACGTGTCTCCCAAACTGTGGGCTCTGGAGCTAATGGGAAGAGAAAAGATGGGCTGTTGGTGGAGCTAAAGCCTTGGCTCATGGCAGAGGGAGCTTTTACCGTGCCAGCATACTTGGCACTGTGGTTTCATGGACAAAAACTCCCTCCCAGACCTAAGAGAGCTTCTATCTGACCACTGTCCAGTGAGTCTGCTGGTGTGGGAATGTTCCCCTTTGTCTCTCAGGTCTCAGCTCAGGATTGTTGTGACTGAGGAAACATCTCAGCTTCAGTTTTTCAGCTGTGTTCAGGTTCAAGGGAAGGGCCTCAGCCTGTCGTTTGGTCACTCAGGCATGGTGAATTTGGGGAGGCAGGTTGAGCATATGGCAGCGCCTCCTATGATTGCTGAGCTGCTCATGTGGAGAAGGAGAAGCAGGACTGGCGCCAAGTCCTTCTGCTTCCTGACCTCAGTATTGTTTACTCGGAGTCCTGAAAACTTTGGGCATAGATCCAAAGGGCAAACTGAGCATCTTACCCTCACAGATTTTAAGAAAAGTCAGGTGTCCAAAATAATTTGTGTATTTGGGCTTTGAGCTTCCTGAACTTGCCATTCTTCTTGTCTTCCTCTCCACAAGCCAGTGCAGTAGAGTGGGGAATGATGCCACAATGTCTGTAATGCTGTGGAGCTGAGGGCATGTCCACAAATGGGGAGGTGACAATGTACACCCACTTCTGTTGCATCCAGGGGTACCATGTGTTTTTTGTCCCTCTCATCAGATGCCAGAGGGGATGGCTGGATAACTTCTCACCTCCCACAAGGCTTAGCAGCTTTGTAAAGCCATGCTTCACCGACCAAGAAGCGCCTTGGTCCCTGCTCCTCTGCGGCGTACGCCGTGGAGCATCTGGGGCAGGGTGTTTGGAGTCAGACATTTGGAGTTAGACATCATGCCTTCTTGGCAGCTGGGCTTGCTCCAACCACACGTGTTGAAAACCCTCTGCGAGGGCTGGTTCATGTAGAAAAGGAGATTCAGGTCAAGAGTGTTGAATATCACCATAGCCAAGACAAATTCAGGTTGATGGTCCAGTTGTTGACAGTGCTGTGCCTTCAGTGGACATTTTCATAGTGGAAATGTTTGCTTCATTTTTCTGCTGCCAAGCTAAAAACACTCCTTGGATCTTAAAGGAGGACGAGGAGGTGGAGAATGTCCGGTTGTGATGGAAAGAAGGAATTTCTCTGTTTGTTGAGCTCAAGGCTTATGATGGAGCGCCTGGGCAGGGGTGGACAGTGGTGGCACCAAAACCCCCTAAAATCCCCAAACCCCAATTCGGTGATGTAACGCTCTTCCCACCCGCTTTGACCACAGATACGGACTCGGAGGAGGAGGAGGAGGAGGGATCCCTGAGGGACGAGTGGCCCGCGCAGCCCCCGTCCGCCGCCAAGCCGCGGCCGCCTGGCCTGTACAGCTCGACGGGCAGGAAGGGCGGCCGGGCGGCCGGCGGCCCCAGGGCGGCCCCGCGCAGCGCGGTGGCGGCCGGGCGGCCGCTGAGGCCCAAGGCGGCGGCGGGGCGGAAGCAGCCCTTCTGCCTGCTGCTGAGGGAGGCCGAGGCGGGATCTTCCTTCAGCGACTCCTCGGAGGACTCGTTCGATCAAGGTTATTAATTTATAGCGAACGCACCCCGTGCCGCGGCCGTGTGGGAGCGGGGCGGGGGCGAGGGGCCTGGCGGGCCGGGGTCAGCCATTTTGATGGTCGGAGCCAGGGCGGCCATCTTTGTCCTTGGCAGCGTAGCCTGCTTTATCACCCCAGCGGTTATTTTTTATCCTTTTTGTATCTGTATCATTGTGATATTTTTACTGGCTGGCTCTTTTAGAGCCTCTATATCCACTGGGTTTTAGTGTCCGCCTCTCCCTGCTTTCCTGTTCCCTTCCTCCCTTCAGTTTTAACCTCACTCCCTTCCTTGCTGCCACCACCACTATTAGGAGGAGGAGGAGGGATCCCTGAGGGACGAGTGGCCCGCGCAGCCCCCGTCCGCCGCCAAGCCGCGGCCGCCTGGCCTGTACAGCTCGACGGGCAGGAAGGGCGGCCGGGCGGCCGGCGGCCCCAGGGCGGCCCCGCGCAGCGCGGTGGCGGCCGGGCGGCCGCTGAGGCCCAAGGCGGCGGCGGGGCGGAAGCAGCCCTTCTGCCTGCTGCTGAGGGAGGCCGAGGCGGGATCTTCCTTCAGCGACTCCTCGGAGGACTCGTTCGATCAAGGTTATTAATTTATAGCGAACGCACCCCGTGCCGCGGCCGTGTGGGAGCGGGGCGGGGGCGAGGGGCCTGGCGGGCCGGGGTCAGCCATTTTGATGGTCGGAGCCAGGGCGGCCATCTTTGTCCTTGGCAGCGTAGCCTGCTTTATCACCCCAGCGGTTATTTTTTATCCTTTTTGTATCTGTATCATTGTGATATTTTTACTGGCTGGCTCTTTTAGAGCTTTTATATCCACTGGGTTTTAGTGTCCGCCTCTCCCTGCTTTCCTGTTCCCTCCCTCCCTTCAGTTTTAACCTCACTCCCTTCCTTGCTGCCACCACCACTATTATATTATTATTATTACTATTATTATTATTATTTTTATTATTATTATTTTATTTTGGCATGAGCATTGTCAAAGTTTGAAAGGAGCTTTTTAAATTACTTTCCTCCTTTTCCCCCTTTTTTCCCGCATTTATTATTTTCCCCTCCTTTGCTTTTTCCCCTCTTGTTTATTACCCCCATTTTTTTTTTCTTCCTTTTTTCCTTTTTCTTTTATCCCCCTCCCTTTTTTTTTTCCTTCCTTTTTTTTTTAATTTTTTTTTGTTTATTACCGGGGTACTGTTGTGTGGCCGTGTGACTTGATGTTTGTACTGCAATTTGGTTTACCAAGCTTTATTAAACATACCGAGTTCATTTTTAACTAAACCTGTGTACCTTGTCTCTCTTGCTGTGTCTCTTATCAGGCGATTAGGTTGCTGCTTCACTCCATCCTGCTCTGCATCCCCCTCCTGCTCCCACTCCCCATCAGTAGAACTGGAATTAACCTAGTCTGGGGTACTCTCTATTATTCAAATATCCCTGCTGCCTTTGTCCAGATAAAGCCTAGTCTTCCCCCTTTCCCCCCAACCCCTTTAAGTTGGTTTTTTTTTTTTCCCACCCATTTTTAGTTTTATCTTTCTCAGTTTGTTTGCTGATAGACTCTCTCCAGGCAGGCACATAAAACATAGAGGCACTGACTCCTTGTTGCTGCTGCAGGAGGGTGTAGGAGGGTGTATTTAACAGCCAGAAATTTTTCTTTTTAATTTTTTAAAACACAAATGTCAAGTTTTTGTGTCTCTTTTTGGGTGGTAGGTTTTGGTTTTTTTCAGATACCCAGACGTAACCCATGGTGCTCAAGGATGTGGCAATTACTGCATTAAATTTGACTCTCCAGTTTCCCTCCCTCACCCTCAACCCAATTTTTTTCTTGCAGCTTTTTTTTTTGTCAGCCTGTCATTAGTACTTCAGTGGGAAAAGAGATTACTTGAGACTTTTCCTCCAGAGACACAAGGGGTTTCTGTTTTAGAGCGCACTCATTAAATAATAATCATGGGGAAAGGTCATTTTAATGAGCCCTCAGCTCCCGAAAGAAACTAGCTTGGCTGGGCTGAATGCAAAGCAAGAGCATCCCCAGTTGTTATCTAAGTTACATGGCAGAGCTGGATGTAGCCCAGCAAAAGTTTTTTAGTGTTTTACACTGCTCAGGGCTGTTAATTGAAAAACAGGGCTGGGTAGTTTGGCTTTTGGGTTTTTTTTTGTTGTTGTTTTTTTTTTTTTATTTTTTTTTTGAGTTTTTTTGATGTTAATTTCCTTCGTGCACCTGTTTGGTTTTTTCTTCCCTCCAAACCCAACCTCCAAAGGAAGATAATTAAAGCTAAAAATAAAAAAAAAAGGAAAAACTAAAAAGAAGAGAAAATTATCAAACATGACAGAAAGATACAGAATGTTGATTTGTTTTGATGTGGCTCTGGGCTGGACCCACCAATTCATTTCAAAGAAAACCTAAAAGAGAAATACATGTGTCAAAAAAAAAAAAAATTGTTCTTTAGAGCAAAAGTTGTGGGGGTAGTGAATTTTATGTAAGGCCACCACATTTCCATGAAGAGTCTGCGTTAACTTCCATTCTTCCCTTCCTTGTTCCTTCCTGCATCTTTTCTTTGTTTGTTTTGCTGCTGTTGGAAATTTTGAGGATATCAATCCCTTTTAGGTGCCGAGTTCTTGATGGGGGTTTTGGGTTTGCTTTTTGGTTTTGCTCCAGGTAAGCAGAGAGGTAACTTGTCCCTTTGTCAATTTTTCAAGTAACCTGTCTGCTTTATTAGAAGAAATAAACTAAAAATCCCAGTTTTATGGGATAAAATCTGGGGAGGGGAGGGGGTATGGGAGGAGGTTGGGGAATCTGGAACAAATGGAGAAATACATTGTAAATCCCATTGGGGTGTCAGTTAATGGTGGGGAAACCAAAGATGCAAAACCTCCTGGGGTGGGAGGTGGGTATGGAGAGGGAGGTGGGAAGGGATTATTGGTTACAATTTGGGGTTTTTTCCCTGCAAATGAATTTCTTTTTTTTTTGGTTGTTTTCTTTTTCTTTTCTTTTTTTTTTTTTTTTTGTCAGAAGCATTTCTTGAAGGGATATTTGGGTAATAGGGTTTCTGATGGCTTTCCCTGAATACTAAACCGATTAATAACCTCAGCTTTTCTAGAAGTGCTCGCTTTCTCCTTGCAGCTGCTTGACCAACCCTTTCACCCCTGCCCCTATCCATGATGCTTTGAATGTCTGTGTCGGTCTCTTGCATTTGCTCTCACGCTGCACTAAAGAAGCAAAGTGGTTGGCTGGTTGTAGGGCAGACACTTCTCAGCGAGGGTCACTAGCCATGAACCTGAACCTTGACCATTGTTATGTAGGTAGGCAAAATAACTTTTCTTTATGTCATCTGTCAGCCTCAGACGTTTCGATGTTGCCTCCATGAATAATGACACGTAGCTCTTTGCATTCTCTTGGTTATTTTAATTTTGAAAATGATTGCTGTCCGCTTTCAGCTTTCCTCTGTCCGTGAAGAGTCTCACATGGAAGGTTTGCACGTGGGTGTGTGTGTGTGTCTGAGGACTCCAGAAATGCTTTGCTGCTTGCAGAACTACTTTTGGAGAGCCCCTTAGCCCAGCCAGGACAAGGATTTGCAGATGAGTTTGAGATGCAAACCTTAAAGGTTTCTGGACCACGGTGCAGAAATGTCCCCGTGTCAGGGATGTTGCCTGGGCCTGGCCCTGCAGTATCTGTGTCAGAGGTGGGATTAGCTGCAGGAAGACCTGCTTTCTGTCATCTGGTTAGACATGGATCAGGGGGGACACTCTGCCTTCTTACAGACCAAACATCCCGTTGCCATTCTGATAAGAGGCAAAGCTTGTGGTTTTTAATCCAGTCACCTTGGAGAGGAAACTGCTAATGTGGGCTAAAGCCCATCAGGAGAGGTAATTCCTTGAGCTTTCTGAAACCAAAGACCCATAAGTCCTCCTCCTCCATACTCTGTTTTCCTTAAGAATTTAGTACCTCCTTTTCAGTTCTCTTTTTCCTGACTTGGAGGATGATTTTACCCCAATTAAAAAAAAAAACAAAGAGCAGTGATAACCAGTTCCTTACACATTCCAATGTGATAGTTGTAATATTTTTAAATTTTTATAAGCACTTCTGGAGTCAACAGCACAGCACATGTCAAGGAGAAGAATCTTCCAATGATGAGTATTGGCTTATCTGGGGAAAAAAAAAAAAAGGTACAGTCTTAAATTGGACACTCAAAAATAAGTAACCTCCAGAATTTGGACAGATTGCAGAAATCAGATGTTAATGACCCAGTAGCTGTCTAAAGTCTGCCTGTACTTAGCCTGCTTTGTATGCTGTAGATCTGCTTGGTGTTATGAGAAAATCATGCTGTTTATTTTTACAATGTGAAATGACTGTTTTAAGTGTGTGTTTTTACTCCCTCCCTTCCCCAGCCTTTCCTCTTCACACCCCCCTCAACCCGTCTTGTTACATACATCAGTCTCTAAAAACCAAATTGCTTAACCAATTTCTGTTCATCATTAACAAATCTTCATTTACTGCTCTCCTACAGTAAATACCATGGCAGCTTAGCTGTTAAAAGCAATGAGAAAACTTAGTATTCTTAACTGGGTTTGGGTTTTAATTTAGTGCAGGTAAAAATTAAAATAATCTTTGGCTCCAGTTTATGTGGCATCAATAGCATTTAAATATGAATGTATTGTTTGTTTTGGCTGTGGAGTTGTGTATGTACACGTGTGGTTGCGTGTGTGGGTATATACACACATATACATGCTCTTAAAAATGTCAATTAGAAAAGATATTTTTAACTTTGAGCATTTTTTCCTTTACCCTCTCTCAGTGTTAACAGAATTGCAATTGAAAGAAAAAATGATTTTTTAAAAAATGCCTTTTTCCCCCTTGCTAGATAAAAATCACCTTTTCAGGACGAAAAAAAAATTGAGGCTTCAATTGTGTAAAGGCATCTGTGCATAGTTAATTTTAAACCCACACATAGTTTGGGTACAGGAGGAATAAAACTTCTGCTTCCCATTAAATGCAGGCACCAGCCTCTCCAAGGAGCCACACAGATGGACAGAGAGCACCATGCCACCATGGCCAGAAGTTTGGGGACTTACTTTAGAAGCATGTGGGTTTGGAGCAGAGCCCCAAATGTCTTCTTTTTGCTTCATTTGTTACTTTTTGTCCCTTGGAAAAATCAGAAAGAAGAGGAGCAGGGATTGTGTTGTGCATGTGGAGTGGGGTTAGCAAGATCTATCCTCGCTGTGAGAGGTGGAGGAGGACAGATCTGTGCTGTGAATGTGTTAAATGGGGTTATTTTCAGGCTGGAAATTGTATCTCCTGCAGATAAAAATGTAAGTGTTGTGGTAAAAATGCTGACAAGGGACTGTCTTCAGTTGTCTTTCTGTAGCGTGACGCCGTGTGTGAGCAGGAGTCTGGAATAACCACCAGGCACCTCGTTGTGCTGTGTATTTTCTGTAGCCTGAGGAGCAGCCACTGCCATCCTGGCTTTTAAATCTGTTTTACCTGAGTGCCTCTGAAATTCTGCAGCTGATGGGCACCCTTTTGCCCTTGCACATGCAGAGTGTAAGTGCTGAAGGAATGGTGCTGCTGGGCAGCCCATGTGGCTGAACCAGTGGGGCTGGGCTGGTCATGGATTTTCCTGCAAACTTTGCCCATTTTTTCCCCCCCATTTTCCTCCCCAGCTGCTCACTGAGTCACTCGCTGCTCAGCCAGCTCTCAGATCTGGCATGAGGGGCTGTACAGGTTGATTTTTTTTCTTTTTTTCCCCCTGTTTTTGTTGAAAATTGCTGAATTTCAGAGCTAGGTGGAATGGATGGGAAAGGTCTCACTACCCCACAGCGTGGCACTGAACTCAGGCACAGTTTTCCTGCTTTTCAGGCAGGTGGTTTTCATGCCTCAGAATAAAGTTCATCTGGATTTGTTTTCTCTTTGGCAAAATGTGATGTAAAAACAGCAGTAGTGACCCGTTTTCTGGTAGGGGAAGGAATCTGATCCCAATTTGCTGTGGATTTTTTTTTGCATGTGGTTTTTATGCAAGGAGTGAACAGGGTTGTGGATTTCTTGGTATTGACTGCAGGACTGTAGGCTTAGTAGCATTTTTATTTCACAAGGAGTGAGTCTGAGCAACTGAAATGGGGAAGGAATTTTTATGCAGTTAAAAATTAGTATTCTCTGACTATCAGATGTATGCTACAGAGATAAGTCATCCATATTAAAAAAAAAGGCAAAAAAAGCTGCCAGCTACCTCAGTTGATAAAATACAAGGATGAGAACATTGTTTTCTGATATTCCTGTTCTTTCTAATATCATGGAAAAATAACACTTGTGTTATTGTAATTTTTTTTTCTGAGCAACCAAGTGTTGAGGACGTTTTTATCTATCCCAGAGGGCATATGTGAAAAGAAAAGGATTTTCATGTTCATTCCAGCTCATTTTGAAGGGATCTGGTTTCTCATTTGGCTGGATTTCAGACACAAGGGTAGTGGCTGGTAGGAGCTGGGGAGTGGGCTCAGAACAGGGCTCCTGCTAGTGGTGGAAATTTTCCAGCAGCCTCAATGATCCTACTTAAGCCCTCAATTTCAAAAGAAATGAAATATCTTTTCCAGACCCACTTTTCACAGTTAAATATATATATTTTTATAGATCTGTTTGCTCATATATGTGTGTGTATAAGTGTGTGTGTGGTGTATGTGCATTTGTGAAGTGGCTTGCTCACCAGCACTCACTGGATGAGATACTGTTAAAATTAATTGCCTCTGAGCTGCTGACAGACTCTTGGGAAGCGCTGTAGGGAGGGAGAGGTGCCACTCTCGGAGCATCTACCCCCAAAATACCTGCTGTGTACACACCCTAGAGGAAACCCTCAGCCCACTGCTCTGCAGGTGTCAGCTGAGGCAGGCAGTGAGGCTGATTTCTTTGCCAGAATTAGATTTTGGCTGTGGGCAGCTCTTCCTGCCTGTGCTGAGCTGGGCTTCCCTGTCCTGAGCTGTAGAGAGGGAAATGAAAGGCATGGAGAGAGTTCTGAGGCACAGGGTTCAAACACTGCTCCTTGTCTCCAACACTACCTACACCTTCCTCCCTTATGCATTCCAAATCCATTGCTTTCGAATTATTATTTCTCCCCCCCTCTTTGCATTTTTGCTTCCTGCCCCTTCTCCTCTCCTTGTTCCCCTTGCCTCCCGCCATGGCACAGGCTGCTCTCTGGTATTCCCCTTCCCTGCTGATCTCTGGTTCTGATTACACTAATGGATTTCATTATGGAGGAAGTGTTGGTGGGCGGGAGGGGAATCCCACAGCTCCCAGGTCGGGATTTTCAAAGGAATTAAGATTTTAATTCCTCCTGAAAGCTGTAGGGAAGGGGTGCCTGGCATCCTTTTCAAATCTGCCAACACCCTGCTCTTCCCTCCCTTGCCCTGAGTGGGTTGTCTTTGCTGTACCTGCATTGCTGTGTCCTTCCAGGGTGGTGGCAGGCAGGGTGACACCGGCTCTATGGCTGCAAGGACACGTGTGTGCCCATGGCCAGCGTCTTGTGGCTCGGTCCTGGGTGGCTCAGTGCCACTTTGGTGGGCACCGAGCAGCAGGAGAGGTGCGGTTCGGGTTGGGAGTGTGGCTGGTGCACAGCTCCGTGAGGTTTGTAATGGGCTCCCTCTTTTCTGCGTGCCAGATTCCAGCTCGGAGGAGGAGGACGACGACGATGAGGAAGAAGAGGAGGAAGCAGAGGACTATGGCACGGATGGCACAGACAGGCTGTCATCACCTGCCCTGGATGAGAGTGGCCTGGGCCTTCTGGCCAGGTTTGCTGCCAGCGCCATGCCCAGCCCCATCGTTCCCCCTCCTCTTTCCATCATCCAGCTGGAGGCCAAGCAGAAGGCGAAGAAGAAGGAGGAGAGGCAGAGCCTGATGGGTGAGTTCCATGCTGGTGCTGTGGGGGCAAGCTGGAAGGTTTGGGAGGTCCCAGCTGTGCTGCAAGAGAGCAGGTTGTGTAGCCAGACACCGAGCTGCCTTTTCTTCACTTTGGCAGCTTGGTCGTGATGCTGAAGGTGGGGAAAATGGTTGATAGGGAGACAAAAGCCAGTCATGGACATGGCAGGTTAGCAGCTGCAGCCGTGGCTTCCTTAGGGACAGCTGGGGCTATGTCAAAGTTTCCTCTTTTCCTACTTGGCAAATTCTCAACAAGACATGCTGCAAAGGCAAGCAGTGGGATGCTGCATCCCCTTGGACAGAGTGCAGAAGGCAGTGAAGTGCTGTTAAATTTGAGAGAAGGAAGCATGTGCTAAATGCAGCTGACCTTGGATACCCAAGGGAAGCACAGACACCCAAGCAGAAGAAAAGCTCTTTCCATCAGCCCATCCCATCAGCTTCCTTATAGAAACCAGCCAGAGAGACTTGAAGCAAGCATTCCTTCCTCTGCTCATGTGCTTGCAGTGCCAGAATCTGGGTTTCTGCCCTGCCTCTGTCTCAGTTTCAATGTGTTGGGAGTTTCATTTCTTCCTCTCCCCATGCCCTGCTGAACAAGTGCCCATTGGTGACATTGTTCCTGGTCAGACAGATCTATATGGCTTCCATTTATAAATTCTCTATTAATATTTATTAAGTGATAATGGAATTTATAGCATGCTTCAGAATGGAAAATGATGTCCTCCTCGGGAGCCTGGCTTGTTTTAGCACTGTTTCCATGCTATATTAGGCTTTTGCCATCTTGTTCCAACAGCCACTGCTAAGAATTTATTGTCTTGTAATCTGCCCTCCTTGAAACTGGAAGCATCTAGAAATTACCTCATGCAGTACTGAGAGAGGAGAAGGAGTGTTTTAATTTCCAGTGGGTTCTTCATTTTGAGCTTTGCCAGCTTTGTTTTTGACATGCTGGCTCTTTTTTCTCTCCATGCTGGGGCTGTCTCAGGGGAAGAGGATTGGGTAGAAGATGAGAGCAGTTTCCTGCAGACTGAATTTACCCAGGAAAGTGAGTGTATTTGAGAGAAGGATCAAGGGAAGATGCTTTCCTTGCTTGTGCCATGTACATTTTCATTTTCCCATGAATGTTGTTTGCCTGCCTCCTGCCCATGTTGCTGGAGGTGTAGGTGCTTTCTCAGTTTCTCTTCTGCCCCTGGAAACCTGATTTGCTTTCCTTTATCAGGTTCAGGGGAACACAGTGAAGATGGGGAACATCTTGGCATTACTACAGTATTTCAGACCTCTGGTCACTGCTTTGCTCATGGTGCTGAGAAAAGGCCAGTGTGAGGGGAATTCCATTTGCCACAGATAAAAGATCATTTACGTCTCTTGACTTTAAGGCGACTCCTTGAGCCAGTAAAAGGATCTGTGGTGTCTGTTGGCCATTGGGAAAAAATAAGCTTGAAATCTGGGTTTATTCCATTTGTTAAAAGACATTGTTCTCCTGAAACAAAGGTGAGACTGGAGAGGACTCCCACCAGGACAGAAGGAGGGATCAGCTTGTGGGGTTTATGCTTGGTTTCAGCTGAGCAGTTCCTTTTTGAGGAGGGGCATGTTAAAGTATATTTTCTCTTCAGAGCTTTCCTGCAGGGTTTTGCTTGTGGGAGAAGGGAGAAAATGGAGGCAGGGAACACACTGAACCACACTGCCTGAACTGTTGGGCTCTGGTTTGGAGCAGGGCTGGCTTATAGGGAATTTCCAGTGTTTTATGGGTCAGAAATGGAGGTCTGAGGGATGTGGGGATTGGAAAGAGGAACAACCAAGAGCTCTACTGAACAGGCACAGCATCTTCCATGGAGCCCAGAAGTTTCCAGCAGGATGTGTCTCCTCTTGGCTCAGCCAGGAATTTGACTGATGGTTCAATCCTTTGCTCCTAGGGACAGAGTTTGAGTACACAGACTCGGAGAGTGAGATCAAGATCAGGAAGAAGTCTCCTTCAGGGCTGCTGCGTGGGAAGAAGGGGCCGCTGGAGCCCGGCAGCATCCCGCCCAGCCAGACCCCCAGCAGCCTTGACTCCACATCTGGGAGCGCTGACAAGGCCAAGCTGGGGGCTGAGAAGGGCCGCAAGCTGAAGAAATTCAAATCCCCTAAGGACTTGAGCTTTGAGTTTGGGCTGGAGGCCAGCGATGACGACCTGTGGAACCGGCGCCGCAGCGAGCGGATCTTCCTCCACGACGCCACCACGTCCTCGGCCATGCTGACATCCACGGCCCCTGCCAGCTCCACCCCCGTCTCCAAACCTGGGCGCTGTGGCAAGGGGGCCCCCATGAGCCCCAAAAAGGAGGGCAGCAAGGGGAAGGAGAGGAAGGAGCTAAGCAAGGTGAGGAACGTGCTGGCCAGATTGGTGTTTGGACACTTGCGAGCTGAGCATGAATGGAGGGCAGTCAATTCCACTAAGGTAGAGGAGAGTTGAGTCCTGTCTCAGCAGTTGTTTGGCTGCCCCTTGTCACCCCTGTCAGCCCCATGTACACCTGGAGGCTCTGTCAGACCTGGATCTGACTTGCAGGTGGTAAAAGCTTGTTATGTTTGAATGGGGCTGTTTACTTCTGTCACCCTCTGCGTCCCAAATCCATTGTGTTTGGGTGGTCAGAGTTGATGATCCTGCATTAAAACAGATCCTGTGAAATCTCTCTCCCACTTTCTGCATGAGGTTGTCCTCTTGCTGACCTGTGGCCCCCAGACTGGCCTTTAAGGCTGTTCCCCTTTGTGTGGTGATTTCTGAGGTCTGTCCCTGGCTGGGGGTGACAGTGGTCTCTGGGTTACTGGCTTTTCATCTAAGCTGAATGCTTGGCTCCCTCTGGCTCCAGTCCAGTTCATGGCAGTGTTATGGAAAAACACTGATGGGGAGAGTTAGACAACTCAGTCGTGACGTGAGGCCAACTGGGATCTTTTTGGAGCTCTTTGGAGGAAGATTTGATGGGCAGGAGTTGCTCTCCAGTGTAATGAAAGGCTCTTCTGAAAATGTGTGAAGCCAGAAAGCAGAGCTGAGAGATGTAGGATGTGATGTGGGCAGTGAACTAACTGCTGGCTGAACATCATCCCACCTGTGCATCCCCTGCCTTGCTCCACCTTTTCCCTCTCCTTGGACCCAGGTCTTTACCAATCTTCACTTTACTGATGGAAGTGTTTTGTTTTATTTTTAGCAGCGGAAGAAGGGTAAAGAAACGCCCTGCTGCTCCTCCTCCTCATCCATGTCTCCTCCTGGCATCCCCAGCTCCCCCTCTGATGTTCGGGTCAGCCTGGCAAGTGCCCTGGGCTCCAGCAAGAAGAGCAAAGCTAAGGTGAAAGCCAAGGAGGTGAAAAAAGAGGTGAGGGACTGGTTCTAGTATGGCTGGACTGGACTGTTGCAGCGTGAGGGAGGGAAAGCAGAGGTGCAGGTTTTGCTGGGTGTGTTACAGGCAAAGGGCTGGTTTGAAAAGCCTGAAATCCAAGGAAGACTCTCTGATAGTACCTGCTGCTACCATCTGGTGTTCATTTGCCTTCATCCCTCAAATTAGTGAGCAGGCAGGATTTTCTCTAAGGCTGCCATGGGATGGAGAGCTTGCATGGACAGCGAGGACCAAGGAGATGGTGATGGAGTAGCCTTGCTCAGCACTGGGTCACAGCTGGTTCCTGCTCCACTGCTGTGGCCTGCCATCTCTCATAACACACATTGCTGTCTGTGTGATGCTTATGGTCTGTGTGTAACACAAGGAAGACTGGAGAAGAAATATGAACAGTGCCTGGTGCCTGTTCAGTGAAGGCAGAGGCTCAGGAGCACTGTGGTGAATGCAGAGCAAAACTACAGCTCCACAGTATCTCTCCCAACCTCTAAGAGTGAGCATGTGGGGAATAGCTTTTGGCCAGCTGTTGGTGATGCTTGGGGGATGAAGGCAGCAAAAAATCTAGGTACACCCACTTAACTCTCCATCCTGAGGATGGAGACAGGTTTGTCCCAATATTTTTTGCTGGAGGGAGGTGAGATGGGATCAGGCTGTTTCCTGTGGGATCCAGCTGATGTGCTGCTTGCTGTCCTGCAGAACCGAGGGAAGGGAGGGGCTGTCAGCAAGCTCATGGAGAGCATGGCAGCAGAGGAGGATTTTGAACCCAACCAAGACAGCAGCTTCTCAGAGGATGAGAACATCCCACTGAGCATGCTGGTTGAGAGGCCACCCACACCAGGTAAGGGCAGGATTTTACAGGTAGGGGAGCTGGGCAGGTTTCCCAGGGCTGCTCAGAGGACAGTTGTGCTTCTTTCATACATTCCTCATCCAAAGCCATGAGTCTTTGGCGTGGAGATACCACATTTTCAGTCAATTCAATAAAATCTAAGCCTGATCAGCATGGCTCTCTGTGACATCTAGTTGAAGCCCAGTCTCTGAGTTGCTCTATTTTCATTTACTGGTATGTTATTAATATCAAGAGAGGGGACAGTGATGCTGGGAATATGAAGTTTCCTTCTCCCCTCACTGTCCCTTTCCCATGTGTGGTTCTCTCTAATCCCCATCTTGCTCCCACACCTCCCAGCTCCCCGCTCCTGCATCATAGACAAGGATGAGCTGAAGGATGGCCTGCGTGTCCTCATCCCCATGGATGACAAGCTGCTCTATGCTGGCCATGTCAAGACTGTGCATTCACCAGACATGTGAGTTGAGGGGCTGCTGTATCCACCTGGGATCTGCCAGAAAATGGGGACATAGCTGCTGCACTGATCAGTTTGGGGGCTGTGTAGAGCTGGCTGCCCAGAGATTCACAATGTCTGGCAGGGAGGCAAGGAGAGTCCACTCTGGTTTATCAGCACTGAGGGAAATCCAATTATCTCTCATTAAGTGCTCTCACATCCTCTCCCATCAGAGGGAGGCGTTACCTGGTGGGGGTGGTGTCTCCCATGTGCTATCTGACCTAGCCTTTGTGTTTCAGATACCGGGTGGTGGTGGAGGGCGAGAGGGGGAACCGTCCCCACATTTACTGCCTGGAGCAGCTCCTGCAGGAAGCGGTATGTGCTGCCAAAGGTGCCTGTCCTTGGTGCCTGTGGCCCGTTCTGGGGTGGGGGAGGCTGGCTGGAAGCTCTCTCCTCCTCCGGCTGCAGGGATGTCCTGGTCCTGCCCCGATAGTCAGTGTGGGCAGAATCCCCTTGGTGCACTCACTGCCCCACTGACAGCAGGCACTAGTCCTGTATTCCAGCAGGAGTGGTCCTTCCTTCCTCCTGTGAGCACACAGGAGGCTGTTCCCCAGCAGGGCAACTGTCCCTTGCCTTCTCCAGAGCTGCTTTGCTCCATGCCAGGCGTGGTGGGGTGGTCTGTGCTGGTGGCAGGGTGGTCAGTGATTGCCCTCCTCTTGCCCTGAGCAGATCATCGATGTGAAGCCCCCTTCAGTGCGGTTCCTGCCCGAGGGCACGAGGATTGCAGCCTACTGGAGCCAGCAGTACCGCTGCCTCTACCCAGGGACAGTTGTCCGAGGTAAGGCCACCCTGGCTGCTCTGTGCTGTGAACCTGGGCTGTCTCAGCCCTGTGTGTCCTCAGGGATGTCAGGCTTGTCTGGGGAAGCTCTGATCTCTGCTGTGAGTGTCCTGTAAGTCAGAGCCTGGCTTGTTCTCTCCTCCAGGTCATGCCCCTCTCTTTAACGATGTAGATTTAGTAACGTCCTGCAGGTTCAGGAAGAGGTTCAAGCAATTTAGGAGCTTAAATATATCAAGAACATTTAATACATTTCAGAAAGTCAGAATTTATTCCAAGGATCTATTATTTCTGAGGCTGTGGAGGTTGAGGTTTCTAAATCACCTGGACACTCACGACTTTGATCTGACACAAAACTCTCCAGTCTGGTCCCATTAGAAAGTTGCTGAATTGTCCTGAATGGCTCAGGACAATTCTGCTATGGCTGGTCTTGTTTTTGGGATCTTGGTCATACCACATGTGTAAAAGGGAATAATTACTTATGATGTATAAACCAGTAATGCTGATACAAGAAGAGCGGGTGAGAACACAGCTTGTTTCTCTTGGAGAAGGTGAAAAGCAGCAGTTTATGATGGCTGAGAGTAATTGCAAAATGCAGGTTAAAAGAAAGATATTTCAATGAAAGGAGAAAAGTGAATTTCTGCAAGAATAGAGGGAAATAGTAGAGAGAGGTGAGAAGTCAAACTTCTGTTATGTATATGTTCTGGAGCAGTGCTGTTGATGGGGAATTTCACACTGAGTGGGCTGGTTTAGTGTTATCAGGGACTTTCCACTGGAGAGTGAGCCTTCTGTGCCCTCCCTGCACAGCCTAGGAAAGGTGAAGCAGGTGCTTTGCAGCTGGTGCAGCACCCCTGTCTTTCCCCATCTTCCTACTTCCCTCACAATGGGTTTGTACTCTGATGTTTGTTGCTAATCCCATCTTCTGCTCCCCCATCCCACAGGAACCCTGGATCTGGAGGAAGATGGTGATCTCATCACGGTAGAGTTCGATGACGGCGACACGGGACGCATCCCACTGTCTCACATTCGGCTTCTCCCACCTGACTACAAGATCCAGTGTGAGTCTTGCTGTTCAGTACTTTTTTCCAAGATACTTCCCACTCTGACATATATGGAGTTTCAGGGTGCTTTCCACAAATTTTGGGACAAGTTCACAGACTTTCAGTCACAAAGATTGCACCAGCAATTACAGAACACAGAGCTGGGGTGGGATATCATCCATCAGGAAAAAGGCCCAGTCCCCCTTGCAGATTTGGCTGGGATACTTTCACTCTATCACATCTCTGTTTTATGTGTTATTTGACTGCATTTGAACATCTCTTTGACCTGTTCCAGGTGCTGAGCCTTCCCCTGCCCTTCTGGTGCCCAGCACCAAGCGCCGTAGCCGTAAATCCAGCAAAGACACTGGAGAAGGAAAAGAGGGAGCTGCACTGGGGTCAGAGGAGCCTGTGTCAAAGGGCAAAGGGCGAGGGAGAAAGCCAAGTGTCAAGGCCAAAGCTGGTAAGTTGCACTCTGCCAGGCCTGGAGCTGAGGGAATCCTTGCACAGCTCCCCACTGTTCTCCCCAAGTCAGGGCTGTTGCTTGGAGCAGGATTTGGGTGAGGATGGATACAGTGCTTGAGTGCAAAGCACTCGTGCATCTCACTCTGCTGTGGCTACAGTTTACAGGAGGCTGGCTTGGAAGCTGGCCTGTGCTGTAACAGCCTCCTGTCAGTCAGGGATGTGGAGCAGAGTCCCTTTTTCAGCTGAGCATCTCTGCAGCTGTCAATAGGTGCAAAGGTGCAGAAGATTTGTAGTTTACTTCTCCTGAAGTGGAAGCAGCACCCATGGGCATTGTCCATCACTTCTCACAAGTACTGGCACCAGGCCAGGCTGTTCAGTGAGCAGTGAGGACACCCCCTGTGCTCCTTTGGGGGTACCTGAGCAGGCAGGAACAAGCCATGCTTGGCCAGAGACCAGTCAGCGCTGGTGTCTGGTTGTGTCTGAGCTAATAAAGCCCTTCTGGAGGGATAACATCATGTCTTTGTGTTTCTTCCCCTCTGCAGAAGAGGCTGCCTTGCCTGAAGAGAAGGATCAGGTGGAGTCTTCACCTGTCACCTCCTCAGTCCCAGAGAAGCCGGCCTGCTTGAGCAAGCCAAGCATGAAGGGGTCACGAAAATTGCAACCGCTGCCAACTGGAGGCTCTCCTGCTCCCACAGAGGAAAAGCGGTCAAAAGCCAGCAAAATGAAGATCTCCACGAAGCTGCACAGCCCCCCACAACCCTCCTACCAGCCTGCTGTGTTTGGCAGCATCCTGGGCACGGAGCCCTATGGCGATCTCCCGGGAACGCTGGCGGCCTTTGGCTCCAGCGATGCTTCGGTGTCCAAAGCCAAGGCCAAGAAGGGGCGGCCCACCGAGGAGACACAAGAGTTTGGCACCATGGTCAAGGCTCAGAGGAAGCATGACAATGAAATCCTAATCAAGCTGGACCATGAGGGTGTGATGTCTCCAAAGACAAAGAAGATGAAGGAAGCGATGAGGATGCTGGAGGACTCGAACCTGGCCAGTCGCAGAGATGGGAAGAGTCTCTTGGGGCTGGGCTATTCTGCTGCAGTGAGTGTGGAGGGCAAGCAGAAATCGTCCCGAGCCAAGGTGGCTGAGGGAGACCCTTCCCCTGCCAGCTTTGGAGGAAAGTTTGATGCCTCAGCAGAGAGCCTTGCTGCCTCGAAGGACCAGGAAGAAAAGGCAGCAGCTCCAGCAGGTGTGGAGGAGTCTGAGAGCAACAGCAGTGACAGCAGCTCGGAGTCAGAGGGAGAAGAGGAGGCTCAGAAGAACCAAGGGGAAGCCCAGGACAGCAGCTCAGCCAGCTCAAGAGCATCCACCCCTCTCTCTTCCTCCAACTCCTCCTCTTCTTCCTCTTCTAGCAGCAGCTCCTCTTCATCTTCATCTTCCTCCTCTTCCTCCACCTCATCAACCTCTTCTTCATCAAGCTCCAGCTCTTCTTCCTCCTCCACTACGGACGAAGATTCCTCCTGCAGCTCTGACGACGAAGTAGCCGAGGCCCAGCCGAGTTCCTCGGTGCAGCAAACCCTCCCACCCAAGCAAACCAAGCAGGCAGGGAAATCCCGGGCGTCCTCCCACCCGCAGAGCCAGAAGCAGCCGGCGCAGCAGCCGGCGCAGCAGCCGGCGCAGCAGCCGGCACCACCGCAGAGCGGCAACAAGAGCCGGCCCAAGAAGCGCGAGGGCATCCACCTGCCCACCACCAAGGAGCTGGCCAAGCGCCAGCGCCTGCCCTCCGTGGAGAACAGGCCCAAGATCGCTGCTTTCCTCCCGGCACGGCAGCTCTGGAAGTGGTTTGGGAAGCCCACGCAGGTAAATGCTCAGCACTCGGCACTGGTTTTGCCTTCTGGTGCCTCTTCCCTTTTGCTGGTGTGGTGGAACTGCTGGCGTGTCCAGTGTGCAGGGAGATGCCTTTCACTGTGTTGGGGAAGCCATTCTGTGTGTCGTATCCCTCTGCCCCAGTTCCTGTGGGAATATTGTGGCTCTGCCAACAGCAAAGGGATGCATGTGGGACAGGGCAAACAGTGGTGTGTAGGGAAAATGTGGGTGATCCCTGGCTGACCACTTGCATGATCCCCTCTTGGCAGAGACGAGGAATGAAGGGGAAGGCCAGGAAGCTGTTCTACAAGGCCATCGTGCGGGGCAAGGAGATCATCCGCATCGGGGACTGCGCGGTTTTCCTCTCCGCTGGCCGCCCCAACCTGCCCTACATTGGCCGGATCCAGAGCATGTGGGAATCCTGGGGCAACAACATGGTGGTCCGAGTCAAATGGTTTTATCACCCAGAAGAAACCAACCCTGGGAAGAAACTCAATGAAGGCAAGGTAGGCTGGTCTCCTTTGCTGAGAGGGCTGCAAAGCTCCTTGCTCCCTTTTGTTTCCAACAATGAGGAAAGCAGCCAAGGCCCAGTTTGTTACTGGTACCCTGAAGGGGGTGGCCCCATGCTTTCATCTTGTGGGGGCTGCCTGTGGTGTGGGCAAGCCCAGTGTTGACCCCTTGAAGAAGGAAGGGGTGGGTTTCTTTGTATTAGGAAATAAAGACTTTTGCGTGGGTACCAAAAAAAGCATCAAGAGCCAGATCAAGTCTTCAGAGTGTAAGAAGGATGGGCCTGGTGCTCAGAAACACTGAGTTTTGCATATGTGTATAGGATTTTTTCCTAGTGGCAATGGGCAGGAGTTGAAGTTCCAAAAGCACGTGGGTGGGCAGGAGTTGGTGAGATGGAAAATCAACAAATTCACCAGGTTTTCATTTCTGTTTCCTTTTTTCTTCTTGGGCACAGCGCTGGGATCAGAAATCGGGCAGGAGTCTGGCCACAGCTTTGCAGGCATCCAACCAGAGGAAGGACTTTATGGAGGTTGGTGAGACTGGGAGAAGGTTGGGAGGGAATGCTGGGTACCCTGTAACAAATAAATTCTGCTGGGAATACCCCCCAAACTTCTCTGGCTCTTGCTTTTTGCCTCGACTGCCAAATCTGCAGTGCCCAGGAGTTGGGATGGATATTTCTGGGAGGATGGGAGTAGCTGCAGGTGCTGGGTGTGGGGAGGAAGAGGGAGCTGGTATCCAGCACCCATCTTTGCATTTGCATCCTTGATATGAGGATGGCAAACCCCTGGCCTCCATATTTCCCTGTCTGTGTGCTTGGCAGCTGCAGCATTCCCATTAGTGGGAGCCAAGTGAAAGCCAGGGCTCAGGTTCAGTGGGCTGGAGGAATTGTCCAGGCTGTCCATGGGCCTGTGCAGATTCCCAGGGTCCCTCCCCTGGCCTGGTTGTTGGGATGAGTGAGATGTTCTTGAGTGTGAGAAGAGTCCTATCCCATTATGATGAGTGTTTTTCCTACTTATTGAAGATGATGCTGTAAATGCTGGGTGATCTAATGGCTCCTTTTTTTCCCACCTCCTTCCTTCTCTTCCTGTTGTGCAGAGAGCCCTCTACCAGTCCTCTCACGTGGATGAAAATGATGTCCAGACCATCTCACACAAGTGTCTTGTTGTTGGTCTGGATCAATATGAGCAGATGCTAAAGACAAAGAAATACCAAGACAGTGAGGATCTCTACTACCTTGCAGGGACCTACGAGCCCACCACGGGCATGATCTTCAACACTGACGGGGTCCCTGTCATCTGCTGACTGCCCAGGGGACACATGCCACCCCCTGGGAAGGGGTGGGACAGACCTGAGGACGTGCCTGTTCAGACGACATGATTGTTTCTTTCAATGCTCATTTCTGTGTCACACTACAGACAGGAGAGCGCGAGAGACGCGAGGAGGAAGGAGAAGGCTGAAGAAAGGGGTTGGGGAAGCAGTTACAGGACTCGAGGAAGATGCCATTGGGGGCTGTGGTGGTCCTTGAACCCCGAGGCTCTTCTGGAAGTGGCTTTAAGTAAGGTGACACTCGACCAACTTCTCCCTTCCTCCTTTTGGTCCAGGAAAGCACATGGGTCTCGTGATCATTTCACCAGCGGGACCCCCCGGCAGGAGGGATCCCTTTTGTGTCATTTTTCCCCATCAGTAACTCGGAAGCCGCCCGCACGTGGAAGGACTCTCTCGCCTTCTGCGTGCGCTCCTCTCCGTCCTTATATTCCCTTTCCTGCTTAGTTTCGCATGACCCTTTATAGGAAGGACAGGGTGAAAGAGAAAGGAGATGAGTCTCTCTCAGCGCCTCGTCTCGATCCTCTCAGCGCCTTTTTGCCGTTCTCTTTCCCTGGAGGCCCCTCTGGCAGCGTGTGGAGCACGACAGGGCAGGGCTGGCCCCAGCACAGAGATGGCAGAAGAGAATCCTCTGGCCTGGGAGGAGCCAGGTGGAAGAGGAGCCAACATCCAGTCTGGAATGCTGCCTTCCCTCTGCCTTGAACAAACACTCAGAACCCTCTGCAGCTCTGCACCCCTTCTGCCCTGTGAAGGTGCTGGAGGGAGCAAGCAAGTGGCAAGGGGGGTGACAAGTGACAAACTGAGACCTCATCTTGGAGCGTGCAGTGAAGGGGCAGGAAACGACTGGGAAAAGCTGCTGCTTGGTGCTTGGAGGAGAGATTATCAGAGGCCACTGGATTCCAGCATCCCTCACCCAGCTTTACCCGCCCTGCCTGAGATGTGGAGCTGCTGGGAAGCCTTGCCCATCATCTGAAGGGAATGGGGGCAGTGTGTGAACCCGGCTGTGCCTGCCCACGGCGCTCCCACAGCCAGAGCCCCGCTGCCACCTTGGGCTCAGGGACTGCACCGTTCATCTCCCTCCATCCACGGAGGAGCTGAGCTCCCCTCGGGCACACGCCAGCCCCGCGGCACCGCCACCGCTGCTCCAGGCTTACACCTGGCAAGGGGGAACACTGGAGGAGAACCTGAGGAGAACGACGCACCATCCTTGCACTTAAAACAAAACTCCAAGAGACGCACTGATCTTTGCAACTCCCGACTCGCACTACGGATCGCCGGGACGCGGAGCGGGGCCCGGCTCGGCCCAGGCTCCCGTGGGGAGACGCTTAAGCCAAGGACAGATTGGAAACTCTCCACCCTGGCTGCGGGAATGGAGGCCGGGGCTCAGGGGTGAGGGACAGCCCCACAGAGTTACCCCTCGTCCTTTTAAACAAACCACATGGTGCTGAGCTCGTACCATCTCCACCCCGGGCCACCGGCGCCTCGGCACGGCGGACAGCGACGGTTCTAGCCTGTACAGTTTTAATGTACCAAAAGACTCTTTAGCCCTCCTGTATTATAAGTCTTTAAATGGATTCAACTTTTTAATTATAAATATAAATATAAATATATATATATAAATATAAACTTTTTAAAACTGTGAAAAAAATTATGAAATTATAAAAAACAAAAAAAGAAAAAAACCCACAACGGCAGAAATGAACACAGTCTGACGTTTAGAATATTATTTTTTATTTCCTGTTGGATTGTGATTGTAAATGATCTGGGAACAGGCACACCCCCCACGCTCAAAGTGTACTGTACTTCTAGAAGCAAATTGTGTGAGCATATTTTAAAGAGCGAGAGAGAGAGCGCGCGAGAGAGATTTTATGCTAATGTTAAATAGAAAGCACTTAAAACCCACTGCCTTCTATGGAACACAAGGATATTTCAGACAATCGAGAGGAAAGGAGAGCCAGGTTTTTGTCTTTTTGTTTTGTTTTGTTTATGTTTTGTTTAAAACAATTTTTTTGGCATTCTGTTTGTTGGAGAACTCCGTGTGATCTTTTTTCATAAAAAAAAAAAAATCTAATTGAAAAAAAGCAACCCAGCGAAGCATCTTTCTTTGTCTCACTTGTCCTGACCGCAGGGTTTTTCTCCCCTTGGTGGCAATGATGGCTTTTTGGCTCAGCCCCTGCCCTGGAGAAAGACACAACCCAGGTGCCTGGTGGCTTTTTGGGGAGAACCCATCTGTGTGAGTTGGTGGCACCGATGGACAGGACTGGATGCTGGAGCAGAGCTGTCTGCTGGGCAGGGCCTGTGGCCTGGAGGTGTGAGTCCTCCCCCTGCCACCATGTGCTGAGGATGAAACGCTGGATTTGCTCTTTTTTGGTGTGAGCTGCACTTCATACAGGCAGGAGCTTGGCACGGCCAGACCCTCCCGTGCTGCAGGGGCCAGGTCAGGGCCAGGCCTGGCACTCGCTGGCTCCTTGGGCTTCCCTGGGAGGTGGCACCTGCCATTTGGCACCGTTAGGTGCAGCTGGTCCCAAAACATGGTGCTGGCACTTCTCCTGATGTTTTCTGCTCCTCTTGGCCTGTTCCCTGTCCCGTGTGCTGCCCATGGCAGTTTGCAGGCTGGCAGGGGTTTGGTGTAACCCGGTGATGTGTTCAACCACCCCAGGTGACAAAGGGGACCCTGATGATGGAGACCAGCACAAGGGGCACCCCAAAACCCAACAGGACAGGCAGCAGGCGGTGTGTGTGTGTTTGCCAGTGCAGCCCATCACCAGCAGTCAAGTGCCACCCACACACTTGTGGTGTGTGCCAGCAGCACAGCTAAGGACCAGCCCTTGTTGCAAAGACATTGAATTATTTAATCAGCTTCACTTCCATCCTGTGCAATAAAACTTGAAGCTCAGCAGTGGCCTGCAGGTGGCACTGGCAGTGCTGTAGCCTTAGGACCCCCCCCTCTACCCCTTGCATGGAGCAGATTCACAGTGTGGGGTGGGGGGAGGCAAGACCCTGCCTCTGTTGCAGTTAGCGGGAGTAAAACAAGACACAATAAAAAAAAAAATCTTTTTTCCCCAACTATATGATTCCTATATTTAGGGAGAGACTGTGATTTCAAGCCATCCCTGGTGAAAACCTGCAGCACCATCAATGGAAGTCGAGACCCACCTTCCCAGAGCCACGGGGGACTGAAGGAGTGTTTCTTTCCTCTCTTGCTTCTCTTCTTCCTCACCAGCCCTCCATCACCCTCCTCCCCAGTGCTGGTCCTATTCCCTTTGGGATTTGGCAGTATTTTCTTCCTCCTGTCAATGGCTTGCCTCAAACAGAAGATCCCCAGCCTCCAGTGGAGAGCTGCACATTGCTGATGGGGAGACCCCCAAAAGCAGCAAGAACCGTCCCCTGGGGTGGGAGGAATGTCACCCCAAGCAGTGGCCCTGCACAGTGCCTGGCTGGGCAGCACAGGCCATTTGGGAATGCCACAGCCCTGTGCCAACAGGATACCAGTCCTTGTCCATGCTGGGGTGGCTTTCTGGCTCCAGGCTCCCTCCTTGAGGAGGGATGTGGGGCCGTGGTGGGAAGCAGGTCCCATCCTGTCCCCACTGCCCTGCCCCAGGGCTCAGTACCCCGAGGTGAAGGAGCCGTTGGAGGTCTCGGTGTAGAAGCAGGTGCTGTGGGAGGTGCTGCTGAGGCTGTAGGCAAAATACGCCACGGCCGAGCCCAGCGTCAAGCCCGTCATGTAGGACACGGTCATGGTGTTCCCTGTGGGAAGGGACACGGGCTGCCAGGGTGCTCTGGCCACACCACGGGGCATTCCCAGGAGGGCTCTGTCCTACCTGCCAGCTCCCGCTGCTCCGGGCTCACTTTGCCTGCGGCCAGGATCATGGGCACGCTGCCGAAGTAGCCGTTGGTGATGCCCATGAGGAGGGAGAAGATGCAGGGCCAGGCGGGGTGGCCGAAGGTGGGCTGCCCGCTGGGGTAGACGCACATGATGAAGAGGGGGATGAAGACCACGCGGAGGCAGGAGTAGACGAGGAGGTGGGTCCCTCTCCAGTCGTAGGGCAGGGCAGCCAGGATCTGCAGCGAGGGCAGAGACTCTGCTGGGGGGATGAGGAGGCTGGGGAGGGCCCTGCTGTGCCCAAAATGGGGTGACAAGGAGATGAGATGGTGGAAAGACCAGCTGCTGTGGGAACCCAGCCTTGGCCGTGCTGGTGAGCACCAGCCTCACAGTGATCAGAGCCTCCTGGGTGGATGACCCATGGTGGAGCCAAGTGGCTCAGAAACACCAAAGGAGGACAGACCCGCCCTGTGCTGGCTCTGGCCTCTCTCCTACCTTGCCGACGAAGTCAGAGAGGTTGAAGATGGCCATGATGAGGATGGGGAGCCATTCCCCCAGCGTGCAGTTGTGGATCTCCGACTCCAGCCCGGGAAAGAGGCACAGTGTGATGAAGTAGGTCATGGCGATGGAGAGCATGTAGGCCCAGATGAGGCGGGACACGACGTAGCGGTAGAGCAGCATGTCTGGCAGGGACAGGCAGCACAGCTCAGCCAAAAGTGCAGCCCAGCCCCCTTGCAGAGCCTGAGAGCTTTGTCTGACCCCCAGGGGTGCCTTCCAAAGATGAGTTTGGCCCATGGATTTGGGCACATCATTAGGAAAGGGATCATAGAATCATAGAATGGTTTGGGATGGAAGGGACTGTTAAAGACCATCCAGTTTCAACTCCCTGCCATGGCCAGCAACACCTTCCACTATCCCAGGTGGCTGCAAGCCCCATCCAACATGGCCTTGGACACTGTCAGGAATAGGGCAGCCACAGCTTCTCTGAGCAGCATGTGCCAGGGCCTCCCCACCCTCACAGGGAAGAATTTCTGGTTAATATTCCATCTAATCCTGTCATCACGTCAGTTTGAAACCATTTCCCTTTGTCCTGCTATTCCATGCCCTTTTCAAAAGTCCCTCTCCAGCCCTGGGGACGATCCTTCCCCATAAGAGTGTTACCAATCATTTATCCCACCCCACGGGCATGGCTTTCCCCAAGCCCACCACTCACCTCGGAAGCTGGGCCAGCTCCTCTTGATCTTGGGCCGGGGGACATCAAAGCGCATGTAGGTGCCACTCCCAGCCAGCTCAGCTTCGGTGCCAGGGCTGCCCCGGGGGGAGCTCAGCTGCCCCTGCTCCCGGTTTTCCTGGATGAGGGGAGAGCAGTGCTGAGGTGCAGTGGCAAAGAACCCCAGGGGCCGGCAGGCAAACCCACCCTTGGCTTACTGTAGCCATGATATCTGATGAAAAATCCTTTGCTAGGATTTTTCTCCTGAGGAGCTGAGGAGCCCCAGGAAAGAAATGCAAACAATTAACTGTCTGCTGCTGTGGAATGCAACAGGTGCACCTGTGATTGGTGCATGTTGGTCGTTTCTAATTAAGGCCAATCAAAGATGCAGCTGCATTGGACTCTGAGAATCACAAGCTTTTTGTTATTGATTCTATTCCTCTTTCCAGCTTTCTGATTAATCATTTTTTCTCCATTCTTTTAGCATAGATTTAATATAGCATTGTAACATAACATACATCATAACAGGGAGTCAAGACTCACAAGTCTCCCGGCACAAAACATGGAGCAGGGCTTACAAATCGGACGTCCTCGGCGGTGACGTCGTGGTGCACGCGGTACCCGGCGCGGGGCTGGCCGGCGCCGCGGCCCTGGCGGGAGCAGTCGGTGTAGTAGCGCACGAAGCGCGTGCGCTTCACCAGGAGGTGCAGGACGAAGCACGTCAGCTCCATGCCGATGGAGATGAAGAAGAAGATGACGGTGTTCTCCTTCTCGTCCGACAGCAGCAGCTTGGTGAAGATGCGGCTGAGCGAGATGATGACCCCGGCGGTGCCTGGCGGCGCGGGAGAGCTGCCAGTGCTGGGCCCCTCTGCATCCCAGCTCAGGGATCCTCGCCACCCCCCACCCTGTGGATGTGATGCTTCCCCATCACCAGCAGTGATTTTGGGGTGATAAAGCTCCTGGCGGGCATCCCCACGTCCAGCCTGGCATGGCAGCGCAGGGACTCAGAAACCAGAAAACTCCCCGGGGTATCCCTGACCTGCTGGCTGTGCTGGGGCCAGTGGGGGCTCACTGGGGCCCCAGGAGAAGGTGCAATCCGTGTGGTGGCTGTGGACAGGGTCAGTGGCTGTGGTACTTACTCTCTCCTGTCATCACTCCCTGCGTGTAGCGCTTGGGCAGCAGCCCCGTGTAGCCGTAGAAGCTGGATTGCTGCACTTCAGGAGAGAGGCACAGAGGGGAGAAGGAGGGATTATTGCTGCAGCCGAAACTCCGGGAAGGAGGAAGAAA
This sequence comes from Passer montanus, assembly GCF_014805655.1. Lineage (NCBI taxonomy): Eukaryota > Metazoa > Chordata > Aves > Passeriformes > Passeridae > Passer > Passer montanus. Next base: position 3,401,994 of record NW_024373256.1, read on the forward strand.
CCTCAGAGGGAACCCATGAGCTGTGCCCGCTGGGAGCTGCTCCTTTCAGCAGCCTCCTTGCTCCAAAAGCAGGAGAGCCTTTTTCCCCTCCATGGATGCTCCACTGTGTCTGTGACCACCAGGTGTGGGGGCTTGGCATGCCACCATGGTGGCCAGATCAGCGAATACACCGTTTGGTGCTGGTGCCCCTGGCCAGTCCCACAATGCCTGGGCAGAGGTGGATGGGATGGGGCAGGAACCTGAGGGTTACAGGGACCAGAGCAGGAGGTTGTCCCAGGAGATCAGGGATGGGGCTGTTTCCCAGCCCTACCTGCCGTGTCCCAGCCCAGCTGCTCTGCCACATACCTGTGCAGCCAAAGGCCACCACCCCGACAGCCACCAGGTTGATGGCGTAGGCTTGTCTGCGGCTGAACAGCTCCAGCCACACGTCGCAGATGCTGACGAAGAGCAGGGGCCCCAGGGCAAACAGGTAGCCTGTGGGGAGGACACAGAGGGGGTGGCAGGGGCACGGCACGGGGACAGCACTGCCTGGGGGTGCAGGGACCCCACTCACCCACGGAGATCCGGGTGTGCAAGCTCAGCAGCTCCACCAGCGCGTTGTTGAGGATGACGGCCACCAGGGCCACCAGGATGTAGGTGAGGCTCATGTCGAAGACAATGGAGGTCCCTGGAGAGAAGCAGGTGATGGGGGGACAGCAGTTCAGCTCCCTTGGAAATGGGATTGAGCTCTCTCCAGGTTTGGGGTGTCAGAGATGTGCTGGAGCTGCTCCAGACCTACCTGGGTATTTGTGGTGCAGGTAATCCACATCGGTGATAAAGCTGTTGTAGGGCAGGAGAAATCCCACCCCAGCCAGCAGCATGGCAAAATAAATCCCATGGTATCGATCCTGCGGCTCAGGGTCCTCAGAAACTGCCCCAGAAGAGGAAGGAAAGAGAAAAAGATGTGACAGTGGCACTGCTGCCCCCCTGGGACCCACATGGGACCGCAGCCTTGAGGCGATGAAACAGCTCAGCTCCCTGTGGATGTACAAATAAACAGCCCCAGCTCTGAGAAATTCCTTCCCTAAATGAAGACATTTCAGTGGAGACCAGGAGGCAGGAAAACATCTGGGCTTTGGGGGTCTGGTGAGTTTTAATTGCAGCTAAACAAGCTGAGAGCCCGGCAGTGCAGGTAACAGCACAAGTCAAGGTGCAGGAAGGGTCAGAGGTGGGTGTGGAGGCAGACAGGGCTGCTCAGGATGTGGAGCAGGGCTGGGGTGAATCCCAGGAGTGTCCCTGAGTCCTGCATGGAGAAAGATGAAGCTGCAGGCTGGGGGTGAGCCTGGCAGGAGAACCAGGGCATCATTCCTCAACTCCTTCCCAGCCTGCAGAGCCCACTGTCACGGGACGTGCTGGTGGCTCACACGGGTACAAAAAGGGATGAAAAAGTGTAGTGGCCAATCTTGTGGCACTTGAGGCTATTTGTGGCTATTAAACCCATCCCAGGAAGCTCCTAGGCGGGTGGGAAACCAGCAGGGAGCCTGGCTCCTGGCCAGGGCCTGCCCTCACCTGGCTCCATGAAGGTGAGCACAGCCTTGGCCTGGCTGCCCCGCTGCAGCTCGTCCTCCTCCAGCTGGTAGCTGTCGAAGCTGAAGCTCATCACCACGTTCCCCTCGGGCGTCGCCACCGGGCTCAGCTCCTTGAGGCGCTGGGCTCCCACCGAGCCCATCCTGGCCCCCTGAGAGGGACAGAGAGCGGTGACAGTGACACCCCGGGGGTCTGCAAGGGACAGTGACGCGTGGGTGGCCCTGAGCCTTCTCCACCTCGTCGTATCACAGCGGTTCTGATGGGTTTTTTTCCACCTGGAAAGATGATTTCCCCGAGGCAAATGGGATCCACCGACCCTCTGAGCTGAAGCTTGGATTTGGGGTGGTGAGCAGGGCTCGTGGGGGACCCACACGAGCCACCCCCGAGGCTCAGCACCTCCCTGGGATGCTACCAAAGACAAACAAACAATTGCTGTGATTTCCAAAAGCAATTAGAGGAATTAACATGTGGAATCCACCCAGGGAAGGTCCTGCTGCCTCGGGAAGCCCTGGCTCCCTGCAGGCAGCACATTTGCTCTGCTTTTTGCCCTTTTCAGCATCTCTGGGGCAGAGCCACGGGCCGGGCAGGCACACTCCTGCAGCTTTCAGAGAGGGGATGGGATCTGACTCTGCTTTTTCCAGATCTGCTTCTCTGGGGGATCAGAGCCAGCACAGACCTGCCAGAGAGACCCCAGCATCACACCTGAGGGGCTGCACCAAACGCATCCCAAAATCAGCTCTCCAAATACTCAGCATCCTCCAGTGACCCCTCCAGAGCCATCCAACACAGGGGGCTGCTCTGAATTCCTGGCCTGCCCCCAGCCCACTTCCTGCAGATCTCCCTGACATCCAGGGGTGGTGATGGTGAAAAAATCTCCTCCAAGGCAGCAGGTTGAGTCAAGCAAGGGAGGAAAAATCAATGACAGTGATTTCCTTGGTCTCCCTGCCAGACATGGCGTTTGCAGGAGCAGAGAGGTTTTCCAGCTGCCAGCATGTGCTGGATGCTGGAGGGCCCTGAGGAGGGGGGCAAACATGGTGCCCACAGACCCTGTGAGTGAGTTCCTGGGGCTTAAATTGCTTCTCTCTGACCCAGACTGTGCTGAGGTCACAGCACTGCTGGGGGGCTCGGGTGGGGTCCCGTTTTGGGGCTCACCCCCAGACCCCCCATCCCAGAGCAGAACAGCCCAGCAGGACGTGTTGTCAGTCTTGGGGACACCGCTGCACCCTGCTGCTCCCAGGGGAGCTGGCTGCAATCCCCCTCACCCACACCCTCCTGTGCCTGTCCCCAGGCAGTAAAACCCAGCGGGAAGCATCTCCCGGGATGCCGGAAAGCCTGTTGCAGGATTTTTCCATAGCAGGAATCCCAGCTGGAGAAAAAAAACTAGCTGGAAAAGCCTCGTACGTACTGTGTGTGGCCCAAACTTCCCGGGGCCGGGAGCGGAGCGGGGTGCGGGATGCGGGATGCGCTGCACAGCCGCGGCGCTGGACCAGCCTCCGGCACTCTCCGCCTCGCTCCCCCGAGCATCCCCGCGCTGCCGTAAATTGGATTTTCTCCTCCCGCTGGATTTACATCCGTCTGCCCCTGGGGATTTACACCCTGCAGCCCCTGTGGCCCCAGCGTGGGGCGTTTCTCCACCGCGGGCAGGGCTGGGAGGTCTCACCCCAGAGGAGCCCTTGCCCCGCTGCCCCTCGCTCTGCGCGACCCCCGCACCGCAGCCCTCCCGCCAGAGCACAAAAGCGCTTTTTGCTCCGCCAAAAGGTTCCCCGACATCTTGCCGGCGGCGAAGTTGCCATAAACGGGGGGAATTCAGCAACCCGCGTCCCCGGTCGGAAGGAGAAGCTCCTGGCCGGGCCCCGGCCGCGCCCGGAGGATGCTCGGGGGAGCGGGGGGATGCTCGGCGGGGCCCGGGCGGGCAGGGGCTCGGAGCGGCGGCTTCTCCTCCTCTCCCCGCGGCCCCCGGCGGTCCCGGCCGAGCACAACAGGTCGCGGCGGTCCTTACCTCCCTCCGCCGCGGCGGCTCTGCGGCAGCGGCGCTGGCCCCCCCGCTCCTCCCCCGAGCCCCCCCGCCGGCCCCGGGAGAGCCTTTCCCGGTGCGCTCCCGTACCCTGTCCGTAGGCACCGCCTGTGGTACCGGCTAGAGGAGCCTGGGAGGGATTTCGGAGGTCCGGAGCTAATTGCGGAGAGGTTAATTGTGAAGAAAGCCCCGGTAATTTCATTCAGGGCATGAGCTTTTCAGGGAGAGGGTCGTTCCTGCCCTGTGAAGGGTTTTGTCTAAAAGGGGCTGGTGGAGGCAGGAGGGATGGGTGGACAGACGGTGGGATGGATGGATGGATGGATGGATGGATGGATGGATGGATGGATGGATGGATGGATGGATGGATGGCAGCTCTGGTTAACAGAACACAGCAATCCCCCAGCTTTTTGAACAGCCAAGAGGGTCTCTGCTCCCTTCCAAAACCAGGAAGGGAACCAGCAACACGGGGCAGTGTGGATATCCATCCAGGGAGAAGACACGTGTCCCCAGGGTGGGTGACCCGGGCAGGGACCTCATGGGTGTCCCCACCCCTCCTGGACTGGGTGAGCTGGCCCATTTTGCAGGCTCCACCACGGGGCTCTGATGCTTTTCTCCAGGAGCAGCAAGGCACAGGGGGGGACTCAGCAGGTGCCCCCTCCCAGCGAGCTGGGTGAGAGCCCTGGGGGACCATCCTCAGGCTCTCCCCCCGGAGTGTGTGAGGATGGAGGCAGCAAGGAGGAGAGGAGCCATCCCTGCTCCAGGCCGTGGCTGTGAATGCCGATCTCCTGGCAGTCAATAAATGCTGTGTAAATCAGCGTGCGGGGCCGGGGCTGCGCTGCCGCTGCTGCCGCCGGAGGAAAGGAGAGGCACAGCCGCCTGCACCGCCCCAGCCCTGCTGCCGGGGATGGGGAAAGGGGCTCCTGCAAATCTGTCACAGGGAAGAAAGCAGGCCAGGTGGAAATTTCCATCTTTTCTCCTTGGCTGAAATAGCCGGAGTTTGGCTCAAAGCGCACCTGACTGCTGGAGCTGGGGCTCAGCCTTCCTTGCTCCTCTCTGAGCTGAGCACCTGCACAGCTCGGCCCTCTGGTGCAAAGGGGGATTTTTTTGGGCTGTTTGCTTTGGCACATTTGCTCAGCTCTCATTTCATAGTGTCACTGTGAAATCTCAAGGCACCTCACTCCCCTTGGGGTACACCCCTTTGCTCTACACCAGACTCCATCACCCTCTTCCAGGAACCTTAGAAACGTAAAAACCATGGGGGGGAGAGTGTGGTGGGGGTTCCCTGGCCGTGTCTGTGCTGGCTGGCACCCAGACAGTGAGGGAGCTCCAGGAAAAGAGCAGGATGAGCTGCAGCATATGTGCAGCCGCCTTTTCCCGGCGCTCGCCAGGCAGCATTACTCACCACAGGGATTCCCCCCAGGAGCTGGATCTCCCCATTCCAAAGCCCCGGGAGCAGAAGCAGGGGTGGTCCTTTAGAGACAGCCAAGCTGAGGGGAGCACCTCAGCTCCCAGGTGGATGTGGTGCTCTCCAAGCCACGGGGAGATGCTGCAACCAAACACCTGGTGGCAAAGATCAGGTTTTAGCCTCCTCTCCAAAACCACACAATAAAGAGATTCCCATTTCAGGGGATAAGTGGGTTCTCTTCCAGCTGCCTCCTGCTGTAGGTGTGAGAGCCACGCTGGGGTACCCAAGGAAATGGCTACAGCTTGGAGCTCTACAGGGAACATGGGAATTAATCCATCAGGGTGAACTTTGCTGGGTGCTTTCTCTCTGCTTTCCCCATCCCCAAGGGCAGTGTTAGACACAAACAACACTGTCCCCCCTCCCAAAATGCCCGAGGTGCCCCCCGAGCATGGCAGGCTGAGCTGCCTCTGCCTGACAAGGGTGTGGGGGTCCCATGGGCTCTCCTGGAGTTTTGCTGGGCTCTTCAATTTTTTAAGCTGGCCCTGAATAATTCAGCTTCCACATAGTTGGCTCAAGGTTGGTGAGCTCAGATGCTCCTTGGGTTTCTGCTTGACCCACTTTAACAGCCAGGAAAACCAGCCAGGCATGCTGCTCCTGGTCCCTGGCATCCTGGTCCCTGAGGCATGAGGGACACCCCTTACACACAGCCCCAGCCTTGAGTCTTTCCCCCACATCCAACAGCCTCATCCTCCACCCACGCTGCAGATTTTGAGGTATTTTTTCCTTCTCCCCTCTCCTGCCTCTCCCTGCTGTCCCATGGCTCCCAGCGTGCATCCCAGCAGCCCAGCAGTGTTTGCAGGATTACAAGGAGGGATTTGCTTGGCTCCATGAACCAGCCAACACCCTGTGGCCACCTCGCTCCTTGCTATGCAGAGCCTCACCTCGCTTCCCAGGAGCCTGGATGAACATTGACTAATCCTACAGGCAGAATGAGAAGCTGCTGATTCATTTGGCTCCGAGATGCTGGATTAGGACGATCTCCAGAAATGTCCTGTATTGTTGTTTTTTTCCTTGCCCTTCCAGCCGAGTCAGGTTTTATTAATCACTGCTGTTGCAGAGGGGAGAGGAAGGAGAGACCTTTCAGTTGTCTGCACACCAAAAACCTCAGGCCAAGGTTTTAAACTCCTGGGGACTATGTGAGAGTGCTGTCCCTACTGTCCCCATCCCTGTGGGCACAGCCACGAGCCATCCCTTGGTTCAGGAGCTCCTTGACCAAGCCATGCTCACCCTGCCAGGCTGCCCTGGTTGTTCTGTGCCCAGTGGGTGCCCCCTCTGCACCAGCTGGGGTGGGTGACACTGAGGGGGGAGCAGACAAAGGGATGAAACCTCTGCACCCCCTTCCCACACCCCGTGGCTCAGTGCTCCCGGGAGCATTGCACATCCATCTTTTCCACTTCATGGGAAGAAGAGGCTGTTCTCAAGCAATCCCCTCTTGGAAAAGCTCCTTTAAACAGCCTTGCATCCTTTGCCTCCTTCCCTGGGTCTGCTCCCAGCGCTGGCCGAGCGTGCCGTGCCAGCACCAGGAGCACCTCGGCAGCAGCAGCTTTGCACAGAGACGCTGGGGATTAATCAGGGATGTTGCCTCTTGGCCAGAGTCACACTCAGGGGATTACTGGGGCCTGCGAGGAGCGGGGAGCAGCCAGGGAATTTGTTCAGTGCAAGTGGAGGGGTTTGTCACAATCCGATTGCGGGCGAACAGAAATCCCCGGCGCTGGCAGGGGCTCAGCACTGGAGCCCGCAGGGATTAACTGGTTTTCCCCCAAGCTTTGCAGCAAGGCTGGGGTGGGAGGAGATGCTCTAAGCCCAAAGCTCTGGGTTTAAAACCTCCAGGGAGGTGCAGAGGCTGAGCTGAGCATCAGCTTTGGGGCACCCAAGCCTTGTCCCAAGGCCAAGAACCAAATTCTTCCACGTGGATGCCCCAATTCCCCTGCAGGGCATTTCTCTGCATCCCTCCTGCCCTCAAACCAGCCTGGGAGAGCTGGAGAAACCCTGGGAGGACACCCGTGGCCTTTGCACTCCCCTCGCTCCTCTTTGTTGGAACGGATTTGCATCCATCACTAATTAATCCAAGATGAGCTCCTAATTCAGCTCCTTGATTGCATCTTTGCATAATTGCTGCACGCACAGGCAGAGTGGCAGGAGGGGATAAAAAAGGAGACAATCAGAGGTGGGCGTGGAGGGAACACCGCCGGGAAGGGCTGGTCCAGCCCCTTCCCACTCACCGGGCTGTTCACAGGCACAGGTTGAGAGGGATTTTTCCTCTGGAAGGAGAAAATGGTGACAGATGCCCTTGGAGGGGTGTTTACCCCGTGCTGTGCTCACCCAGGGCTTCACCAGCAGCCACAAAACCCTCAGGCAGCGGGAAAACCAGGAATTACAGGCCAATCCTTTTGCTATTCCCTTGATTTCTGCTGCCCTCCTGGCCAGGCTCCCCTGTCCCCAGGGTCTGTCTGCAGGGGAACATTCCAGCAGGGTGAGCAGGCAAACACATCCCCCGAGCCGGGCTCCGGCCTCTCCCCAGCACCAGGGGCATCACACCCCGTCTGTGAAAGCTGTGAAACCCCCAAAAACCCATCCCAGGGGCTGCCTCGGGGGAGGCAAACCCACGGCACGAGGGAGGCTGGGCAGCGTGAGGAGGCTGGCACGACCCCAGCCCCTGGTGGCAGAAAAATTGGGAAAATTCCTGTTTTTCCTGCCAGCGATGCCCAAGCCATTCCCACAGGCACCCTGAGCACCCTCTGCCGCACAGGCTGGGCCGTGTGAGCACAAACCAGCACTGACACAGACTCAGGGGTTATTTTCCCTCCTTCCTCTTCCTTCTCCGCTCACATCCCACCCACAGGCATCCCCTGTCCCCAAAACACCTCCACGCAGCCCAAATCCGAGCGACAGGGCAGCAAACAGCGGCGGGCAGCTCAGCCCGGCTCCCCATTCACCCTGCAGAAGAAAAGCCACTCTTTTTTTTGTTTAAAAAAAAAAAAGTGACCTTTTCTCTGCAAAAACGCAGCTCCCTTGGCCGGCCCCACGGTGGGGGCTTGGGCAGCCAGCACCCCTCTTAATCAGCCGGGGCATGCATGAAGCCTAATGCTTCATGCACAAAGATTTGGGCACTATTGACACACACGGAGCATTAAACGCCTTACGGGGGATTTGCATAAGCTCGGGGAGGGAGGAGGAGCTCGGAGAAAAGTGTCGACAATGGGAAAGTAAATGCATTAAAGTGCTTAGGGGGGGAAAAAAAAATCTGATAAAGGAATAAACCAGTTAAGGGAATATATTACTCATAGCCCCGTTATTCAAATCCTGCCTTATAGGAAATCCTCTTAAAGCGATCACCTGATTGTGTGTTAAACTCCTAATTGAATAATAAAAGAATTATGTATTTCTTCCATAAGGGCACAAAGATGGGATGCCCGGTGAGGGGGGAGCTGGTGGCAGAGGAGGTGGGAGAGGGGCCTTGGGGCAGCAGCAGCTCCCAGGAGATGTGGTGGAGATGGGGGAGTTGGGAGGGATGGGAAAGGGGAAGGGTGCAGGGCTGAGTGCCTGGGGGTGGTGGAGAGCTTGGCTGGGGTGGGTTTAGGGATGGTGAGTGCCTAGAGGGAGAAAGACTTGATGGAAATGCAGGAAAATGGGAACACAGGAAAATGGAAACCCAGGAAAACAGAAATGTAGGAATATGGAAATGCAGGAAAATGGAAACCCAGGAAAATGGAAATGTAGGAATACGGAAACCCAGGAAAACAGAAATGTAGGAATATGGAAATGCAGGAAAATGGAAACCCAGAAAATGGAAATGCAGGAAAACGGAAACCCAGGAAAATGGAAATCCAAGGTTCTCCAGCCCCACTGGTGCAAGAGCTGAGAGCAGCCACCAAACGTGGCCCCTGGAGCTGCTGGGAGCCCCCCAGCTCCAAAGGGGATTTTGGGGGGCTGCAGCAGCTCCTGGAGCTCAGGAGCAGAGGCAGGGCCACGTCCAGCCCAGGTGCTGCAGGGGAGGCTCAGCCCCTGCTGCCCCCTCCTTCCCTGGCCAGGACCAAGGGTGATTCCTCTCCTGGTGCTGCTGCCCTTCCCCCAGCTCCGTGCTATAAATAAGATGCTCAAAAAGGAGGAAAAAAAAAAAAGAAAATAAGAAAAGAGCACATCACCTGGCACTCAGGAGGTGAGGGAGAACAGCAGGATTGACACGCACCAAACCCTCAGACTGAGCAAGGAGGGTGGGGGTGGAAAGGGGGGAGAAACAAAAGAGCTAAAAATAGCCCAGGGAGCTGCTTTCTTCCCGGAGATCATTTTTTTCCCCTACCCAGCTGTTTCATTTAATAAACAGGATTATTTATTTATTTCTCCTTCCCTTTACTCCACTTTTCACTTGTGTTTTTTTTATGCAGTCAATGCCACTTTTTTACCCGTCCTCACATCTCCTTTAAATGCAAGGTAAAAACCAAAACAAAGCACCCAAAACCAAGGGAAAAAACCCTGAAACCAACGGCCTTGATGCCTCCAGCAATATCTTGCGTTGCTACAGCTCTTTATAGGTAATTGAATATCCCAGGGCTCCACCTGCTAATGCAAACTCTGCTATCAATAAGTGGCAGCAGTGAGGACAGAGGCAGCAGCTGAGAAAACAAAACACCAGTGCCCAGCAAGCCCCAGTGAAGCTCCAGAGGTTTTTTTTGAGGCAGGATTGGGTTGTTGGAGCCAGGCTGAGGTCCCAGGTGAGTGTGGGGGCTGGAAGGAGCAGGGTGTGCAGGGAGGTGGCTCTGGAGTGATCCTGGGGCACCCTGCCTGTCTGAGCCAAGCTTGTGCAGGGCAGGGGGGTGAAAAGCCCCCCCAGTTCCCAGGGGAGACCCCCGAGCCCTGGAGCAGCTCCAGCCACTCCGAGGAGCTCACAGGTCTGCTCCACTCGCATCTCCACAGTGCCTCCTCCTCCTCCTGGATCCAGCATCCTCCAGCAGCAGCCGGGGAAATCAGCGATGACAGGAGCAGTTAATTTGAGCCTGCAGAGGCCATCTTCCCGTGCATGTGTTGTTTTGTTTCCAAATAGACTTTGAATAACGAATTTCGGATGGCAAAGAGAAAAAGCTTCGTCCTGACCTCTTGAAATGCAAATTGCCTCTCACCCGGGAGAGATGAAAGGCTGTTTCCTACCTGAGACGGTAAAAAGGGGTGAGATAACGTCCCTGGCTCTGTCTCCCGCTTGCATTTCCAAAGTTGTTTTCGGGTAAGGAGGGCAGAGATGCTCTGCAGGATTTCACAGAGAGCAGGGGGGGCTCAGGGGACACCCGGGGCAGAGAGCCCCGTGCCCCACGGTGCAGAGAGAGGGGACACCGGGTCTGCAATTCCCTTCACACCCGCCCTGCTCCAGACCTGGCTGTGGGGGCAGGTGAAGCCCAGAGCTTTGCCCTCCCCTGCCAGAACTCAATTTTCGGGCCCAGTTCCAAAAGCTGCAGCATTATTTGCTCAGGAAAACGCAGCAGAGCAGCGGCACAAAGGCAGAGCCACTCTGGCCCCACCACATCCCCTCATCCCAGCACGGATCCAGCTCCAGGCAGGAGCTGGTGGCACACAGAGCAGCCAAGCACCCTCTGCCTCCCCCAGCAGTTTTGGCTCAGGGGGAGGCAAACACAGATCAGTAATTTTTTCCCCCTCTCATGTTTTGCTCTGGGTCAAGGAGCACAAGAGCAAGGCAGGTGCCCTCAGCACGCACAGAAGGTGCTGCAGAGCTGCTGGAGAAGTGGAGGAGGGATGTTTTGGGAGTAAACAAGGGAAGGAGCGTGGATGCACCAAGGGGAAAGGGCTGGGATGCTGCCAGCAAAAGAACAGGGAGGTTATGGGAGGAAAAATCTGGGATGCTGCTAGGGAACGTGAAGGAAGGAGCTTTCCTTCCCAGGGAAGGAGCAGAGATACTCCCAGAAGAGGAAGGAAAGGGCATGGATGTCCCACGAAAAGAAGATTGGGATGGTCCCAGAGAAGGGGAGAAAGAACATGGATGCTCTGGGGACAGAGGCTGGGGTGGTCCCCAGGAAGGGACAGGGACACTCTGTGGCCCCAGGCCCCTCCACATCCACCCAGCCAGAGCACAGCCCCCACTGCTGGCCCCAGGAATCCTTCCCCTCACCAGCCACAGGCCCACCCCCTGCCTGCCCTGCTCAGATAAAATAAATTATCAGCCCGATCTGGAGCTGTGAGGAGCAGTGGCTGAGGGTGCCACCAGCCTCTGCCCTGCTCAGATAAAATAAATTATCAGCCCGATCTGGAGCTGTGAGGAGCAGTGGCTGAGGGTGGCCCCTCAAGCAGGGAGGAGGGGACAGCAGTGGCAAAGGAGGTGCTGAGGAGTCACACACCAGGCTGGCACCCAAAAGTGCCTCTGCACCCACCGTGTGGCCGAGGGGGATCTGATCACAGGGACAGAGTGCAGCCGTGCCCCTGCATCACTTGGTGCTCCCCAGCTCCAGGCTACACCTGTGGAGAAACAAGACTCCCTTGCCCCTGCAAAACAGTATCCAAAAAATCAAAATACTGCCAAAACCCTCTAGCTTACTTCATGGACTTACCCAGATTCAGCAATCTCCCCAAATCCTTTATTATAACCTGTAACTTTGTAGAAATCTCTGCTAAAATCCCCAACCCAAAACTTAATCCAGTGCTGGAGGAGCCAGCATCAGCTGCCCTCAGCTCCAACAAGCTGGGCACAATGCCCTCAATTAGCTCATAGCTCATTAATTAGCCAAAAAAGCCTCTGCCAAGGGCCTGTCTGAGCCTGGTGTGGGTTGGCTGTGGCACGGGAGAGGTGAATGCTCCTGGACCAGCTGAGTGTGGGTGCTGCAGGGGGACAAGCTGCTGCCAAACCTGGGCAGGACCAGAGTGGTGCTGGTGCTCACCTGTGGCTCCAGCTCCTCCTTTCTGCCACTGGCTCTAAAAATGAGCGATGCTGCATCCACCTTGCACACCAGCCAGGCCAGGGGCAGTGGGAGCTGCTCTGCTGGTGTCTCACTCCTTGCCCTGCTCCAGCTGTGTCTTCAGCTCAGCCACAGCCCAAGTGGGGCTGCTCACACCAGGACTGTGTTTCTGCTCAGTTGGTTCATCTTGGACTCAAGCCCTGCATAGTGAAGGGTGTCAGGGCCTGACCACTGGGCAGAGCATCACAGCTACAGCCAAAAGCCAACTCAGCACCAAGAGAAAGCAAGGAGGAACAGAGGCACGAGTCTGTGTTCACCCTTCTAATAAGAGAAAGAATTGGACATGGGCTTGCTCTGTCCCTTCCCTGGAAACTCCTGCTCAGTGGGCCAAACCCAGAGCCAGCAGACAGAAGTGAAACTGCTGTCCTGAAGCAGCCACAGCTGGGTGTGACCCACAGTTTTCCCCAAGCTTACTGGAGAATGTTCTGCTTTGCTCCCCTGGGGCAGAAGCAGAGGGGCTGTTGGACCTCCCAAAGCAGCAGTGGGGCTGGATGGCTCCATCCACCTGGGACACAGGGGACAGGGGAGCTGGCATCACCACAGCAGATGGAAGTCACTGCCACTGCCTGAATCCACCTCAGATCTTCAGTTTGCTCCAGGCAGGAGCCAGGGAAACATCACCAGCAGCCAGTGAACAGTTTAGAGACACTCATCTGAGCTAGCAGAGCCGATTCTGCCTGGAGCAAAGGGAGGCACAAGGCAGCAGCGACAGGGCAGCGTTGCCCTCCAGAGCTGGATCAGGGGAGGCAGCGCCCGCAGCTCCTCAGCCGAGGGCTCTCCATGGAACAGAACAGGGAGAGCTCCCCTCATCTCACCCTGCTGCTCCCACACTGCCAGCAGCACCAGAAAGGCTTTTGCTCCTCTTGTGCACCCCGATCAAAGCTCTCACCGCTGCTGTGCAGGAGGAAGGGTTCAGAAGCAGGAGCTGCCTCCTCTCCCATCTGCAAGGGCTCGCTCCTCATCTTCCTCCAGGGCTTGAATGCGAGAAGCAACAAGCCTGGAGCGACAGCACAGGAGTGGGCTGGGTATGAAAGCACTGCTTGAGATGCATCACATGAAAAAAAAAGGAATAAAGGCACTTATCAAACTCACCTGAGCAGCATGAGAAAAATACACAAATGCAAGTCCTGGGAAGAGCAGCTTTAAGGAGGAACAAGAGGGAAAATTACATTTGCAAGCAAAATGTGCCAGAAAAAAGCTCAGCCTGTCCTTTCCCAGCCCCTGCAAAGCCCAAGCTGACAGTGCCTGTGGAGAGCAGCTACAAAGCACTGCTGGGACCGAGGGCTCAGCACTGCTGCTGTTTTGGTTTGGGCCACGTAGCCTTACCCTGATCTTATCTGGCCCCATCTCTGAGTAGCAAACAAAAGGAAGAAGACACAGAATACTTATCACAACACAGATTTAATTTCTTAGGCAGTTATAAAATTACAAAGAGCGACGGGCTAGCAGTGAGAGCCAGACACTTGGTGAGGTGGAATGTTAGACAGATTTTTCCACTTATCGACACAGATACCAAACAGTCAGTGAGCACTGCAGGATGCAGGGTTTTCTCCAGGTAAGGAAGCAAATGCAAGAGCAAATAGATCCAGGTAGGCCTAGGGCTGAGTGAACACCCCACAGAAACTGCAGGTTTGGGGAGAAATCCCCACTCCTGAGTCGGACACATGCAGGGGCCCTGCAGCCACAGGCCAAAGCCACAGCACTGACACCTGTAAGGAGCACAAGGGCAGCTGTTTGCAAGCCAGAATTACAATTTCTTGCCCGTTATTTTCAAAGCAGTGTAAGATGAGATTTGCCAGTCGGAACAGCATTAAAATGAAGGCATGTCATGATTAGAAAAATAGGAATTTGCTGAATTCCTTTGGTTGTACAACTGGAATCTGAAAGGATTTATTTACAGTCAGAGCCATGCTTTCTTCATTGCAAGCCTTTCACAGGCCAGCAGATTCCAGGAGAAAGAAAGGCCTGCTCTCCACATGTGGAGAAGACACTCGGGCCTTGCTCCCAGATATTAACAGGTTAAATAAAGTTGACTGTTAGCCAGGACAGCTGGAGCACAGAATAAAGCTTCCCAAACCTCTGCAGTGATTAATCCCCACTAATGCTTTGGACAAAGACTCCTGTTGCTCTGCGAACAGCAGTGGAGCATCTGCACACACCAGTGGGATACTGAACAGCTCAGCAACCCACAGGGAAAGAAACCCTACTGTCCTGCTGCTTGGTGCTAATGCCATTATTGGAGCCAGGAAACACAACATGGGGTGTAACAGAGTGCTGTGCTCGGGCTCAGCGCTCACCCAGCCCCAGGCTCCTCTGCTCACTCCTCCCTTTTCACTATTCCACACAGGTCAGACCAAGCTCCCTCTGTGCACACACCTGTCACTGCATTAAAGGTCTTCTCAGGTATTTATTTGCATTCAGGCAGACTTGAAAAGCCACCACCTCTACCCCCACTCTCTGCAGAACACAGCCAAGGAACTGGCCGTGCAGGACCCGGAGCAGCAAGGAACAAGCACACACCTGATCCCAGAGGGAGCACTCGTGCCAACGTCTTGTTCAACCAGAACAAACAGCTTCTACCAACCTCTTGATGCTTTCCACTTCCTCCTCCTCCTCTGCCAGGCCCTGCCTTTTAACTGCTAGATTGGTATCTATCACTTGTATTTTGGAAACAGTGACATGAGAAGAGACCAGGGCAGATAAAAGCTCTCTGCCTCAGAACTTGAAATACAGAGTAAACAGATGTCGAGACAGCAGCCGAGGAGCTGCACTCGCTGCCCATTTGCACATCAAGAGAAGCAGCTCCTTCCCTAGGTACTCACTGGGAACTGATCCCACTGCAAGCTAAGACCTGAGTTTAGGATTCCAAGTTTTCAGTGTTCCCCCCTCCCCAGCTTTGGTTGCCTCAGTTCTCTGCCTCAACCCTCCACTGAGTTAAAAGCTATCAAGAAGTGCAGCCACAGTGGGGGGAGAGAGAGAGAGAGAGAGAGAGAGGCTGTACAGAACAAACACTGTCCTTCCAAGGAAGGTCAGTCTGCACTGAGGGACTGCACAGGTGCTGCCATATCCTGTGACCAGGAGCTTGTGGCCACAGCAGGGCTCCAGCCTCCTTGGCTTACCCTGGGTCTGTCAGAGCATCAGAACAGAAATGTTTACACATCCTGATTCACAGAGAACAACAGTGCAATCACACACTCCACACTCAGGCGAGGATGCAGCTGCAAACAGCATTTCTGGTTATGTTTAAAGAAAAAAAAATAGAAATACATCTTTGTGTCACTGGGATAAACCCCCAACCTGAAAGGCTTCTAGCTTTGGTAGCACACCACAACAGGGTGGTTACTGAGGGCCTAAGGCCATCACAGGGAAATTACATCAGTCATGTTTTATCTGAGAAAAAGTTTATATCCTCATGCAATTAAACTACTGTCACCATTCTTAAATACACAGACAGTAGGGACCAGAAGTGACCTGCTCCACCCTACTAGCTGGTCACTAACCTCAGAACATTAATATTTTTGCTTTATAGAAAAGATTTTCTCTGTTATAACAGTAAGGAAATACTTTTAACTGGCTTTCAGCTTCTATTTAAGAGTGAACCAAGTAGGGCACAGCAATTCCACAGTGTGTGGCTCAGGAGCAGGAACACACTACAGCATATGGAAGACACAAATACAGTGAACATGGGATCTCCTACTCACCTGTGGAAAATAAGGTATGGAAATTAAGAAGGGAATAAAATTAGTACAATAAATGATCTCCATTTTTAACAGTAAAGTTAGTAATTACATTTAGGGGTGTAACATGGCCTTTGCCACACTCAGGAGTTGTAAAACTTGTGTGCTTAGCAGACCTGTGTTGCTGGTGCATGTTTACTGCTAACTGTGCTTGTGGAGTCTAGGCCAAACCTCCAAGGATGTTATCAGGAATGTTAACCAGCTTCAGTCTGGAATGAGAAGACATCTCCTGGGTGGTTCAGTTTGCCAGCAAAGCTCACTGAGCTTAAATTTACTTCAAGACTTGTATTTCACTCTGCAGCTTGGAACATCACAGCAAAGCTGAGAGCAGTAAAGCAGAATACAAATAAATAACTGCAGACCATGGAATTGAGCTGTCAGCCAGACCTTAAAGTCAAGAGACCAAGTGAGACTTGAGCATGACTCAGGGGTTTGCTGGGAGCGTGCTGGGTTCTGGAGAGGACACCACAAGCCACTCCAACCAACTACTTAGGACAGTCAAGGGCTTGCAGTGAACAAACAAGCCTGATCCCTTCCCTCCCACACACACTTGTGTGCAAACACCTTCCACTGACATGGACTCACAGCAGCCTCCCTGACAGAGCCCTCCTGGCAGGGGCTGCCACCTTCTTTGTACCTGTAGAGGCAGGGGAAGCCCAGCTGCACTCACAGGGCTCAGGACAGAGCCCAGTGCCTGCTACTGCTCCAGGGAAGACTTGCTCATGGTACCCAATCCCAAATGAACATCACTGCCTGCTTGTGGTGGGGAGTTCACACACAGCTGGAGCACTCAGTCTCTGTCCTCCTCTTAAGATCTGCAAATTCCTTGCCTCTCTTTATATTTACCTCCTTGCAAGCAGTCAGTAGAGGGAAAAGAAAGAACCCACATTGCTACACAGAAGGCAAAGCAGGCTCGTTTTGGCAAGGGAAGTAACACTCACCAAGTGCTTCACTAATCACTTGCTCAATAACTGTTATCCAAGACTTAAGAGAAGGCACATTACAACCCTAAAAATAGTCTGCAGCACTGCTCAGGCTCGGAAAACCCTAGTCAGTGTCAAGGCAGTTAAGGATTTATTCCAAAACTGCCAAAGAAACTACCAGTCCTTGAGTGTATCTGTAAGAGGTACTCTGATGAGAGGGAGAATGGGAAGAAAAAAAAACAAAACAGAAAGAAAAACATTGTTATGTAGCAGTAGAGAGCCCAAAAGTAAATTAAACTTTCAAAATCATTTATATTTACATCAGAATGTGAAAAAAAAAATCAAGAACTTTCACTATTGGAGCAGTATTCTCAGCCCCAGACTGAGAAGAAGCAGGAATTGAGAGCCTTCTAGCAGGAAATCTTAAGGCTGTTTGTAGAGTGGGGCTGCCAAACTCTACAGGGACCTCCCTCCAGCCTGACAGAATCCTTGCTTTGGATAATTCAAAAAGGTATAAAAAAAGGTTATTGCTACTCTGCCAAGAAAATAGGACAATCTACAGGAAAGAAAGAAAGTGCTCTCCAAGTCTCTTCCCAAAAACCCACAAGCTTATCAACCACCACAGGCTACAGACACCCAAGTACCAAAGGTGTACAGACAAGATTCTCTGACAATCCTTCCCTCATTCTAGCTCTTCTTCCTGCAGCAATTCCTTTCCTTCCCTGTAAAGGCACTTTCTATATTCTATATCCTTACGCAGGGAAACACTTCCAGTTTTCCAACCCAACAAACAGAACAGTCCCACAAATACACAACATTCAGAAGGAATTTTAATTAACAAAATGGTCCAGGAAAGGGAAGGGAGAACCCAAAAAAAACCAGGCCATTGCATTTGAAAGGTTGCATGTCAGTCACTAGGTATGCCTGCAAGCCCATGCACAGGAAACCATTTGGACCTTTGTCAGTGCAGAACTAGTCTCAGCTTCCAGAACCACTTCTCTACTCCTTCCTTATATAGGCTAAATATTATATACATATATAAAAAAAATACAAACTTGAGTTTGTTATAAAGTGGCTTCTCTCTCTCTCTCCCCCTCCTATGCTTGCTTGGCACATGAATGCATGCAAAGCTAAGTAGGCTCTGAGGGCTGCACAAACAGCAGGTTTTGGCAACAAAAAAAAAAAATAAACACAGCTAAAATAGATAAGCAAGATTAAAAGCCACTGAATTGAAAACCATATATTTTTCCAATTGTATAGAATTAGAACTACAGCTACGACTTAAAACTGTAAGAGTCTGTCATCCTCTCTCCCAACTCATGTCAAAGTTCATAGCAGCATAACACGAGATTCCTCAAGAAATGTCCAGCCAGTGTTCTCTGCTTCAGGAGTGAGTTCACAGGTCCGAGTTCAGTCTGTCCTCAGGATCATGGGGGGATGCTCACTGTCTTCATCCAGTCTAAGTGAGTTGGTTTCATCTTCCAGGCAAGCTCCACCCA
The DNA here is from genome assembly GCF_014805655.1 of Passer montanus. Classification (NCBI taxonomy): domain Eukaryota; kingdom Metazoa; phylum Chordata; class Aves; order Passeriformes; family Passeridae; genus Passer; species Passer montanus. The sequence continues at coordinate 3,420,154 of NW_024373256.1, forward strand.
CAGCACCCAGGTCATCTGTATAGGCTGGAGAGAAAGGAACAAGGAGTTGGGGAATCAGCAGCAACAAACTAAGGCTTAGCTCCAGAGTGAATGAGTGGAGCTGAAGTACCAGGCATTACTTCAAATAGTTTCACTGCCACCCTATGTTTGTTTTTATCATGACTGTTTCATGACTGTGTTTCTCCAAGCCAAGAGCAGTTCATGATCAAAATTAAACTCCTGTGTGTGTGCAATGCATACTGGAGCTTTGGGCAGGCTGCTGTTTTCAGCCTCCACTGATGCAGTGCAATACAGACATGTGCTGACTGCCCTCCCTTTGCAGCGAGGCACTAATCTGGGTGCAAGACATGGCAAAAGCTCCACTGACTTGGAGAGCTGCAGCATTAACCAAGTTCTCCTCCTCTTGATTTATCAGAGCAGTGAATCAGGCTAAAAGGTCGCTGTTCCCATAAAGGAACAATAGCAGCGTTTATCAACCTTTTGTAGAAATTTTTTTTTTTAAAAAGGGAGCAGTGCTATAATTCAGACACTTTGCACAACGTCTGGGTGCAGAACTGTCTCAAGAACCATGTGGCAAATACTAAAACTATCACTACAGCCATCAACCACAACTCAAGACAAAATTCTACCCAGAAAGCAGCAGAGACAAGTGGCCCATCTACAGAAAGCTACTGCACACCACGAGTGCTCTTCTCCTACTGCTCACCAAGGCTCCACCTCGCACGTGCGGTTACGCAAAGCTCGGTGCGGACGTGGACCAGCTCACGCAGCCATCTAGAAGGAAGCAACAGGCAGAGGTGCTCCCTGCCCCATCCCCAGCCTCTCCTTACCATGCCTGCTGGGTGAGGAAGGCACATATGTACCTTTAGTCACAGCGGCACTGTACGTCTGCGCTACCAACGGCCGGTCGTGGGATGCAGACTCCAGAATTTCGTTGGCGGGCTCCATGCTGCCATCCAGCCTGCCAGGAAGAGAGAGGTTAGCTGCAGAGGTGATCTGCCTGGCCACAAGACAGCTGGAGCTGGCAGCTACAGCAAAATATTTCATCTGGTGTGTGCAAGAATAACGTGTATTGAAATGCAACAGGAGGAACTTGGTCCCTCTGTTTCAGAGGCACCTGACAACTCAGGTTGAAGACTCATCAGCATCATGTTTGCCTCTGACACGCATCAGGGTCCTAGTAGCTCATACTAGGAAAAGAAGACTCAAAACAAGACTGCATGACAAAAAAGCCTATTCCAATCAGCAATATTGGAGGTTATCTTGAGCTCTGTAACAAGAGAAGCAGATGCTTCTTACGCAGATACTAGAAAGCCCTCTAGAGAAAGTATTAGAGCATTTCAAAGATTAACAACTTGGTAAAAGCTTCTCTCTATAAGGCTCCACTTCATCTCTGACCAGAGGTCATGTCTTCAAATGTTCAGAGAAGTGTATGATTTTTGACCATAATTGTAGGTTGACCAAAGCTGCAAACCTGAATTATCATCACGAGTTATTATCTTTAATTCCATGATTGATCAGGTAATTTGAGTGTATTACCCTAGCTTTTCCTGCCAACCCTTATTGAGAAACTGCATTGTCCTATTTCTCAAGAGCTCTACAGTACTATTACAGAACACCAGCTGCCTGGCCTATATGCAAGGAAGTTTAATAAGGACACCAGCAGAGAGAGAACAGGGATAATTTCATAGGCCAGTTTCCCCTCTGTGAAGTCAGAGTAAGATCTTTCTCATGTTTGTAACCACTTCATTTATTGATGAAGAGGATGGTGTCACACGTTTCAAATTCTTGTTTAAGTAACTCAACTCAAAGTGCCAAGAGGAAACAGGAGCACAGAGAGAACAGCGATTGATCCCTCCCTGCACTGGGACAGGGTTGAGTTTCTGCTGGTAAAGCAGTGCTTGGTGTAGGGGATACCTGGAAGGAAGGCTCAGGGGGATTCTGAAGTTACTCATTCATGTCAGAGATCTGGAAAAAAGATTACTTTGAAGAAATGAGCTGTTCTAAGTCAGACTTTTCCAGAACAGAACTAAGTTTGAGAAGAAACTGGATTTTGAGAGGAAATAAAATACAACAGTTCTCAGCTAACGTGGACTTACTTGTGCTGCTTCATTAATGTGCACTCGCCTCCCTCCTGGGGGTCTAAGTTGTACATGTAGAGATACCCATCAGCAGCTCCCACCAGCAAACGAGGGATCTTCTGGATTCTAGAAAGGTTTAGAGTAGAAGTTATTAAATAACAGATTATTATATAAAAGATTATTAAATAACATAGAAAGCATGCTCTCCTCCCTTCCCGTGATTTAATGGTTAGACTCAATCTCAGAGGGTTTTCCCAACCCAAATGATTCCATGACTTTAAGGCATTATTTTCCACACTTTAGATCCTGGACCAGGAATGCTGTTAACTGAGCACTCAGGAAAGAACTGTTTGTAAAAGATTTATAGCATAACCACATTTTGGGGCTAAAAGGATGCCACAGGAATCAAGCAATTACACAAACTCAGTATAACAGATTCAGAAGTTACCATCCTGTTATCAAGCTTTGTGCAACTCCAGAGACAAATATTCTAACGGGAAGGATTTACTTATTTGAGAAATGTTACAAAGCTTAATTATTGCTTAAAGGGTGCTTTGAGATCAGAGGAGTGAGAGTACAGACATTAAGTCAATTTAGCATAAAAACTATAAAACCCCCACAAAGTAAGTTTGCTACTGCTCAGCTTATTACTTTGGTAGCTGTGCCAAATGGGACCTGCCTTTGAGGAAGGCAGAATAAAATATTAGATTTAGTCCTCAAAATTAACTTTAATGAACGCTACGCTGTTTTAGAGACAAGAATTATATGAACTTGCTTTCAAAGACTTCTTTAATGGTTAGGCTGGATTGCCTAATTTTGCAATTCACTAACAACATACACCATCACTCCCCATAGTACTAATGGAAACAAATTCCATAAAAGCCCATGGGTCTGTTCTCAATATTCTTGTTTCAAAATTAAAAGACATCTTTAAACAACACTTAGAAATGGGCTATTCCTATCCATATATACCCAAATATTATGCCCTTTCCTCCTTCTCTCACAGGACTGAGAAGTGTTAGCTCTGCCACGTTGCTCTTAAACTGGAATGACCACAGGTGACCACTGCTGTGCTGCAGATAAAGCTGTGTTTTCCAGTGGCAGCCTCTCCAGAACCCAAACCCAGGGTGGGCAGTGCAGGCTCCCCTCCTGTACTCACGTGGCAAGTGCACAGATGTTTTTGTGCCCACAGAAGGGCAGACGGACTGTAGCAAAGGCTCTACCCTGGTTGAACATCTCTGTTACTTGAGAGGGCAGATAGCTTGTGGAGGCCATCAGCACTTTTCCAAAGTAGCCTGTCCAGGTTGTAGGCTCTTCCTGAGGTCTGCAAGTCAGAAGAGAAAAGTGACCCACTTTGCCTTCACCTTCGAGAGAAAAGTGTGTAAACACTTGAAAAGATTTTATTTTAAAAGATATTAAGCAGCTGCCTCTCTTCAGAAATAACTAATACCCTTGAGAATTCTAACACACTTCCTTTATACTACAGGACAAAATGTGTCCTCCAATACCCTCAGCCTGTTATTTAAGCATGTTTGATTGCAAACTGATACTTCTGTATATAAGACTGCATTTTATAACATTCATTATACAAGAGCAGAACCTACTGGAAAGCACTATGTTTCAGGATTTTATTAATCTGTTTATCACTAAGCAAATCATTGTTTCCAATAACTTCCACTGAAATGGAATTAAGACTGTCTTCTCAAATCATAAATAGGAACATTTTACAACTTGGTGTCTTTCAATGCAGGTGGAAGGCATTGCTGATATAGCTCTTCCCATATGGATGTCAGAGGAGGTGAAACAAATGTAACTGAAAATGTTAGAACTGCTCCACACTCCCCTGTGAAGGATGGCCAAGTTCTCCTTGGCAGAAAAACACCTTTTCTACTCAGTGGGAGAACAGTACACAGCTCAGCTGCAGTTGCTGATTCATAAGTGACTTCTTATGCCCTTTACTTTACAGTAGAAGTTCAAAAGAAGTCTGTCCACACTTTTGAGAACTCATTCTGTTGAGCACAGTCAACTTTTAATCCTTTTCCTTGAAAAAATCTAAGGCACCTTTGAAACCTACTTTTCTTTCACAGTCTCAAGTTTGAAGATATGCACCGTCTCCGTGTTACTGGATGCAGACAGAAACATGCCATCCATGCTGAAAGCCAATGAACAGATGCTCACACACCTGGGAAAAAAGAAAAAAGGGAAGAAAAACAAGGAAGTCAAACTATTTGGCTTAGTTAAGAAGATTTCTAAAGCCACCACTGCTTTGCAAGTAACAAAAAACACTCTTCAATAATTAGCAGTCTGAATTCTCTGATCATTTCTTGAAGCTATTCAAGCATAAGACTAATGATGTTCAGCTCTGTTGTTTACCAGATATGGGATCAATTAGTAACAATGTGAACTCAGCCTTACCCTGTATAAAGCACAGCAGCAGCACAGAGTTACTGCTGCCACAAACCACGACACCACTGCACAATGGCTATCACTGGCCACAGCATTAGAAGGATTTAGAAGAGAGTGAAGTAAGAATATTAGATGTACTGCTTCTAATTTTCATAAGAATACAATATATCCTACAAAAGGTGACCCACTTTAAACAAGTTCCCTCACCAATAAATTTTAAAAGGCAAGAGGGAGTACAATTCTGACAGGATTGATTTATAGAATAGTCAAGTCCAAAGGAAGGAAATTGGAAAACATTCAAGCTGAAACTGTTATAAGCCTACATGCAGGGATGAATGAAGATGAAACAGGCAAAGAAATCAGGATGCCAGCTCAATTGCTGAACATACTGGAAATCAACCATAAGGAATGAGCATCAGGTAATTAACCCAGCTGAACTTTACCTCTTCACTCCCCTTCGGAATTCAAAGAGTTTCTGTCCCTCTGGAATGGAAAACACTCTTATTACTGTCCCCTGCAAAGGAAAAACATGAATAGATAATTTTTCATTTCAGGTTCATTCATTGTGTACTAGCTCTAGTGAGCACAACTAGAAGCAGCAAACCACTTTGCTGTTAACTCATTGCTGTGATGCAGCCCAGATACTACATGAAGTATTTATGGAGTCTGTTTGTAGGATGTGTTTGAAGAGTACAGAAACAAGAGGTGGGAGCTACTAATGCAGAGAACAAGCTGTGCATCAAAACCAGCCCTTCTTATCATACTTGATCAGGAAAACCAGCACACTAGACAAGTACCACGAGTGCAATCACTTGGATGTCTTTGTGCTTTTATCAGGTGCAATCAGTTATACCTTTATAGTCTAAGCTTATTACTCAAAGAGCAGAGGCTTCAGACTCTCTAATTTACACACATTACATGAACAATTTGTCATCACATGCCAAAGACCAGCAAGGCACTCCCCTCTCTCTGGATTTTAACTGTCTTGTTTCCATTAGGAAGACAGCATCAAAACAAGACAACTAATTTCTATTAAGTATCCTGCACTAAAGGGAGAAACACTCAGAGGACTGCCCTAATTACAGCCAGATTAAAATGTTTTATTTAAATAACCTTATTATCCAACATTTCACAGCATGGAAATTGTGTCAAATATCATTAACAGATCTTAACTTAGATTTCCCATTTTAACTGTAAGCCATCTTTTCTGGCACTTGCACGTGGAACTGTGCACACTTAAAATACTTAATGACAAATTTGATTTTTATCACTGTCAGCAAGGCAATCAAAAGCTCCCTTACCTTTTCTGAGGCTGTGGCAAGTTTAGTACCACTTGCATCAAATGCCAAAGCAGCCAAGGGACTATCATGAGCTGGGATCATATTGGCAGCTCTCTGCAGTGAATCAATAAAACAGAACCTTAGAACAGTACAGGTTAAAAGCTGCATGTGACAGCATATTTAAGCACATTCAAGGCAAATATGGTTCTTAATTTCTGGACAACAGCTTCAATATTTTTTTCAGTAACTAAGTACATAAAATTATCACTGAAGCATACACATAGAGAATACAAGCAGCAGGAAGACCATTCAAATAGAAATTACTTGGTTCCACCCATTTGCCCAATTCTACTCAATCAAATCCAGTATCAGCACTTGTATTTTCTTTGCTGACATTCTGTGAAGCAAGAGATGCTGCAAAGTGTTGCACAGAAACCTAAGTGTCCAGTAATTCCTCTCTGAGCAAGTTAAGGAATTTTCAAAACCTGCATCTTTAGAGGTGGAAACAGCATTCAAAGATTCTTACCAGATTGATGGTGTCAAAGACTTGTACTTCTCCAATAGTTGCACTTCCTGGATAGGCCAGGTAGCAATTATCATTGTTTATTGATAAAGCACACAACCCTAGAAGGGATGCAGAAACAGGATTAGAAACAGGAAAATTCCAAGACTTTTGCAGTAAAACTTTCTGATTCTGTGCTTGAATGTCACAAAAATAATTCAAATTATCAACAGAAGTAGAAACAAAGATGAGTAATCTCAGAGTCAACCTGCAATATATGCAACTATTTAGCATAAGTTTGTTTAGAATAAAACAGAAAAGGAATAATACCAGTAGAGTTACAATAACTGATAAAACAGTAGAACTTCCCATGTCTGCCATGATTCCTAAAGTATTAACCTGACAAAGTCTTTAACTATACCGAGTGCTGTCAAAATCCAGCTTTTATCTCTCCTGTTTTTTCCTAACATTTCAAGACATCCACTCCAGGAGACCAAATAACTGGGAAGATGCAGTTTAGGGCAGAGTCTGCTACTTGTTCTCAGCTGGATCTAACATGTAGGCTTTCAGACAACACTCATCTTTGTTATTGTATTTGAAAGCAAAATTAACAGCACCACAGTTCCCTGTAGAGATCCTCACACACTGACACAGAAAGCACTTTTCAGAGTTCTGCTGATTCCACCATCACATTTACCTGCAGGATTGGGAGGTGTCTCCCTGATTGTATGTAATACCTTCATGTCTCTTATGTTGTGTATATAAAGAGACTCTTCCAGACATACTATCAGCCTCTAGAAAAGGGAAAGAGGACAAAATGGTGATGTGGAAATGGAGTTCATATGGATCTATCAATCCTAAAAGAATTCTATCCCAAAATGCAGCAGGTACCTTCCAAGAGAAGAGGTGGTACCCACCTGATGGGGAGAAGTAAAAGTCTGACAGAAGATACACAAGATGCAGCTCTTGACACAAACACTGCACCCCCCTTCTCCCAAGGTCACCAGTGCAAACTGAAAACATTCCCATTACTAGTTTAAGTCAGCAAGCCAGAAACCTTTACTTAATTCTTATTCTGTACCAACTTACACGTGGAAATAATGGAAATTACTTTCTGTTTTTGCTAAACAGAGAAAACAGACAAGACTTTTTAACCATTCATAAAGCCTGTAACTTAGCCATAATCATTTGTGAAATGTCTTTTTTGAAAACCTCTAAGTTCTTCATCATCTCATTTACTTTGTAGACTACATGTGGATGACTAACTAGACATTACTCATTTTACACTAACTCCCTGTGCCAGAAATCAAATTAGCCACTCTTTCTCTCGTGACTTTAAACAGGAAACCTCTCCTCCCACACTCATTTTTTGGGGGCAAAGTCAGACATTAAGGTTTTCTCCTCCAGATGCCATTCTCTCTAGTTTGAATGAACTGGTTAAAGACAGAGAAGTCTGTACTTGCTGAAGAGCCTACTAATGATTGTGTCATACAGCAAACTATGCTTCTAAGTGCTTAAAAAAATCCACCAGTTGCGTGATGTTTTTTAGATTTTATTTTTTGAGATGAATTCAGCAAGCAGCACTTACAACCATAACAATTTAATAGATAACTTTAAATTTTGGCCTGAAGACAAAATGCCAGTCTTACATACTTTCACATTTAGGATGAAAGGATGATTCACACTGGGAGGGACCTCAGCAGGTCTCTAGTCCAATCTCCTGCTCAAAGCATGCCTGGCTTAACTCAGGGTATTTCCCCAAGTAAATACATAAACACAGAACCAAAAATACTTAACCAAATACAAGTACTGAGATGCCATACAGAAGCTACAGCTGGAAAAGTACTACTAAATTTCAAAATTCTGTCATCAAAGAAAGAGACCTCAATCAGCAGAGGAAGTGCCAGAATCAGATCCACAACCCCTTTCCCACATTTCCACCTAGGTAAAACCACTACTCACCTGTCTATTGAGTTTGACAGCCAAGATGGTGTTGGAGTAACTGTAGTTGCAAATCTCTGTCCCCTTCTTAAAGTGACAAACTTTCAGCTTGCGTGGAGCTTTAAGGCTAACAATGGCCACCAGACTACTGGAGAACAGCCTCTCCACAATGCACACATCTTCTGTGTCAGCTGAGCAATCATAGAACGAGGGAAAAACAGAGAAGGACATTTCAGGGAAGAAGAATGATGCATATCAACAGGAAATATTGTCTAAGAAAATCATAGATTCAGTCTATGTAAAAATACAGTTTAACACCACAAACATTCTGCCATGACAGCTCAGAGTAAAGGTGGGGCATGGGATAGGCTTTTAAAGCAGAAAATCTACACAGCAAGTGATGATTTCCAAAGATTTCCTCCCCCTTCCCAAGGTGTCACACAATTTTACATTTCTGAACAGTATCTACTCCCCATACCTAGAATCCAACAGAAAAAATCCCAACGCTACAAACCCCAGAAAAATCATCAAATTCCAGCACTTTACAATCTTCTTTTATCTCTGCAGAAATTTAGGAAAGCAAACATTTTTTGGGCTTTTTTTGTGCGTGTGTTTGGGTTTTATTTTTAAAGCTGTATTATGCTTGAAAGGGTTTCTGAGCACCTAAACCCTTGGCATTTCCATTTACCCTTCTATGAAGAGAGAAAGGTTACAGTATCAGAGAAGCTGGTGAAACTCATTTGCCTCAGGAGTGCTGCAGTCACCAATTAGCATTTCCACACATCCCATCTTTTACCTGACAAGCCCAAAGAGCAATTTGTGCAGGAATCACTGATGCCCAGCATTCATGCAGAGCCATAAAACATCAGATTTGCCAAATGTTCCTACTATGGGTGCACTGAAAGCAAAGGAGGAACACAAATCCCTGTGTGAGGAGTCCAGGATCTCTGGCAAAGATGATTTTCAGAGCATTTGATCATAGCACAGCACTGGACCATGCTGGCAGGAGGCCAAGGCCCACCACCAGTTATCCTGGCATCTGTGCCTCCCCCTCCATCCCATAAAGCTCCTCTCCAAAACCCCAGGAACACAGTGCAGTATGCAGGAACACTGAATACAGCACCCCAGGAACACAGTGCACACAGTTTTAGGGCAGTGAGAAGCTGGAGAGAGTTTTACCATGCTCTGCAGCTCTTTCACAGCCACTGGCTACACCTGCCCTTTCATTACAGAACCCAATCAAGACAAGTGACTTGAGCCTTTGGCCTTGATCCATCAGAACAAATTTTTCAGGAGTCAGCTTCTGGATTAGCTCAATGCTTAACACATTCCAAACCATAAAACTGCCAGTAAAAAACAAAAAAAAAACCAACCCAAAAGAGCTTGTTTCTGAAGGCTTCTGTTTTGGCCAAGAGAAACATTAAGTAATTAATTTGCACTGTTCCCATCAGCAGTGACAGAAACTCCATAAAAAAAGTTCTGTTCAACATTCTCAGTATATGACACTGCCATCAGTGTGGGACACGTCTGCTTTCAAAGTGCTTTTTCTGGGCAGTTATTTCAAGAAAATGAACACAAAATATTTAATGTCCTACATTTTTTTGAGAGAAACAGCCTACTTATGAAAAAAGAGCAGGTTTACACTCTGCATTTTCAGTACTCCATGCTACATAATTGACTTTTATCTACATCTTGTATTTAATATGGTACTTTTCCAGAGAAGACATAACAGCTCACAGAGGCTTTGAAAATTCAATTTTCTCATGCAATGGGGATAATGCATTTTAGTAATTACTTTGTTTTCAAAGAATTGTTCTCCATTTTTCTGATACTACACAAAACACATGAAAAAGAAATACAAAAATCTGCTTCAATGAATGTATGCAGAGACTTTGAAATGCAGAGGTCCATGTTCCTTGAATCAGAGTAGCTACATAAGACTCTCAAATATTTTTAGAGGATGGGTTATCAGCTTTCCATCTAAGCCTGGAGTCCTTCAAAATAGTGACATCCTTTTATGAGAGTCAGAAGACCAGCACTCAGAGACCCAAACCCCAGAGACTGCTCCCAGGCCCAGGGCAAGCACAGCTTTCCCCATCCAGGGACAAGTGTGCAGACACAGCTTCTGGGAATTGTCACCCTCCCAGGCAGGCAGGAGAATGGCTATTTCAGCAGGGATTCATATGGAAGCAGTGCTGTCCTGTGCTGCACTGATGGGAAGGGTAGGCAGCAGGGGAGGCACACAGGGAAAAGCACTATCAACAACTAAGCCACCAGACAGAAGAAACAATTTTCAATGAGCAGAATGCCTCAAAGGTATTGATAATCCTTCAGTCACACCACAAAAAGACTATAATACAGACAGTTACCTTTAAAGAAAGCCTTTGTGATGGGCATTTAATTAAATTCACTTTAAAATACAGGATGCACCTCTGCTCCTTTGTCTTCCTTTAACAGGAAGAAGAGATAAAATCTCTTCACAGCTGCCAAGTAATTTATGCTTCCCAAGAGCAACTATTCAAGAGGGTACCAGGCTATACTGCCCATCCTGTGCTCAGCTGACCTGAATTAATCATATGTTTAGCAGAATAAAGCCCTATAGCAATGCTGCTACTCAGGTTTGGGTTTTTTTTCTATTAGTATAATCTCCTTTACACTACACAACTGAGCATTGCCAAAAACTCAGATTCAAAACAGAGTAAGAACAAAAAGAACTGCAAAACAAATTAAGTATCAGCAGCGAGGGGAGAACAAGCAAACACATAACAAGATTAGTTTCATAAACACAAGCATGTAGCATCACAGACAAGAGCTGGTTAGAGCTGGCTAGATTATGATCAGCTGTGCCTTTATTCCATTTTTAATCCAAGAACATGAAGCATGTTAGAAGCATTCATTAAGCCTTAAAGCACCCTCCAATCTAATGCTTGTTTTTACAGTGGGATCAACTGCACAGGGAGTCAGGAGATTTGCTGTCACAGGAGAAGTCAGTAATGGGAGCAGCCAAATCTCCCATCTTTTTTTGTATTTCTCTCAAACACAAGTCAGCTGAGGCATATTCTGCAGTTTAGTTTAAACACCTACACAAGAGCTGGCAGATCAATCTTCCAGAGGAGAAGGAGGGGTCTTAACAGTGCTCACTCAACACGAGAAGTCTTTAGACCCACTTAAACTAAATTGGGAAGTGGGAGGGACCATGTTTGGGAGGCCTCAAGACACCTTTCCTTGAGGAAAGGAGGTACCCGATGCACAGGAAGCCCTCCACCCTCATATCAAGTTTTAACAGGCATGGTTTGCAAGTCCAAGATTGAAAATTATTTGACTCACACAAAGAAAATGGAGGTCTCTCAATATTTCTATCTGCTCTGAGCCAAGAGTGTCTGGCTTCCACAGGCCGAACCACTGGAGTTTTTGTAGTGAGAGGACAAAGACTAATGGGTTCAAACTCATAGAGGAGAAATTCAGGTTCAGTATATGGAAGAAATTCTTCCCTGTCAGGGTGGGGAGGCCCTGGCATAGCTTGCCCAGAGAAGCTGTGGCTGCCCCTGGATCCCTGGAAGTGTCCAAGGCCAGGTTGGATGGGGCTTGGAGCAACCTGGGATAGGGGAACTGGATCATCTTTAAGGTCCTTTCCAACCCAAAACATTCTACTAAATGTTACCTCACTTAACACTCAGAAAACTTAAAATATCCAAGAGTTTATGTCAATACAAGCATCCCAGAACAGTCTGAAGACAAGACTGGAATCAGCAGGTCAAAATTCCAACTCCAGCTGCTTTTATCGGTTTATTGCAAGATGTTGAACAAGGCACTTTACCCAATCTGTGTTTTTCTCTCAAGGACTACTCAGAAGATGCAGTCCTGCCCAGTGCAGCCAACCTCTCAGAATATTTTTCAGTGTCTTGTGTAACAGGGAATCATCTTCACTGAGTCTCCTGGGGTGACACCAGGCCAGGCACTGGAAGTGCCTGGCATACTGCAGAGGTCAGGTACATAAACTCCATGGCAGAAAATGGAATCCAAGCCACTTATTAACCAGTACAACCAGACCATGACTCAAATAGGAAGATGTAGCTACAACACAATTTAATCCGACCACAGGTGCCTAATTTGAACCTCCCAATTACTTCTCTCCATTGACTGTGTACAGAAGCAGGCTGTCATCCCAGGTAATGGGTGATCTGAATCACACCCCATTTCCAAACTTAACGTGCCACAGGGTCAGGTCACTCTGGGAATGGAGTCTGAGGCAGCTCTGTCATGGGATCCCACTGTAAATGCTGACATCACAACAGTTGGTACCACCTGCTCACATGGAGTTTACAAGAAAGCAAGGATACTCATGCATAGCACTCATAGCTGACTTATTAGCATCTCAAAAAAGGGAAGTCTGTGAACTGCTGACAGAACAGGGAATACCACTTCTCTCCCAGGCCTCCCTCCATTTCACCTCAGATCATACTCAGCTGTGATCACCATTGAGAAGTGATGGGAATATGAGTTATTCACCCTTTTGGATGAGCAAGTCTGCAGCTATCATGTTAAAGAATAATTTTCTAACAGAAAGTATTAGGATAAAAAAATAATTAAGGCTAGAGGTATATTAGTGCTTCCATGTTCCAAAAGCCAGTATAAAGACCCAAAAGACTCTCACATGAGTAAATTATTACTTTTATACTCAGCTGCTATGTAACCTGGCTGGACATTATTAGAAAAGCAGAGTTCTCACAGCTACTACCAAATTCCATACCATACCAGCTAAATTTAAATACAGAACACTGATTCATAGTTCTACCCTTCCTGCAATTACTGTATTTGTGTGATATTTACACTTAAGGTTTCTTTTATGCCAATTTCAAACAACCTGTGAAAAAATGAAACATTTCTTATTTTTCCCACATTAAGCCAACTAAGGGGATTAAACAAAAAGAAAAAAAAAAGAGAAAGATACTCACTGCATTCATAGATCTGCTCTAATTTGTCCACAGAAGAAAGAGAGAAGAATTTGTAGCCTGATTTACTGCCAACAGCAAGGGACCTGCAAAAGAAACAAGCCAGTCAGGAACATCACCTCCATCAGCTGTGATTACCCTTGGAGAGATTCTTACCCAGTTCTAAACCTCCAGCTGGGTTAGCTCAGTAAGGAAAGTCATAAAAAGTTTCAAAAGTCAAAAAAAGCCGTAACAGACACAGACAGCTTCCTCAATTCTGAACAGACCAAACAGCTTCAGAATTACAGAATTTGGGTGGGGAATTCTGCTTCACATTTATGAAATGAGAGTTCACAGCCTAAAGTAAACCTACTGCCCAATTCTCACCGGTGATTTCTTCACACAGCTAAAAGCTTTGGTGTGGAGGGAAGATGATGACTTGAATAATGTAATGCAAACCAATTACATCATTGCCTCATCATTAGAGGTGACCTCCAGGACCTTTTAAACTGGGCTGTCTGGGGATTTTTGTTCTTTACAGTATAACCGTCCCCAAGCATCCCAGAAGAGTTTTCATATTAAAAAAAAAGTAATTAAAGACTGCCAACTCTAATTTTCTCTGGCTTTACGTGATGATGTTCTAGCACCCCCACTGTCAGCTCTCAGTCTTACAAATGCTCATACTGAATCTTTGATCAGAGGCACCCTCTAAAAACTGCTAGGGACTGATGTTAAACAGATTGAACAATAGCTGAACATTAAAAAACTGACTAAAACCCCTTCTTTCCTCCATTACTCAATTTTCACACTTAGCTCACAGACCATTTAATTGCTTTTCCAGACAGAGTCAAAGGCAGGTCTTAAATTTTAAGCTAGAAAAACCTTTAGCCTGTCTTGCAGGTCTTTACACATAAAGGCAGCAGACAATGGCTCATTCTTGTTTTCCCTCCCCATCTGGAGGATGATTTTATGCCACAGATAAAGAAAATTAACAGTCAATACAGTTTTACAGAAGTGCATTAGTATGCTTATAGTTCATATATTTCTTACTGCCAAGAGACATGAAGGAAAATTCCAATAAAATACATTTTGATACCCTAAATTGTGGCAAGTCATTCAACACAGGGCTCCAATCCAACCGTGCCAGTCAGCCTGCCAAAAATGCCTTTTTGAACCCAGCAAGATGATTCTCTACAGTTCAGCTGTACTAACAATTAATACTGCATTTGGAATACAATGAGGATTCCTAGATTTCATGTTCTTTCTGTATTTTCACTTCTGGCTCCAAAGTGAGTATTTTTTACATTTCAGCATACCCAGAAAATTAAAAATTGCTCCTCTGAAATTAAGCTACAAAATCAACTTCTACAAAATCAACTTCTGTAGGATGGTATGACCTTCTCTTCTAGAAGAAAATACAACTGGCACAATCTGGTTAGGAAATAATGTTTGAGAAGGTTTAAACCTTCAAATTAAAACATGAACCATGCAAGAGATTCAATTCCACAGATTCATAACCAAGTTATTAAAAAAGCATATTAGGCTTAAAGATAGAGAAGCAATCATAAAACAAAATTTTGTTGCTGCTCCTCTAAGTCACCCCAGAAATACTGAATTTAATTTTCCTTCAGACAAAATCAGTACGTTCAGCAGTCTCCATCTGATTAATCACCAAAGACACTTCAGTGGCGCTCAACTACTTTTGTACAACTCAACAAAAACTCACATTAAGTGGAAAAACCCCTGAAACTCTAATTTGGTAAAACAAAGCAATGAGTCAGCTTTTCTTATATCATCTACTGTTTTCCTCAAAAGAAAGTTTAGCAAAGAATGGCATTAAAACTGTCCCTTTGCAAAGGTAAACAAGCACTCCACAGAGTTAAAAATAAGCGGAGTCACAAGACTCCTTGCAATATAAACAATCCACAAAACACACAGGATGATTTCCTCACAGAGAACCCCACCAGCACCTATTTGTATTTCTAGGCAGAACTGATTCCTGAATTGTACTTACAGCTTTAAATACAGAACACTGCTGAATCACTGTTTTACTGACAGGATCTCTGAAAGCAGCAGGAAGCTCATTTTTCTTGTCCTATGACTATACCTCATTCAAATAAGCTGCAGACAATGGCAAACATGAATTGTGTACATGATAAAAATCATTAGACTGAGTAGAACCCAAAATGCAGAAGCACAGAATGGACCTTTCCATCCATGACAACTGCTTTTTGTTATTTATTTCAGGATCGAGGTGATGAAGTCAAATTATTTGTTTACATAGAGCAGTTCAAGTCAAGATAATTAAACCCATTTCAGTGTACAAGTGTAACTGCAAAATAACCCCCTTTTCTTCTGGAACAGCAGTCTTGCTTTTGGAGGGTTTGCTTTGTTGGCTTGGGTTTTTTAAAAATGTATTCTTAAATTACTTCTTATGAAACTACTGGAAAAAGGCTTTTTATATGTAATAAGAACCCACTAGGCTGAATTATACCAGCATAATCACAGTGATTTAAATCTCCCATCTTCCCCTGTACTGATATTACACTTAAGCCCTTAAGACACCCACAGCCATCTAAATGGCCAAATCCACAAAACAAGGACCTAGCCAGAATTACCTCACCTCTGCAAAAATGTGCAAGCATATGGGGAAGAAATATGATCAATAAGCCATTCAGCCCTTGCTCAGATAGACAGTGGCCAACAAGAAGCTGCTGTGGTTTATCAGAAGCTCCTTTTACAGCATAGGTGTTATGCTTTATAACCACTGATTTTCAGAAGCTGTTGAGAGACTGAAATTGAAAATAAAATAAATATTCTCTAAAATGGCTTTTTTTTCCCTAACATTATGTTATGCACATGTGGGTTTTAGCTCTATTATGTGCAGCCTCTATTACACATTTTAGACTGCAGACTCTGAGCTATTTCATTGTGAAGGTTGTCTCCTCAGTACAAAATTATCAATATGGCCATGATTTATGGAACTGTGTTTATCCACTTTTTGCAGAGATAATGCTGCAGACTGATCCAATACTACATAAATCTTGATAGTATTTTCAAGAGTGACTACCATAAATAATTAAAACTATCCTCATCAAGCAAACAGTGCTGGGAGATTTCACACATTCATTGGGAGATGCTGACACTCGCTCTAAGTGCACTCACCTAAAGTGGGAAATCAGCTGCTTCAGTCTCTCTGGCTCTTTAGGAACAAGTTTTTTCAGCTGGGTTAGAATCCTAAGGTTTTCTTTTGTTTCTTTAATATACACATAGAAGGAAGAAAACCAGTTTTCCCCTTTCCATATCACAGAGGGCCTTAACTATTAATCAGAAATATTCTACATTAATCAGAAAGTTCCTAACAAGGGCAGCTCTCTCAAAGATTAAATCAATTGCAGCTGCAGCATAAACATGACTCTAAAAGTCATTACTGCTTTAAATAACTGGTTAATTAAGCCTACTTTCATTATGATACAGTCTCATTATACTAATGTTCCATCTCATTTCAAAACCAATGTAAATTTCCACAGACAAAACATTTTGGCTTATGATGAGGAGAGGGAAAATAATAACAACAATAATAATGAAAGAAAAATCAATGAAGACATAAGAATTGCTAAGGAATTACTAAGGAAATGTACCTTGCTTTATTTTCCCCTCCAAAATATCTGCTGTAACATCTAATGGACATGTCGTAATATCAAAGGTCATGATTTTGGAAAAGAGATACAGAACTTCATATATTCAATGTTTTTGTCAGCAACATTCTGACAACCCACAGGAGATTTTCCCATTATTCTTGTATTAAAAGAAAACTCAAATCTGCTACAGCAAAAGGAGACCAGGCCTGCTCATCACTTCAAACACAGGCTGGGACAACAGAAAATCCACAATCCAAATAAATATCACTGTTCTTGGGCCAAATCCCCATCCAAATGGTCACACACTGAGAACTGCTCCTCTGACCAGCCCCCCTCAGCTGCTGTGCCCTCTGCAACAACAGCAAGAAACACAACATACGGTTGTCTCTCTCAGCTATCCTCCCTGAGTGTAGGAGCTACGGGACCGCTCTGTCCTTCCTTTTTTGGGTCTGTGTTTAGCCTTAAAGTCTCCTTGGAATAGAGAGCTCTCCTGTCCTCAAGGATCACGGGTGAAGGACACCTGAACCTAGGAGAAACAAAGGCAGAGGAGTGAATGCTCAGCACCTAACCCTTGTTCCTCCCACCACAAGCAGTTTACTACAGAGATCCAAACATCACAGATTGAGGGAATGAGAATACAACTCCTGGGACACAAAGCATGCCAGGTGCATACAGGGACAGCAGCATTTGCTCACAATGTAGAATGAAATTGATTTATTTGGGAAATAAAGGGCAGAATTAAATTGGAAAGAAGAAATATATGTAGGGATACATGTCATAGAAATCCTTGCCAGTAAGGCACACCAGTGCTTTCCTCAGAAGTGCAAACAGAAGGTTTTCTCTTCCCCTTTCATCAGGAGTCTGCTTTCAAAACTGCAGTGACTACTTTGTTTCCAAACGCTGTCACCCAATTACTTATTTTAAAAAAAGATGACTAAAACTTCTCTATTCTGCTCACTTGCATTATTTCACAAGCAAACTGTTTGGTGGGGTTATTTTTGTGGGTGGGGGAAAGTGGGTGCAAATTGAATCTGAACATCATTTGTAAGCACTTCCAAAGAATACCTGTGCAACAGTTTAAATATTGAAAGTTTTACCTGTTACATAGACACATACAGGCTTTGGGATCTTGAAGTTATGCTTTGCTTAAAAAGTCACAAACTTCTAATCCATTAGCATTTCCCTTATGAGACCTAAAGCTTCTATGAGTCTGTGAGGTGTTTAATTTTTCATAAACTTATCTATGCTCAGTTTTAGCAGATCTCCCAGAAGTAATACAAACTGCACTTGGGTTTTTCTCCCCAAGTATCCACTGTTAAAGATTTCCAGCTGTAAAACCCTCCCAGCACTGAGGCCACCCACAAGCTCCCACTGCCTGGTTTTGCTGGGACACCCGAATTCCGATGGTTGCTCCACTTTGATCTGCAAGCTGGAGCTTCTGCCTCTCAATCAGGGAATGCCAGTCATGCCAAGTTGTGCAATGATTGATTCACTGGGGAAAAGGGCTCAGTCCAAAACAAGCACACTAACATCTTCTGAAAATACCCTTCTCTGTGTTTTTACTTAATGAAAACATTATATCAAAGAGAAGCCACAAACCAACCGCTTCTGCTGCATTATAGGTGAAGTGTTTTCAGGCAGAGTTCCAGTCCCAGCCAGTAATTCAAAACTCTCATGTAAATAAAGCTTAGGGCAATGTGGGATAAACAGGCAAGACAACACTTGCAATCATGCAGATACTATTCCAAGAGACAATGCCACTACACACTGCATCCATGAATGAATATGAGCCAAGTCTGGGAAAACCAAGAGACCAAAAGCAGGATAGAGGATATCTGCTTCAGCCACCAGGGATTGCAACAACTGGGAAAAGCAACACAACTTGTGTGATGACAACATTCTTCTAACTACCAGCAATCCAATTTCCCAACACTGAGAGCCACCATGAAGCTCAGCTTCCTACAGGAGAGAGTACCTAATTACCAAATCTTCATAAAACAAAGAAAAGTTAGCTTGATACTTCTTTTCAGCAGCAACAAGCCCCATCTTCTCCTAACAGAAGGAACTGCCTCTGCTGTGCAGGTAAGCAAGACAGTTAAGCCTGAGTGGAACTGGCACCTTATTAGGGTGAAGGTAAAAGCTTTAAATGCAGTAACAACAATGAGCCCATGTCATTTATTTTCCAGTTTTGTCTGTCAGCAATTTTTCTAATTACTGAAGCACCTTAAAGCATGATGTGAGCTCTACTGACTGGGCAGACATAAACAAAGCTTGTCTTTCATATACTGCCTGAAAGAATATACATTTGTTTACCTTGCCTGTCTGGAGAAGGGCTCCAGTTACCTGTAAAAGTTGAAAACAGGTGAGCTTTCTGAGGCCCAGCATGGGAAAGTGCAAGTCATTCTTAATAAGCTTTTTTCAGCTCTTCTCACCTGCTAAACTGTGATCTCCTAGATATATAGACTATATAGTACATATATTCTATAAGTGTGTGTATATATATATAAATAAATATATATAATATATATGGTATATATACTATAGTATATAGAATATGTAGTGCATGTATTCTATATACTATATATATAGAATATATTTATAGTATACTATAAACTCAGTTGCCTTCTTGTTTCTCCACTCAAGCAATAAACTAGGAGAGATCATGAGTGGGAAACAGCAAAAAAATTAAATAAAGTCGTTTAGAGAATGCACACAACCACTAAATTCTACTCAGTTTAGGAACTTGGATGCAACTTGGTTGTTTGGGCCACTTAGCACATCAGACAAGTGTTTCACTCACAAGCTGTCATAAAGGCATTTGCAAGACTGCTGTTATATTTACTACTTTTCTTGGGAGTTTTATTTAAGACACTGTTAGTAAGAAGAGATTATTCCACATCATCAACCACCTCATTTTATCTCAAATTAAGTGGCCTTCTAAATTAATTTTAGAATTTTAAGAGAAAAATATGAACAGAAGCCTTTTAATATTTCTGTCATTTCTACATCAGATACTTGCATTCACAAATATTAAAAAATGACATAAAAGATTTACTAACCCAAAACATGGAATTGCAAAGATCTATGGGCAGGACTGCCTCACATAAAAGATAAATCAGCAAAATTCTCATCAGCTAATCTCAAGGTGATTTGCATATAAATAATATTTTAAAAATATATAATTTGCCATAATGGATATTAGAATACCAAACACAAAAAAAAAAAAAAAACAAAAACAAAAAAAAAAACCAAAAAAACCACAAAACACAAACCAAACCCAAAAACAGCTATCAAGGAACATTTTTTGGTCATTTACAAAAATGAAATGGGAAAAGTAGTGCAGCAGCACACCCAACTGAGGAATAAAGTCATTAGCCAGGTGTCCCTTTTCTCTTCCTATAAACTCCAGGTTATAAACTCCAGGTTATAAAGGAATCACCTTTATGCTCCTTGAGGAAAGATTTCAAGGTGTACAAGCCAAACCCTAGGTAAGCTTTTGTTGTATTTGTTCTCTTGTTATTTCTGTCTTGGTTTTGTTCTGAAGCCAACCTGCAACTCTTGTTCAAATAAAGTGGGTTTTTCTGGTCACAGCTCAGTGATCTTTAGGTACATAAAGGTCTCCACAAAGCTAAGGTGCAACTGAAAATGCAGAGGTGCCACACTGGAAACAGAGCTGAACCTCAAAAACTTATATATGACCTTCACAAACTGCAGAAGGAACAGGTGACAAATCCCCTAGTTATTATGACTTGGGTTTTTTTCCAGTAATAGGCAAAAAATGAATGGTAGCTGAGCCAAACTTGGGAATGTTTTATATGGACAGGGACAGAGGGGGCTCTATACGGCACCCACAGAAAAAATGTAAAAAGAGTTGCAAAGTCTTTGGCTTGAATCAATATAGGGATAATGATTTACTCACAAATACACAGAGCACTGCTGCTCCCCCCAGCATTCACCACAACTTATTTACTGCCAGAGTCTCCTGCCTCAAACCCACCCAGCCCCAAGTGCTCATCTCTTCACCCCCAACAAAGCCCACAGAAGCAGAGTCTCTCCTGCTGTGGTGTAACTGTGCTGGCAGCCAGCAGAAATCACCTTCTCACCTCCACAACTCCCATATGCTACAGGACCTGCTGAGGGCAGGCGCAGCTCTCCCTCCTGAGGTCAAGATATTGTTGCTTGCAGAAAGAACAAGTCGTTAAAAAAACAAAACCCTCCACCACACACGTGGGCTACACTTTGTGATGCCAACCTGAGATCATTTCCTCTTACTCACTTCCTAAAACAAAACCCCTTTCTCGAGTACAGGCTCTTTCAGTTCTTATTCCCTCCCCAGTTTCACCTCTCAGGTATTGAAGGCAATCAAATCCTTCTTTAAATGAACTTCAGTGCTCCAATCCCAGCTAACAGGAAGTTCCTAAATTAAAAATACTGCTTTATAATACCCCACATAAAAACTAACATGCACTAATTGATCTAAACGTGCTGCAATGATTAAGTAATTTGTGAGACGTGCAGCTGGGGCCATCCCAAGCCCTAGGAAGTGCAGTTTCAAGGATCAGAGAAAGGCCTCTTTTCTAAATCAAAACCAAAAGTAACACGGGCTCATAAAACCACC
This sequence comes from Passer montanus, assembly GCF_014805655.1. Classification (NCBI taxonomy): domain Eukaryota; kingdom Metazoa; phylum Chordata; class Aves; order Passeriformes; family Passeridae; genus Passer; species Passer montanus. The sequence goes on from NW_024373256.1 coordinate 3,441,554, forward strand.
TCCAAGCCTAAGTCCCACTGCTTCAACACAGCAGGTGGCAATAAAATAACTGTATGAAAAGACAGCTGGGAGGAACTTTTGGATGAAGTCTTGGGAGACTTGGGGCTTCACATCAGGCGCTCCTAGGGCTGAACAGGGAGCAGCAGGAGCGCTCCGTCCGTCCCCTTCCCAGGACAACGAGCGATGTCCCCAAGCATCCAAATTCCCCGGGCCGGGAGCGGCCACCACGGCGAGCCGCGTGTCCCCGCGGCAGGAGCGGCCTGTCTGAGTGCCCGCTGAGGGCACCGGGGGCTGCCCCCGGCGCTTCTCCCCGCGGGGGGACCCAGGGAGCGGCTCCAGCGGCGCTCCCCACACGGGGAAGGGGCGGCACCGGCGAGACCCCAGCACGGTGTGTATATATACACACCGGCTCGGGGCTCCCCCAGGCCGGCTCGGGGCCCCCCAGACCCGCTCGGGGCTCCCCCAGACCCGCTCGGGGCCCCCCAGACCCGCTCGGGGCCCCCCAGACCCGCTCGGGGCCCCCCCGGCCGCTGCCGCTCCCGGGCCGGGCCCCTCAGCCCGCCGCCCTCAGCCTCCCTTACGTGTTGTCCTGGTTGAAGTTGGCGAAGAGCAGATGGCCGCTACCGGCGTCGCCGCTCTGCCCGGCCAAGTTCATGGCGGGACAGCCCTCGCCGCCCCCGTCCGGCGGGGGGAGGACGGGGAAACACCTCGGGAAGGCTGCGCCCCTCAGCCGCGGCCGCCGCGGCCGCCCCGACCCCGCCGGGGGCGGCACCGGCGAGACCCCAGCACGCCCCGCCCGCTGCCAGGCCGGCTCGGGGCTCCCCCAGGCCGGCTCGGGGCCCCCCAGACCCGCTCGGGGCTCCCCAGCCCCGCTCGGGGCCCCCCCGGCCGCTGCCGCTCCCGGGCCGGGCCCCTCAGCCCGCCGCCCTCAGCCTCCCTTACGTGTTGTCCTGGTTGAAGTTGGCGAAGAGCAGATGGCCGCTACCGGCGTCGCCGCTCTGCCCGGCCAAGTTCATGGCGGGACAGCCCTCGCCGCCCCCGTCCGGCGGGGGGAGGACGAGGAAACACCTCGGGAAGGCTGCGCCCCTCAGCCGCGGCCGCCGCGGCCGCCCCGCCGCGCCTGCGCCCTCCCGGCCGCCGTACGGCCGGCGCGCCTGCGCGCGGGCGGCGGCGCGGAGCGGGTGGGGTTGCGAAGCTAAGCAGGGTCCGGCGCGGGCGGCGGTGGATGGGAGACACTGAGCTCAGCGCGGATTCCCGGCGTGTCCCCGATGTGTCCCCGCGGTGTCCCCGCTGTCCCCGGGCTCGGCGCGGCCACCGCGGGGCTGTCACCGAGGCCCCGCGGTCACGCCCCGCGCTCTGCCCGCCCGCCCGTGCCTCTGCAGTTCCGCTTGGTGCCGCGGGATGTCCCCGAGGCTCAGCGGATGAGCGGGCTGGGGCTCCGGGCTTGGGGAAAAGGGAAAAAAAAAGGAAAGTTGGGGCTGTTGGGGCTCTCAGTGTCTGAAGGGGGTCTTGGTCAGGATTTGTAGGAGTAGGGAAAGGAGGAATGGGTTCACATTGGAAGGGAAATAGATACACAGAGGAATTCTTTACTGGGGTGGTGGTGAGATGCTGGAACAGGTTGTGGATGCCCTCCCAGTCGTGGCAGTGTCCAAAGCTGGGCTGAACTGGGCGTCCTGGTCTAGTGGATAACACAAATTGCAGGGGGAAAAAAGGATACAAAAACCAAACCAAGCCAAAATCACACAAAAAAAAAAAAAAAAAAAAAAAACCCAAAAAAACCAAAAAAAAAAAAAAAAAAAAAAAAAAACAAACCCAACAAAACCACAAAAAAACCCAAAAAAACCCCAAAAAACCAGAAAACCCCCCAAAAACCCCAAACCAAACAATAACAAAAACCAAACCAAACAAAAACCCCCCCCCCCAAAAAAAAAACCAAAAAAAACCACCACCAAAAAACCAGAAAACCCCCCCAAAAACCCCAAACCAAACAACAACAAAACCCAAAACAAAACAAAAAAAAAACCCAAAACCAAAAAAACACCCAAAAAACCCAAACCCACAAAAACCCCCAAAACCAACACCAACAAAAAATAAAAAAAACCCCAACAAACAAAAAAAAAATTAAACCAAAACCCTAAAGAATCCAACCAACAACAACAAACCTCACCAAAGGCAAGAACAAACCCCCCCCCAGAACTGAAAAAGCGATTTTTGGAAATGGGATCAGCACCAAGGGATCCAACAAACAAAAAAAAAATTAAACCGAAACCCTAAAGAACCCAACCAACAACAACAAACCCCACCAAAAGCAAGAACAAACCCCCCCCAGAACTGAAAAAGTGATTTTTGGAAATGGGATCAGCATCAAAGGACTAGCACAGAAAAGGGTAAATCTCACAAATATGAGCCACCAGGTGCTGGGTTTGTGCCTCTGGGGCTGTCTGGCTCCAGGGGATTCACGAGTGGGGCTCACAGAGCAGTGTGGAGTGATGGAGCCTCCCCCTCACCAGCCTGCAAGGCACAGAGACCCCTCCAAAAGGCTCAAACCCAAGTGGCCCAGCTCCCTGCTGCCCTGAGAAGGATCAGAGCCCAGCTCCAGGCCCTGCACAGACACCCCAACAATCCCCTCCTGTGCCTGGGAGCAGTGTCCAAACCCTCCTGGAGCCCTGGCAGCCTTGGGGCTGGCACCATTCCCTGGGGAGCCTGGGCAGTGCCCAGCACCCTCCAGGGGAAGAATTTTTTCCTCCTATCCAAACAAAACTTCCCCAGACAGCTGCAGCTGCTCCCTCGGGTCCTGTCACTGGTCACCAGTGAGAAGAGATCAGAACGAAGGAAGAAAACATCCCTGGGCTTCATGAGCCATTCCTCATCTAAAGGAAAACTCTGCAAATTCCACCCTGCTTTGGTGACACTAAAAAAAAAATAAAATCTGCATTCAGGGTACCCCAGAATACTGAAATTTCTCCTTAACACCCTTACAATTTCTCAGATATTTACAAGGTGGGGAGTGCACCAGGAGATGGGACAGCAAAGAAAAACAAGCTGGGCTCGTGGGCAGAGTAACAAGGAGAGCTGCTGTGCAGGGAAGGGACACGTCCCAGCGGGGTACAGGTGCTGTGAAAATCTCCCCATCCCACCCTGGAGCAGCCCCTGTGGTTCTCTGTCTGCCAGGTTTGGATTGCTGGGGCTGGAGCCATTCCCCAGCACGATGCTCGAGGCTTTGGTTGCCATAACAACTGGATTCAGGCTTCAAAAATAGTAACTTATTTTTCATTCAATTTGCCTTTTGCCCTCTGAGATGGATCTATTTTGGGATGGATTGTTTGCTTCAGGTGTCCCTTGGCAGCACCCTCAGCCGTGGGCTGGGGGCTTTGGGGATGGGGGTTATTTTGGTAAATGTGATTTATCATCCTTTCTTCTTCCTCTCCAGGCCCAGAGAGCAGGTACAGCAGGGCACAAGAACCATGACAAAATCTCTGCCACAGCTCTCCCCATCGTTTGGGGAAGGAATTTGAAAAAAAAAACCCTTCCTGGCTGAGTGGCAGAGCGTGGGAGAGTTTTTCAGAGATGATGTCACTCTGCATCTCAGCTTGGACCTGCCACCCTCAGCCAGGCCTTGGCTGTCCCAGATATCCTCCTGAAAATGGGGTTTATTTTGTTGTCCCCCCACCTGCTGGATCCTGCCTGGTCCCCACTGGTGTCTTCCATCCACGGGGGGAATTGTGCAGGAGGGCTGAACCTGCTGCTGGATCCTGGGGTGCTATCCTGGGGGACACCCCACCCTGCAGCTGCACCTGCAGCACCCCTGAGGGACCGAGCTGCTTTTGGAGGGGCTAGCAGAGGGTGCCAGGGTTAATCCTTGCCTTGAATGAAGGGATTCCTTCCTTTTGGTCTGCTTTGGCTTTTGGAAGGGCCGTGTGCTGGATTTCCCGTGGCAATGGCCATACAGCCCTTCTCATCGGGGTGTCCTCAGCTGTCCCCCCCCAGCACTGCCACAGCTCCAGCAAGGACAGGGGCTCTTGGGGTGGCCAAGGCTCTGCTCCTCCCGCTGCTGCTGACCCCTCTCTCTGCTTTCTTGTCCCTCAGCTGCTGGCCTGAGGGTGCCTGCAGTCCCTGGCACAGGATCACACCCATCTGCCCCCGGACAAGCCCCCATCACCTTTTGTGCCCCCTCTCTGAGCTGCCCAAGCTCAGATGTCCCTGGGGATGTCCCCTCCTGTAGGAGCCTACTTGAGTGCTGCAGAGGAGGGAGGGGTGAAGGCTTTACCATGGAGATGGGCTGATTTTGGGGTCCTTAGTGCTTGCCTTGCCTCGTGCTGCTTTGTCCCCCTTCTCCCCAGCAGGGAGGGATGGGGGGTGCTGGAGCTGTGCCCCCTCCCAGGGGCACCACGCAGCGATGGGGCTGAGGCAGAGCCACCCACCCCGGCTGGGACCTCTGGAAAATAATGGGGTAAAAAAATAATTAAAACCGAATAAATAAAAGCAAAGCCAAACAAACCAGCTCCATGGGGATGGCGCTGCCCCGGGGAGGGCAGAGATGCCTCGGGGACCCTCGGGGGGACCCGGCCGTGGGCAGCGGGGCCGGGGGGAGCAGGTGGGGACCGGGGGCAGCGCCTGACTGCCGGCACTCGGCGCTCTCCCCCTCCCCGATGCTTTAATCACATTTTCAATTCAAATCTGCTGCTATTTGATCCCCCGGGGGTGGCAGCGGGGAGGGTGGGGGATATTTTTAGCTGTGCTTAAAGCTGCCGGGGGGCGGAGGGAGATCGCGCAGGTTGCTGTGGCCGGGAAGAGTTGGAAGGGATTCCCCACCACCCCCCTTTCTTTTTTTCCCTCCTCCTCCTCCTCGTTGCACATCCGAGGGCGGCAGCGGGGCTGGCTCCCCCCTCCCGGAGGTCGCCTTTGTTTTGTTCGTGTCGCTTCTCCCGAGCAGCCGAGGGGGCGGGAGGGGGCCGGGGCCGGGCTGGGCTGGGCTGTGCCGTGCCGTGCCGGGCTGGGCTGGGCTGGACCGGCCGCCCCTTCTCCTCGTCGGCCGCCGGAGCTCGCCGAGTCGGTGCCGCTGCCCCGGGCCGGGGCTGAGCAGCCGCCGCTGCCCGGGACCCCCATGGCACCGCCGCGATGTTCGTGTCCCGGCTCCTGGATTTCCAGAAGACGCGCTACGCCAGGTAAAGCGCTCGGTGCGGCGGTCCCCGCTGCTGGCGGAGCCCCCGGACTGCCCCGACCCCTCCCCGGGCTCGGCTGGGCTGGGATGGAGCCCGAAGGGATCTTCGGAAGGTGCCGAGTGCCCCAAAGCACCGGGCAGGTGCGGGCTGGGCTTTCGGCTCTCCGCTCTTCTGCATCCCTACAGGATTCTCAGCATCCCTCGCTGCCTTTCGCTGGGTCTAACTTCACCGCGGCTCTCCCGCGGCAGGATCCTGCCTTCCCCAGGCACTCCCCTAGCTCCGAACCCCCCATGCAGGGACCGATGTGATCCCGGACCCCGGTGAAACCCCTCGGGGAGGGCTCTGCCAGCCCGGCCCCGCCGGCTCAACAGGGTCCCCACGGGGTGCACGGCTGGTGGATCCTTCTCTGCCTCCGTGAAATCCCCGGGGAGGTTTTCCAGCAGCAGCCGGCGCTTGTTTGGAAAGCTGAGGTGCAGCAGGAATCCTCACGGTGTTACCTGTGCCGGGGAAACCTGAGGATTGCTGAGCGCAGGTCGGAGGGCACTCGGCCACACGCGCGGCTGCGGGATCAGATGTGGCCTTTGGGAGGGAGCTGGCAGGTGACACGGGGACAGCACCTGCCCGGGATGAGGCAGGTGGCACCGGGTGCTGCTGGGGGTGCTCAGCCCTGCACCGAGGACAGGCTTTGCTCCCAGCTCCCTGGGGCTGTGTGGGGATGTTTTTCTGCCTGTGTGGGGTCCCACGGGCTGGCACAGCTCCTGAGGGCACTCAGTTCTGTGCTGCCACTTCCAGACTCCCTGTGGTCCTGTTAGGGGTAGATAGCAGAGAAAAACTTGTGTGAAGAGAAGTGGTGGTGGTGTTTCTTGTCTGCTCCAGACAGGATGAGCCCTGAGAGATGTTAGTCTGGGCAGGAGACCATCCTCCGACCCCCTCCAGCCATCAGCTCCTTTCCTTCCTGGTGTCCCATGGGGAAAATCCATGCTTGCACCTCCAAAACCTGCCTGAAAACCTGGCCACTTGCTCAAAGCCCCTTTAAATGCTGTAGCTGCCTCCTGATAACCTTTGCTTGGGGGAGAGGCAGGAGGCACCCAGCAGATCTGCACAATGTGCCTGGTACAGAACCCTGTGAAAATGGAGAATTCAAGACTTTCACACCCCCACCCTGCTGGCGTGCAAACGACAGAGCTGGGGGAAACGGAGCTGAGCAAGCTCTGTACCCTCCAGAACAGGAGGAAAATCATACTTTACCCCATGGCAGGGGTGCAGAGGCTCTTTGGGAACTGGGCAGCAGATCAGGGGCTGCTCCACTGACATCAGCCTCCCCCATCTGCCAACCTGTTGCTTGATTCATCCTGAATCAGCATGCTCCAGCCTCGTGGGGGTCCTGTCTGGAGACAGCTTGCTAAGTGGGATGAGGATTACGGGGAGCCTGGCAGGGATGGTGCCCACATGCAGGGCAGGGGCTGTGGGGCACGGGGAGGGGCAGATCCACAGGGAATGCTCCAGCTCTCACCGTGTGCCAGGGCTGGCTGGGGAGCAGCAGGAGATGGGTGCTCCCTTGGCTTTCACCCCAAGAAAGTCACCAGCACGTGATGCTAACCCAGGGCTTCCTGTATCATCGCAGAGATCCTCTTAGCCCAGTGCTCAAAAATAACAGTGGGATAATCCCCATTCCCCCTCCCTCCATGCACACAAACTCTGCTCTCCATGGAAATGCTCTGCTGGGGCACATCCCAAAAGAAACCCTAAAGCTGCTCCTTCCTTTGTGCCAGGGATGCTCTGAGGTGGGAATTGGGGCGAGCAGAAGCCAGGGGACTCATGGTGGCACTTGTCCTTCAAGGCAGCAGAAGCATCTCAAATCCTGTGTTCAGTTTTCACCACAGGGAAGATGGTGGGGTGCTGGAGCAGGTCCAGAGAAGCATAACGGAGCACAAGTGTGATAAGGAGCAGCTGAGGGAGCTGTGGGGGCTCAGCCTGGAGAAAAGGAGGCTTGGGGGGACATTCTCAGTGACCGCAACTCCCTGGCAGGAGGGAGCAGCCAGGTGGGGGTCAGGCTCTGCTCCCAGGGAACAAAATGGGCTCAAACTGCACCAGGAGAAGTTTAGATTGGATATTAGGAAAGGTTAAAACAGGCTGCCTAGGGAATTGGCTGAATCACCATCCCTGGAAGTTGTCAAAAACACTTGTGGAGGTGGCACCTGGGGAAGGTTTAGGGGTGACCACGGCAGTGCTGGGCTAATGGTCAGCCTCCATCTTAGAGGTCTTGTCCAACCTTAACAATTCCATTATTGCATCTTGCAACATCTTTTCAGAGCATGTGGCCTTGCTTGTGGTGTTCCTTGAAAAAAACCAAAAAATATCAAAGTTTTCCTTGTGGAGGAAAAGCCTGGAACAGGCTTCATTTTTTCACGTCATTTTATCTAATTTTGAGCCAGGACCAAGAAAGGAGGAACTTGGCCATTGATACACCCACCAAAAGGAATAAATAAAACCCAGTGTGGTGATGAAAGACCTGTTGTGTGAGAACAAAGAGATGAAAAGCCGTGATCAATGTGGGAACGTTCTGTGAACTGCCAGGAGAAAACTCAGGGCTGGAGGGGCACCAGGCTGTCTCCAAATCCCTCCTGGCTGGGCTTTGGAGGTGCAGAGCTGGGGCAGAGGGGAAGGAAGCCAAGGGAGAGGCTGTCCCCGTGGTGGAGCAGGGTGCAAGGCAGTGCCATTTGAGCAGGCTGTGGTTATAAATGACCAACTCGGTGGGTTCTGCTCTGCTGTGGGGCCAGGGAGGCTCTGCCATCACTGACACCGTGGGGAAATGGGGTTTCAAAGCTCAGTTGCTGCAAGGCTTTCCCTGTCACTCACAACCCTGACAAGAAATATCCATCTCCTGCCCCACAGGCTGAGTTTAACCACGCCACCAGCACAAAGTGCCAGCAGATGTGCTTCCTCCTGCTTTATCCACCACCACAGGGTTATTCCTCCACTCTTCCTCCCAGCTCACCAAAACAAAATGGTGCTGGGTCCCTCCCAGACCAACAGACCAGAGCAAGCAGCATCTTTGTCACTGGGCTCATTGGTCAGGTTACACTGACCTGGTAACCAAACCCTCCTTGGCCCTCAGCACCAGCTTTGACCCTCTTTTGGCCCAGTTTTAACTCAGACAGGGTCTGCTCCTTCCTGCCCATGTATCTCCCTGTGGGGACATTGAGTGCTTCCCAGATCTTGGCCATCCAGAGCAGTAATTAGAAGGCAATGTGATTAATCAGGGAGCTGCTGTATCCGGCCAGCTTCATCATCTCTGGAGCAGCACTGGAGAGGCCTTTGCTGGGAGCTGCAGGGCACTGAATCATCCTCACAAACTGATAGCTTTGGTTTCTCCATGGTAAAGGCTCTAAATCTTGCTGTGTTTGCTTGGCTTGCCCTGCATGGGGCAACACAAAGAGGGGCAGATGGGAAAATCCACATTAATGTCCCAGCCCAGGAGCAGGGGCCTCTGTGGGTGCATGGTGCAGGCTTGTCCTCACCTCCCTGTGCCTGCAGTGAAGGCATTGCCACCTCTTCACCAGCATGAGGGGATGGAGGTCTGAACTCTACACTTGCTCAAACCCAAATCCTCTGAATTTGGGGAAAGGCAGCTGGGAAGACCCTCCTTGTTTCTGCCTGCACCTGTAATTACTGAGCAAGGAGACATTCATCAGCTATTCCAGCATCTCTGGCCGAGACAGGAAGAGGAGAACCAGCAGGAATAGGAAATGTTGGGGTGCTCAGACCCCAAACACAAGGAAACCAGCCTGGACAGAGCAGCCACACTGGGAAGACCTGCTCCCCATTGCTTTGCCATGAAAACATGAGCAGCCCTCTCCTGCTCCCACACACTCCAAGATGCTTTCCAAGAGCTCTGCTTCCCCCACGGCCCACGTGGGATGAGGCAGTGAGAAGGGAAACGCTCTCAGTGTTGATGCCACAGCCTGAAGCTCCTGGAGAGGCAGGGGCTGCTCACCTTGTGAGCACCAGCCCCATCAACACCTGCTGGGCAGACAGACCCCCCCAGTGCAAAAGGCACTGCTCCAAGAGATGGAGAGGCCCCCAAAATGCCTGGGAAAACCAGGATCAGCTGATATTACCAACCAATTCATGCTGGTCATGAAGTGGGGCCAGCTTGACTCAGACACCCTCTTAAAATGGCACCAGTAGGAGTTACCTCATGTAGCTCAGGGGCATAATGGGAGCCATTTGGAATTTGGAAGGCAGCAAGCTCTCAGAGCAGCATTTTTGATGGGATATCCACTCAAACTGCCCCATTCCATCCTCTGCAAGGGCTGGGGCACCCAGCAGGACAGGGGGAGCAGCACACTGAGTGCATGAGTGGGCAAGCCAAGCCCCATGCCTTGTGCTTTTGGGGCAAGGACGGGCTCTTGGCTGCCTGGGAAACACATGATCTTTCCCCTCCTCGAGCTGGTGTTGGATATCAGCCTGATGTGATTCTTTGGCACAGTTTGCAGTGTCCAGCTTCACGAGGCAGCAGCCAACACCACCCATGGGAAATCCAAGCACTGCCCAGCCCGGCGGGTCAGTGGCTGTGAGAAATGGGGCTCTGCCAGGCTGGCCTCCCCTCCTCCTCCCTTCCCACACCCCCAGCTCCACGGAGAGACAAAGCCATGCCAACAAGTACAACTCCCAGAGAAAGGAAGGGGGAAAAGCACAACTTATTCCAGCCCTTCGCTGCTGAGGGGCGCCTGCACGAGGAGTTTTGAGTCCCCAGAGATGCTGCTGCCAGGAAATGGGTCTGAGGAAGGCAGAGCAGACATGGCCAAGCACACAGATCAGGTCTCTCCAGGTGTGACAAACTCAACATTTTCATGCAGAGGGAGTCCAGAGCCCGAGGGGCTCTCTATGATAACACTGAGCCTCTCAGGATAACAGATACCACAGGTGTCATATTCCTGGGGGATGAGTCAGAGACCCTGAGCTGAGCCAAGCAGTGCTGACCTTCAGGAGAATGTGGAGTCAACTCTGTGCTCCTGTTTGAGTTTACAGCCCAGGTTTGCTGCTGCTGAGGGAAGGATTTTGTGCAGAAAGAGATCATCAGGTCAGAGCAAGGAGCTGGCTCCTGTCTGTGCTGAGCAGCAGCATTAGACACAGCCCTGCTCCCTGTTGTAAGTAATACTAATGGAAATCTTACTATCTGCATGCCAGGCTGGTGAAACACATTATTTCCCTTCTGTGCCTTCACTGTCCAGAGGCATTTGCTGAATAATTTACAGACATGATTTGTACTTGAGCAGCATCTGGGAATCCCAGCTGAGAGCCTGGCTGTGTCTCTCAGGCCGTGCTGTGGGGAGATTTCATGAACCTGGGACACGCTCACCTGGCCCTGTATTTCACAGCCACAGCCAGGGTTAGAGGCTGGGAAAGCTCCAGCCCTCACACTATCCAAATCTTGTGCCAGCAGGCACAGGATCCATGGTCACACTCACTGCTTGGGCTGCTGCAGTTAAAGAGGCAGAGCCAGCTCAGGATTTATCCCACGGACTCCTTGCTCAAGGCAGCAAGGAACATGCACAGTGACTTTCCAAACAAGAAATTAATAAGTAATAGAGGATTTGCAGTTCTGAAAACAGTCCTTCCAACGTTCACCAAACACCTGGGACATCAGAGTCATTTTGTGACTAATCAGCTGTTGTTGGATGTCTCATGGGTACCAAATGAAACAAGAAGTCCCAGCTCAGAAAGTAATTTGGGAAACACTCACCAGTCCCATCTGTTGTGAATAAACAAACAGCTCTGCTGTGGTTGCAGGGTCATGAATTACCTTGGAAGAGTTAGAGATACCATCTACATAGAGAGCTGGGGGGAAAAAAAAAGAAATATCCCTGCCCACAGCCTGGGAATATGGACAGTGGGCACCTTGTTGGGAATTACTGCTGAGTTTCCACCACCAACCAAGCCCTGCTGGGTGGGCATGGGCTCTTGTGGGTGCAGAAATGGTCGATGCCTGCACCCAGCCTGGCTTGGAGCCTCCTGTGGCTGTCCCTGAGCAAGAAAGGAATTGTGCAGACTCTTGGTACATTCAGGGGAGGAGCAGCACAGTCCCTCCTGCTCCCTCTGAGGCAGCAGGGTGTGTCAGGGGTTGTCTCCTCTGTCCCATCTCAGGGGACACCTCAGGTACAACACAGAGCTGGCTGAGCACAGGGCCCCTCTCTGGGAGCACCTCTGAGGCAGCAGCAGCCCTTGCTCGTGGTTCCTCAGGGTCTGTAGGGGATGGTGCACAGCCAGCCCAGGGTGCTCACACACATCAGAGTGCTGGCAACCAGCAAAACTGGGAAGGGAGGAACCAGGTGATGGATGGTGATTTGATCTGCTGCCCCTTTTGACTCGCTTTGTGGAAGCAAGGCTTGCACCAGGGGAATCTGGGTGGGTACTCCAGAAATCTGGTGAATTTACCTGTGAGAAAGGTAGGGAAATGATAGATAAAACCCCTTCAATTTCCTGCCAGCTCCTCGTGCTAGGAAGTGTGACAAACAGCAAACACTGAGTTGTCCTGCCCCATCAGCCCTGCTGCCCCTCTCCCACGGGAGGGGCTGGATCTCAGGAGGGGCCCAAGACCAGGCCAGCCCCACCTCCCCTGGCCCAGGAGCTGCTGCCAGCAGGCACAGCTCAGCTTTGCAAAGCAGAGAGCCATATGTGTGCGTGGGAGCCTGCAGGCACTGAGCAATGGGCATGCAAGGGGGGCTCCAGCTGCCAGCAGGTGCCACCCATGCCCGTGTGGGTGGCTCTGCAGATGGCAGGGCTGGGCAGTGCTGGCCCTGGTGTTTCTGCTTCCCAGAGGAACGTTCCCATGTCAATGGGCAGGGAAGGAAAAGCAGGATTTCAAGTGCTGCTGGGCTGGATAGAGCAGTACAGTCTGGGGGATCTCCTGGGCTCAGGGTGGGCCGTGGGGGTTTCCTGGTGGTCCTGCACCTCGTGAGCCCTGTGGTGCTGTGCACAAACAGCAGCCAGGCCAGCACATACTGCTCCCCAGGGCTCAGCTAATTACAACCACAGAGCAGCTCAAGGGATTGGAGCCTCTTAGCAGGGATGCAGCTGGAGCATGACCAGATTCCAGAGCAGAGGCAGAGCACGTGCCAAGCCCCAGCTTACGGGGATGCCACCACAGCAGCTCCCACGTGAGCACGAGCCCCAGGACCTCTGACATCTGTGCTGGGTGTGCAGCCTCGGGCTGTCAGAGCAAAGCCAGGCCATGCACTGAGGAGTGAGAGGCCAGCCTGCCCTGCAGGGACACTTCTGCTCCACCACTGACACCTCAGGCGTCAGACCGCTTGTTCTACCAAGGGGCAGCCCCAGCAGCACTTACCACCACTGCTGATCAGCATCCAGCAAATCCTGCCTCTCTGACCACCACCAGGATCTTCCTCTGCTACTTCAAAAGCAGCTGTGACACCCACTCACAAGAGGAGGGAGAAATCCTCTCCCTTCACAGCCAGATCCCAAGAACTGCCCAGCAGGGAACTCAGCGTGGAAAAGCCCCAGCTCCTTGGGCAGGAGGGTGAACACACAGCAAATCCATCCCCACAGGCTTTAGGCCAACTCCTGAGCAAGCCCAGCCCTTTTATAATCCATTTTCAGGTGAAACCTGTAGAGGTGAGCTGCTCTGGGGAAATTTGTCACCTGGGATAACCTTGGACTTGCTGACTGCTCCTTTGTCCCCGTGGCACCCAGACACAGACACATGCACAGGTTTATGGCAGGCCTGAGGAGGGCAGGTGATGGAGCAGCTCTTTTCAAGGGCAGAAACCCAGCTCACACCTCCCCATCCACATCTTCGTGGTGATTTTACACCCTCCTCACATCATCCACCCACTGGCTTGCCTAAAGAATGTCAAAATTATTGTCCTCACTTGGATAGAGGGGAAAGGGGAGTGAGAGGGACATGAAGAGATGTGGCAGAGGCCAGCCTGTTGAGCTGTGTCAAAGGCAGGGCTAAATCTCATCTGTCCCAACTGCAGCCTGGCTTGGGTCTCTCTGGGGCCATTCCCCTCGTGTGTGCAGGGCACAGCTTTCCTGGCTGTGTGAGTGTGTGGTGACCATGGAGTGACTGATCCAGGTTCTCTTGGTGCTCTCAGGAGAGCTCAGAGTCCCACATGAGCTTTCCTGAGGAATAACTTAACTCTGTCCCTTTCTTACCTTCTTCCCTTCTTCCCACCCCAGCAAAGCAAGAGCCAGGCAGATCTGGCTGGAATTTTGTTCTTGGATAAAAGTCTTAAAAACTCAGTAAAAACCCCTAAAGCCATATTAAAAAAAAACCCAACAGAGTGGGAGAAAGAGCAGGAGAAAGGAGCAGGCCTGGGAAGCCAGCTCTGCACTCTGCCCAGGGACAAGGGGCTCATTGTTTCCCTGGCTGTACTGGCCCTTTTCAGGCTCCCTCCCTGGGAAAGGGGCCAGGGCAAAGCAGGCACAAGCAGGGCAGGCAAAAACCCTGGGAGTGCTGTGAATAACCCCTGGCCAGACCCTCAGCAGCCCCCTCTCCTCACACAGCCAGCTGTGGGAGTGTGCCAGGAGCAGCACCGGGAGGAGAAGGTGCCCGGGAGCCCTGCAGCTCCCTGCTTCCCACACCCCATCCCTGGGAATGAACACCCTCCTGCTCCTGCTCCTGCTCTGCAGCAGCCTTTGAACTCCTCTGTCTCTTGGACTTTGCCATCCTGGAGCAGCTGCTGAGCTGCACTGGAGCACCCACGGTGTGTGAGCAGCTGCTCGTGGCTTCCTGCACCCAAGGATCACAAGTGCTGTTTCCAAGTGTGTCCATCTGTCTGTCCAGGCTGGAGCGGTGTTTTGAGGCTGGTTCTGCACACTGGTATGGCTGGGAATGCTGCAGGGCTCCCCCTGCCCTGCATCCAGGCCAGCATGCACAGGGATCAGGAGCTGGTCCATAAAATCCCAGGAGAGCAGGGGAGGATGTGACCTCTGCTCCCCTGGGAAATAAGGTGCAGCCAGGGAGTTATCCTGCCTTGCCTGGAGATGTGCCAACACCAGCTGCTCCCATTTTTACAGAGGGAGGTGACCATGGAGTGGCTGATTCAGGTTCTCTTGGTGCCCTCAGGAGAACTCAGAGTCCCACATGAGCCCTCCTGAGGAAAAATTTAACTCTGTCCCTTTCTTCCCTCCTTCCCACCCTGGCAAAGCAAGAGCACAGAGGACCACAGAAAAGTGCCAAATTAGCCCCAAAACACAATGCAGCTCCCAAAAGTGGGGCTCAGGCTGACCCACCAGGTCCCACATCCATGATGCTCCATTTCCCACCATCCACAGGATGATGCTCACTAGAAAGGAGGGCAGGAAAATAACAGCAATCTCTCCCCAGGTCAAAAAAAAAGGTTGCTCCTCAAGGCTGTTTTCCCAGTGGGAAAAGCAGGAATTTGTGGTGCCAGCACAGCTCTGGGCTGCAGGAACATAAACGCTCTCCAGCCTTGTTACCTGGAGAAGGCTTGGGTGGCCCTTCCTGGCTTCCCTACCCCTGTGCCAGAGCTAGGGAGGGTATTTGCACCTCAGGAAAACCTTCCCAAAGGGTCTGGGAGCCCCCCAGCCCTGGGGAGGGGGCTGTGGAATTGGTTCTGTGCTGCTGCTCTGAACAGCACCAACCAGAGCAGAGGGAGATGGAGCAGGCTTTGTTAAAATCAATAAATTCAAGGAAAAGGCCTTGAACGTGTTTCCTCAGCAACTGTGACGTCACGTGGACGTCTGGCCTCCCCTCTCCCCCCTCCTTCTGATTATTAAAAGGGAAAATAAAGGGAAGCAGACAGTGAAGGGGAGCTGGGGACAGTCTCCTGGCAACGCTGGGGACAGTGACATCCTCCTGCCAGGGGGACGCGGCTCCAGCACAAGCAGCCCTGCCAGGCCTTGTGGAGAGGAGGGATGGGGAGGCCATCCCTGGTGTCCCTGGGGTGGAGGTGACAGTGCTCTGGGCACAGCCCTGTCCCCAGGGACGCCCAGCTTCTTCCCAGCCCTGCTGAGCCCCCACTTACCCCGTGTGAGTCCTTGGGGAGCAGGGCAGTGGCAGCTTGGCCATTCCCCCTCTCAATTCCAGACATTTTTTGGGGGATGAGGACCATGAATCTCTTCCCACAGTGCCAGGGTCTGGCAGGAGGCATGGCAGGGCAGGGCTGGGGACAGGGCCCCTCTGTGGGTTGTCACTGTCACCTGCTGGGGTGCCCCTCACCCCGCTGTGGTTGCACAATTCCCCCACACCAAATCCTTGTGGTTTCAGCTATTTAACCCACCCTGGCTCAGTTCTAGCAGGCAGTGGCTCAGGCAGTGGGGCCAAGCAGGCAGGAGATGGCAGAGGAGTCCACACAGGTGCGGGTGGCTTGGGGACAGGGAGAGGGGACATTTCCTGCCTTTCCAAGCATCCTGGCTTGAGGCATCACCCTGTGCCCAGCAGCAAGGTCTTGCCAGCCCCTGAGCCCCTTTGCTGGGCACAACTCAGCTGTGAAATGCTGCAGATGGTGCTGGAGCTGGGGGCAAACAGGGTCACAAAGCAATTAGCCCAGGTCCTGCCCAGCAGCCTGCCCTGGCCTGAGCCACAGCAGGAGAAATCCTGAAATCCCTGATTCTCAGGAGCAGGCAAGGAACCCTCTCCACCTCCCTGTTTCTCATTCCCTTTGCTAAGCCTCCACTGCTGTCTCCTGCCAGAAGAGGGTGGTGGATGAGGCTTAGCTCGGAGCTGTTACGCACATTTAATTTGTTGTTACACACCCAGAAATGCAGTGACACTGTTTTTTATCGCTGTCTCTTGGCCCAGCAGGTGAAATCAATACATTCCTGTGAACACCAAGAGCGAGCTGGTGCCTCCTAGGACTAAGAGAAACAGAAATAAAGATGCAGGTTTCCAAGGAAGGGCAGTAGGCTTTGCCCCACAGAGATCTGTGTTGGGATGTGCAGCCCTGAGGGTAGATGCAGGTGGCACCCAGAAACCAAAGGCATTGCAGGGATTCCATTTTTGGAGCTGGCCATGCTGCTGTGACATGAAGGTGTCGCCCCTGGATGGGTTGGGGTCCCACAGGTCTGCCTCCTGTTCCTGCTGGGGCTCTTCCCACCTCTGCCCACAGCAGCTGGCAGAGCTGGCTCCTGCCTTCTGCTCTCCAAGCAACTCCCAGGAGCTGCTTCAGCCTCAGCCATGGCTGAGCAAGACCTGGGCACCTGGGGACAGCCAGATGGACACGCTGTGCTCTGGTGTCCCTTCTGCAGGCCAGCTGGAGCAGAGCTGAGCCATGGCAGGGCTGCAGGCCCTGGGCAGACCCCTCCAGGAGGGTTTTGCTCCATCCCTGTCCCCTGAGTGTGTTTCTCTCCCTGCTTCTCTCTGCAGGTTCATGAATCACCGTGTCCCGTCCAACTGCAGGTACCAGCCCACGGAATATGAGCATGCAGCCAACTGTGCCACCCACGCTGTGAGTCCCTGTCCCTGTCCCTGGGTGAGGGAGGACGGTGCTCATCTCTCTGGGGATCCACTGAGGAACCTCAAGAGACACCAGAAACATCTTTGTTCAGCCCTGGGGCAGTCACTGAGATCTGAGGGCTGTGCAGAGGCAGATGTGTGCTCCTGGGGATTGGATGTTCTCTCTCTTCCTGCCCTGGGAAGTTGATTTGCATCTCCCTTGCTCTCCCCCAGTGTGGCCCCATGTCCCTGGGGAAGCTGACAGTGGGCTTGGTGGGGCAGGAATATTTCCAGAGCTCCCTGAAAATGGATTGTTTCACAGCCAGAGCCGTGCCAGGTGCCCGTGGGGCTGCCCGTGTGGCAGTGGGAGGGACCTCTCCCCCATCAGGGTTTCTTTTGGGAATTGACAGTTCCCAGCCTGAGTCCTGGGAGATGACTCAGAGACAGTCATCCTCCTTGTGCCTTCCTCCTCCCTACCTTCTGGACAAACTATTTTGGAGCTGCACCACGCAGGGAGGGACCCTGCCTGGCCCTTAGGGGTGGCAGCTTTGACCAGAAGCTAAAGAAACACCTAAAAGGAGAAGTGGAGGCTCTATTGTAGCTGCTCAGTGGAAATGCAGAGAGTCAACAGCAGGTTTGCTTCCCCTTCCAGTTCTGGATCCTGCCCAGCATCCTCGGCAGCTCCATCCTCTACATCCTCTCTGATGACCAGTGGGAAACCATCTCAGCCTGGATCTATGGCTTTGGCTTGTCCAGCCTCTTCATTGTCTCCACCATCTTCCACACCATCTCCTGGAAGAAGAGGCACCTCAGGTACCATCCCTGCCTGCTTGGGAAGGGGGAGAGGGTCCCCCAGTGCTGTGACCCCTCTGTGTGTCCTGCAGGACTGTGGAGCACTGCCTGCACATGTTTGACAGGATGGTGATCTACTTCTTCATCGCCGCCTCCTACGCTCCCTGGTGAGTTGCTGGTGGCTGGGGGCCTTCACCTGGCCCCACTGAAGGGGAAAAAAATCATCCTGGTTCCAACAAATAGAGTTTCCCTCTCTGGCTTTGCTTCCTCTCGCGGTTGTACCTCACCCCTTTCCACAAAACCTTCACACCCTATGGATTTCAGCCTCCTGAGGTTACACACTGTGTGGTGGGGCAGCCACGGGGGCGAGGGGCTGAGCCCAGGCCAGGGTGCTGCCCTGGTCCCACCTCACCACAGCCCTGCTCTTGCAGGTTGAACCTGAGGGAGCTGGGTCCCTGGGCCTCCCACATGCGCTGGATCATCTGGATCATGGCATCCATCGGCACCGTCTACGTCTTCTTCTTCCATGAGCGGTGAGTGCCCCGAGCTGCAGGGCGTGTGGGACCCGGGGCACGGAGCAGGGAGTGCTGCTGTGAGCTGCTTCCTCCACGTGGTGGCACCAAATAAAAAGCCAAAAGCCCCAGGTGTCACCCCGGAGCGCCAAGTGCCAGCTCCCAAGCCAGTCCACACATGAGGACATGGGACCTGCTGTGGTGGCGCTGACACCCCTTTCCCTGTGGAATTTCAAGCACTGCTGTGGGAATTTCAAACATAAAACCCAGCCTCCCTGTGTCCCTGCTCTGAGCTGCCTCTCTGTCTGTCGCAGGTACAAGCTGGTGGAGCTGGTGTGCTACGTGATCATGGGCTTCTTCCCCGCCTTGGTCATCCTCTCCATGGTAAGCCCCTGCTGGGACAAATCCCAGCAGGGATTTGAAAACTCGGAACAATTTGTGTCCCGTGGGTTGGTGCAGTGTCCGGGCTGTGTGAGGGATAAAGCCATCCCTGATAGGACGTGGCTCACCCTGGTTTTGCAGGTGCTTTGGGTGCCCGGCAGGCACCACGTGCATCTCTCCCAGATTTCCTTCCTGGGCTCTGTTGTTTGGAAATTGTAGGATCACAGAATCATAGAATGGTCTGGTTTGGAAGGGACATTTAAGATCGTCTAGTTGTGTTTCTCCTGGGGCTGCTGGGTCTCTTCTGCCTTGCTGGAGAGGAGGAAGGCAGGGAAGTCCAGAGCTGCAGCTGGACCCCACTTCTGGTCTCAGTGGGGTGGTGGGGAGAGGGCAGACACCCCTCGGCCTCACTGAGCACTGCCTGCCCCCAGCCCAACAGGGACGGGCTCCTGGAGCTGGTGGCTGGTGGCTTCTTCTACTGCCTGGGCATGGTGTTCTTCAAGAGCGACGGGCGCATCCCCTTCGCGCACGCCATCTGGCACCTCTTCGTGGCCATCGGAGCTGGCATCCACTACTACGCCATCTGGAGGTACCTGTACCGCCCGCTGGACACCAAAACCTCCCGCTAGAAGCCTTAAAGACTTTGTTTGTGCCACCTGGGGACACGCAGGGCAGCGGTGGCACAGCCCCAGCCCGCCCCCTCGCCCCGTGGGCAGCAGCTGTTGGTGCCCTTCCCGCACAGACAGGAGAGCCTGGAGGTTGATTTTAAATATTTTTCTTTTTTTTTTTTTTTTTAACCTCGGGAACTGTTTATTTTTTTAATCAAAGGTTTCAGAGCACAGTGACTGGCTGGGCTGTGGGTGATAGGAGTGACCACTTGCTGGGAGCTTTGCTCACTCTCCGGTCTTGAGCATCCCACGGGACTGGGAACCTTGGCCCCACATGGCCCTGGCTATGACACCCTGGGTTTGGCTACTGGAGTGCTTAGAGTGTGCCACTGAGGGCACTGGAGGAGTCAGGATGAGGGCAGAGACCCAGTGGTGGAGAGGGATGTGCTGACACCCTGCACCACCTGGACTGGCTCCTAAATCACCCTGAGTGCTGTCAGCATCAACAGCTCCATCCCAGCCCTTGAGGGGATGGTCCATACTCAACAAGCCTTACAAGAGATTGAAACTTGAATCTCTTCCAGGGCACCCCAGTCCCTGAGCACTGGGAAACCCTTTCTCTAAGCCAATATGAAGTGCACAACTCATCCATACATCCCTGGGATCCCCTGTGGACATTTTCTCCCTGGAGCTCTTGGTTTCCCTCTCCAGCCTGGTGCCAGTGGCAGCCTGAAGCACAGCCCTGCTCCCAGGCCCTGCTGCACGTGTGCCTTCAGCAGGGAGCAGAGCTGGATCCAGCTCCTGGCATCTCCCTGACTGGAGATTCCCTCCATCCACTTCAGGGGATTCCCTTTCTCCTTGAGGGAGGGAAGAGAACCTCCTTGGACTGGGGTCATGGGGCTGGTGAAGGCATCACCTGCCCTCTCTGCTCCCATTTTGCTGATGAACCTATTGCTCATCAGATTTAATTCCAATTTTGGAAAGATTTCTGGCATTCCCAGGATTGCTGCAGGGCAGGAATGCATCCACACGAAGCCTGGGTGTGAGCTGTGATGGAGAGAGCCCAGTGATGCTCAGTTTTTGGGTGCCTAACCAGGCCAGTGACACATGGAACACCCGTCCAGCTGCTGGGAGCAGCAGAATGGCAAACCCACACCTGATCCTGCTCCCCAAACCCCCTGGCAGAGCTGCTGCAGCCAGGAGGGCGTGGTGTGTGCTGGGCTGAGCCTGCACCTTCCCCACCAGCCCCAAAGGAATCAATTTTCCATCACCTCTTTCTGGCCTCTGCTAAATCACAGCTGCAGCCTCTGGCACGATGTGGCAAGAGAAGATTTTTGGCCACCATCCCACATCTCCTGTTTCTCCAGCAGCATTCCAGGAGCTGAGCAGAGCTGAGGGCCCCCCAGCCTGTGGCAGCCCAGGACTGGCTCTCCAGGGCTGTGCCATTGTGCAGCAAATGACCAAAGAGGAAGCATCTGGATACTCACCCCCTCCCGTGGCTGTGGTTGTCAGGCTGGCAAAAATATCTGCTGGGTTTTCACTTCCACAGGCAGAAAGTTCCTGTGAAAGGCTCTGGGAGCTGTACCCAGCACCCCAGCCTGGCGTGGGGCTGCTGGGGGGCTGTGCCCAGGGCACCCCAAAGCAGCCCTTGGGGTGAGGGGTGCTCTTAGGGACGGGGGTGAAGGAGCTGCTGTGAGCCCAGCCCTGGCCCTGTCACCTGCTGCAGGTGGAGTGCTGGAGAAGGACGAGCTGTGAGCAACCAGCAGTGATGGAGCATGTCCAGGGCTGGAATAGCAGGATACAGAGATCCCAGAATGGGAGATGCCATATTTTCTGTCTGGCAAATCATTACCCTTCTCCGTGCCTCGGTTTCCCCACCTGTAAAATGGGGGTGAAGACCCTGACCTACCTCACAGGGCTCGTGTGAGGACCCCGTGAAGCACCTGGAGGGCAGCCAGAGCTTCACAAACCCTGCTTCAGTTTTCACTGGGTCTGGGGGAGCAGGACCCAGTGGGGTCCTGGGCACAGTGACGGCTTCAGCCACCCTGGGGCACGGTGACAACTTCAGCTCTCCTCCCCCCCGTCCCCAAATGCCACGGGGAGCCACCCTGGAGCCAGGCCAGGCGAGCAGCACTCCCAGCACAGGCAGATGTCCCCTGGCAGGGCTGAGGATGCCCAGGGACCACCACCCTGTTTCGCCCATAGGCTTCATCCCAAGGGATTTATCTCAGAAACTTTTGCCATTTGTGGTCTTTTGGCCCCAAACCTGTCCCAAGGGCTCCTGAGGCACAGGGAGGTGCCACAAGGACCTTTCTGAGGCTGCTTCATCTCAGCCTCCTGCTGAAAATCCAGGGCAGGACACCCGGGCAGGAGTGGATGGCCGGGCTCTGATGGGAACATCACACCCTGCCTTCAGCCTGGATGTGCAGAGTGGGCTCCTCTTGCTCCTAAATCCTCCCCTCGCAAAGCATGGGGGACACAGAGCAAGCTGTTGGATTGTCCTCCTGTTTTATACTAATTTTAAATGACTCATAACATTCAGGATGTTTGTGCAGGAGGGCTCGAGGGATCTTTTTAGCATCTCATGTTTTTCACCATCCATCTTTGTTCAATCAGTATTTTATATTTAACACAGTATTGGGTCAAATACAAACAAATGTAAGGAAGATAACGCTAGTGGATGTTGTTTCCTGTGGAGTAGGATTGAAATAAAAACTCAAGATACCTCACTCTTGCCTGCTTGTTAAATCAAAATCAGTTCCCCTGCAGCATCTGGAAGTAAACTCATTTTCTATCTGACTCATCCCACGTGGCTTTGCTCCCTGATGAGGAGAGGTATACAGAGAGGAGTCACTCAACCAACTGCAGGGTGCACTGACTCACCTTGGTGCAGGGATGGCACTGCCAGCTGCTGAGCAAACAAACAAACAAACAAATAAATAAATCACTGAGTTTGTTGACAGTGCCCCAGAGGTGCTGCTGAAGACTCATGAGCATCTCAGCACGGCAGATTCAGCACAGAGCTCTCCACGCCTGCTCCAGCCCTGCCATTCCCCATTATGTTCCTTTTTCTTGGGCCAGGTCTCATAAGCCCTCAAAAGAAGTATAATACACCCAAGGATAGCTTAGTTATTATTTTGGGCGCATAAAATAAGCAGGATGACTTCTGCTTATTTTATGCCCCCAAACATAGCTAAAAAGGTTTAACAAACAAAAATGGTTTAATAAAAGGAAAAATAACAAACAGAAAAACTCGAGCCAGGTGCAGAGGTTTGCTCCTGGTAAAAACACCTCACAAAAGCAGTTTAGCTCTTTTGTTCTCTTTTTTTTCTACCTGATGGGCCAGGCGGGACTTTTTGGCTTCTATCCAATTAGATGTCCTCAAGTTTTTGGTGAAGTCCCTGAGGTTCTGTGAGGTGGCATTTCACCTAATCGTTGAGAGAAACTTCTGGGCTTCTTTCCTTTTTTGGGGGGACAAAGGCCCGTTTTGCCACGCTGCCATTAGGGGCACACTCCTACAATTGCCCTCCTCGGTGGCTGAGGGGTGGAGGGAGCCCCAGGCTGGCAGGATGGAGGATGCCAGAGCCATGGGGAGGAGAAAACCCGTGGCAGACAGGGCAGGGGGTGAGCCCAGCTCCCTGCTGACCCCAGCAGCCTCTCCCGTGGGCACTGGCTCCTCGTGGAGGGGGAGAATTTGCCCCCGTGCTGGAGCTGCCTGGCCTGGGCTCTGCCCATGCACTGTCTGCCCTCTCTGCTGTAATTACACAGGCTGCATTCCCCCCAGGCCGCCAGGCTCAGAGGCTTTCCCAGAAAGCCAGGGAGGGTTCCCTGCTTCCAGGGGCAGCTGAACTCACCCTGAAACCTGACCCACAACTTCCACCTCGCCCATCATGCCTTTGCTGCTGGCAATTGGGCTGGACTGGGAGGCCTCCTGACTCTCTTTGCTTTGGTGCTGTCGTTCCCAGAGGGTGTCTGGGTGGCAGAATTGCTTTCCCACCCAGAGCACCCCTGGACAGGGTAACACCCTTTGCCAAAAGGAGACATTTTCACCGAGGGAAGCAGAGCATCAGTGACCCTCTCAACCTGAACAGCTGCCAGTGCAGTGAGGATCCATCCCTTCCTCCTTGCAGGCACCAGCCTGTGTGCACCCTCAGCACTCTCCAGGTCAGCTCTGGAGCTGGTTTGATAAAACCTGTTTGGCCAAGGCCAGCCTGTGCAGCTGCCTGTGGAGCCCTGCCTGGCTCGCTCCTGGCATTTTCACAGAATCCTGGAAAGGCTTGGGTTGGAAGGAACCGTAAAGCTCATCTTGTTCCAACCCCTGCCACGGGCAAGGACACCTCTAGACCACGGTGATCAAAGCCACTTCCAGCCCAGCCTGGAACACTTCCAGGGATGGGGCAGCCACAGCTTCTCTGGGCAACCTGTGCCAGGGCCTCAGCACCCTCACAGGCAAGGATTTATTCCCAGTATTCCATCCTGCCCTCTGTCAGTGGGAATCCATTCCCCCTTGTCCTGTCACTCCATGCCCAAAGCCCCACTCCATTTTTTTTGGAGCCCCTTTAGGCACTGGAAGGGGCTCTAAGGTCTCCCTGGAACTTTCTCTTCTCCATCCTGATCATCCCCAGCTCTCCCAGCCTGGCTCCATGGGAGAGGTGCTCCAGCCCTTGGGGCACCTTTGCAGCCTCACTCCAACAGCTCCATGACTTTCTGTGCTGAAGACCCCAGTGCTGCAGGCAGCGCCCCAGGTGGGGTCTCAGAGAGGGGCAGAGGGGGGCAGAACCCCCTTCCCAAATCCCAGCCCTTCCCCAGTGCTGACCCCTTCCACAACCTGACCCTTTCCCAAATCCCAACCCTTCCTAAACCCTGACCTTCCCCAGTACATACCCTTCCCTCATCCTGACCCTTTTCCAGTACAGACCCTTCCCAAACCACGACCTCTCCCCAAATCCCGACCATTTTCCTCATTCTAATCCTTTCCTAGTACAGACCCTTCCGTCATCCCAACCCTTTCCCATTACAGACCCTTCCCAAATCCCAACCCTCTCCCAAACCCCCACCCTTTCCCAGTACAGACCCTTTCCCAAACCCTGACCCCTCCCCACATCCTGACCCTCTCCCAATCCCGACCCTTTCCCAATCCCAGATCCCGACCCTTCCCCAATCCCAGATCCCGACCCTTCCCCACATCCTTATCCCGACCCTCTCCCTTTCCCGACCCTTTCCCATATCCCGACCCTCTCCCTATCCCGACCCTCTCCCTTTCCCGACCCTTTCCCAAATCCCGACCCTCTCCCTATCCCGACCCTCTCCCTATCCCGACCCTTTCCCATATCCCGACCCTCTCCCTTTCCCGACCCTCTCCCTTTCCCGGCGCGGTGCCGCGGGCGGTGCGGGTGCAGTTGCCGGTGCCGGCCTCGCGGGGGCGCCGCAGCCGCGGTCGCTCCGCCCCGGCGGGACGGGCCCGGCCCGAGCTCCCCGCGCAGCCCCGGCGGCTCCGGGAG